>NC_138659.1:70052449-70360925 GCF_964273445.1 Streptopelia decaocto | reverse complement strand
CGCAAAACTAATTGTAAGTGGAGACCTCAATATCAGGCATTTTTACACTGGCATGTTTAGAGATGCAGACTTTATCGCACCAACAAACTACCACACTGTTACTTCTACACCAGTAGAACTCCAGCACCTGGTATTCGCTCCATGAGCTCCGTACGCTTCGCCCTCTGGGT
Organism: Streptopelia decaocto; assembly: GCF_964273445.1. Taxonomy (NCBI): domain Eukaryota; kingdom Metazoa; phylum Chordata; class Aves; order Columbiformes; family Columbidae; genus Streptopelia; species Streptopelia decaocto. The sequence continues at coordinate 70,360,755 of NC_138659.1, read as the reverse complement.
TTTGGAATTTTTATAACACATGTTAAAATTCATAATAACATCTATTGCCTTGGATATTCATTATTCATCTAGTTAAAATATCTGTACTTACCATTCTGATGACTGGAATTAGTACAAGGAGGTGCAGTATCTTCTTCCTTAGAATCTATAACATTTACTGATTTGACCTAAGGAATAAACAATAATCAATAACTGCATGTTAGCCAGGACAAGAAATAACACAGCCTAACAATGCAAAATTAATGTATAGTAATAGCTGCAAAAAGTCTTGTCAAATACTTTTCTCTAATATGAAATCAAGGAATTAACATAAAAATTAATACTAATAAAACCCGCAAATGACAGGAGTGGTGACATTGTGAATTAGGAGGTCAGAATGGTAACCCAGAGCAACCTCAGTAACTATATTTAGGGTTCCCTCAAAGAAAATACATACTAACACATGCAAATGAACAGTGATTTAGCTATCTCTATAAAATAATGTCTGTTCAGGAAGCGACAAGTGAAAGACTTAGGGGCTACATTATGGTGTTAAAGCAATTTAAAGGATGGTTTAAACATAACAGGAACACGTGACCAGAAAAAAAAAGAAAGACTGTAATGTTCAGAGTTTTCAAATCAACATGAGGTGCTTTGCTAGAAGGCAGCTTTTCCTGCAGAGGTTACGGGAGTGACATATTTGAAGTCCCGTAACATACAAGATGTCACACTAGGAGGCCTAAGAATTCATTTCCACCACAGGCTTCAAAGTCTAAATAAATTATCTCCAAAAGCTAAAGGAAGTATTTTACCTTCATTTCCTTTGGTGTATCAAACATTTCTGTAACTCCAACATAGTCCACTTCAAAATTGGAACTTTTCTGCCTGGGTTCTGCCATAAGCCTCTGCAGACCCACAAAATCATCAACTGGTTGACTCTTCTCCCTCGGAGTCTTCACTAGTCTGCTGATACCAAACACATCTTCTATGGGTTCCACTTTTTCCTTTGGTGTCTTGAAAAGACGGCTGACCCCAATCATGTCTTCTACCGGTTGATATTTCAGCTTTGGAGTTTTCTCAGTTAAAGTAACACCTGCCACAGCTTTTTCTGCTTCCTTTGGAGTCTTCAGCAATCTTCTAAAGGCAATTGCATCTGTAACAGGTTCCAGCTCTTGCTGTGGGGTCTCCATGAGTTTCTTAATGCCTGATAGGACCTCGACTGGCTCTGCTTTCTGCTGTGGGGTTCTCATGAGCTTCTTGATGCCTGATAGGACCTCAACTGGCTCTGACTTTTGCTTTGGTGTCCTCAGGAGATACTTGATACCTGACAAGGCCTCTACCGGTTCTGGCGTTTGTTCGGGGGTCTTCATGAGCTCCTTGATGCCCGACAAGGTCTCTACAGGTTCCGATCTTTGCTTCGGCGTCTTCATGAGCTCCTTGATGCCTGACAAGACCACTACTGGTTCTGGTCTTTGCTTCGGGGTCTTCATGAGCTCCTTGATGCCCGACAAGGTCTCTACAGGTTCCAATCTTTGCTTCGGTGTCTTCATGAGCTCCTTGATGCCTGACAAGGCCTCTACTGGTTCCGCTCTTTGCTTTGGGGTCTTCATGAGCTCCTTGATGCCTGACAAGGCCTCTACTGGTTCCGCTCTTTGTTTTGGCGTCTTCATGAGCTCCTTGATGCCTGACAAGGCCTCTACTGGTTCCGCTCTTTGCTTTGGCGTCTTCATGAGCTCCTTGATGCCTGACAAGGCCTCTACAGGCTCCAACTTCTGCTTTGGGGTCCTCCTTTTCCTTCCCGATTTCACCCAAGTCACATGCTCATCTGGAATTGTCAGACTATCCACACTGATATTTTCTTCCAGCACAGCTTTTCCTTTTTCAGGAGTTTTTGTGGCTACTGCATCAAACACAGACTTTAGAGACTTCTCTCTCAGGAAGTGACAAAAGCCCGGACTGTCTTGTTTCTGTTCTGAAGCATCGGAATTATTTAACGGTGACACCATCATCTCTCCTGAAATGAGGAATAGTTCCAAATTGTAATTTGGAAAACAAATGAAGCAGAAAATCCAAGCGTTCCAATTGTTGTCTAAGTAAAACAGATTCAAACAACCAGAGTCTTCTACAAACCAAAATCCCAAAATGTGCCTCAACAATGGATTTAGTAATTAGTTTCTGCAAGGCACAGCATACATTTTTAAAAATGACTATAAAAAAAGTTGATTATTTTTTCTTATTTAATATGATACCAAATTAATGTGTTCTGTTATCCCTAAAATTTCTAGTGGTATGAGTTTTTAATTGCAATTTCCTTTGTGTTTTGAAGCAATATCAGACATAAATCAGAAGTTTTCACATTAAAGAACATACGTTTGACCTTTCTGACACCAAGGAGGCAAAAAACAAGAGATTTTTGTAAAATTTATATCATAAAATCATAGAGTATCTCAAGGACCCATAAGGATCATCAAGTCCAGCTTCCTGCTCCTTGCAGGACTACGTAAAACTAAACCCTATCACTAACAGAATCATCCAGATGCAAAAAAAACCAGTATTTTAATTTCAATAATTTTGAGTTGTGCAGTGACACAATGACTGGTTTGCAAGGTTATCAGCAAAAGATGCAAAGTACCATCTTAATACAAATCCTTCTAACCTGACACCTTAAACCGTGAACATTTGGCACTGGATTTATATGTATCCAGAGACGACCGATTAAGAAAGGGTTGTGCTTCAGCACAAGAGTTACTGGACACAATACTTTAACAGTTTTGAAGTTTCGTATCAAATAGAATGAATAGACAAATAACAGCTACATAAAAATTAACTGGAGCTACACAAACGTCTTTTAATACACGCTAAAAATCAATGGTGGCTTTTATGGGTTGCCAGATGCTTCATCTTGGTACATCAAGGCTGAGACTACTCACTATGTCAAGCGGCACAGACGCAACTACCCCTAAATACACTGAATCATTTCCTTTCTTTTCAAATAACAAACCTACCAGTTTCTTCAGGAGTGTGCAAGTCAGACATTTCCATTGCAGTACATGTCGGCGTAAAATCAGCCTTCTGAACAGTAGCCAAAGGTAAAGTTTTTCCACTCTTATCTTCTGGAGTTTGAAACATTTCAGTCATTCCTATAAATTATATTTAGAGAAATGAGCATATGTATTGATAAGAGAACTACATAGTTGGCCAAGCAAGCAACAGGCTTGAAAAACTTACCTGTGAAGCTTTCGTCCATGTTCATGTTTAGCTTCAAAATAGGGTTTTTTATCACCTTAGGGACTCGTCCAGCCGTTCTGACCGTGGTGGAATAAGCTCTACCTACAACTATTGTAGCAGGTGACTCTGCGTGACCTGTGCTAAAATGACTCTTGATTTTTCTTTCTGGAGTCTGCAAAGAGGAAAGGAGAAAAATAAAATAGCAAACAAAGATTGCTGTCATATAAAATCCAGATTTCTTCTACGCTGTGACAAAGACATCAACACCCATTTAATATCATACTAAAAGCTCCTAAGCATCCAGCTTCTATAACAAAATACCTGCAAGATGATTTGTGGTTATGCAAAAAAAAAACAAACCCTAAACCAAACAAAAAATACAAATATGAAAAGAAAAAGAATACCTTTGGTGATTTGGTTATCTTCTTCACAGATCTCCCTTTTCGGACACTTTTTCTAACAGTCTTTGACTGTGGTCTTGCAACACCTAATTTTACCACTTCTGCCCAAGATTTGGCAACTAGAAAGCAAAAGAGAAACATCCACCTTAATTCTCAGCTGTACACATGGAAGTTCACAATTATTTCTTTATGATTACAATGGATTTGCTGCAGTTGGGTGTAGGAAACTGTTTGTTGTCTCATCTGACAACATCTGAAGTGCTCTGTGAAATGCTTTCAACTGGAAGACTGAAGTTTAACAAGGGGCCAAGTACCCAGCACGGCTTTCCACACCAAAACAACAACAAAAAGCTTCATACAGCATTAAATATGTGTTAGATCCTAGAATCGAATGTTGATCCAATTCCACCCTCACTCTTTTTGTAAGGAAATAACCTTTCTCAATAGAAACTTGCCACGAGCCTTTCAGTCCTTTTCATTATTATACCTGAACTTTTCCCTGGTGGGACATGAGATTTAACATTTAATCATTATGTTTTTAAGTAGAAATATTAAGGGGAATGCCATTTCTGAAGAAAAGGATATTATTTTTCTCTGGCCAGAATTCCTGTGGATGTTGGAGAAACATGAGGAGCTTTATTTTGGACACAAAACTTTTAAGAACTGTGGTGGTCTTTTCATTTTACAGAAGAAACTCATGCACTGGTGTTGAAAACCACTTACACATTACAGAGAGCTGGTGAAAAGTGGTATGTCATTAATATTTGTCAAATACTCTGCTGGTATTAAAATGAATGTAACAATGAAAGTCACTGAAAAAACCCACTTATTTTTCTAAAGAATAATAGCACTTTCAGCTGTATTAACCAGTAAGTATTGTGATGGCCTGCGATTTTATCTCATGTAATAATAATGATGATGAGCCCATCGTTGAGACATTGTATGTAGTACCTCATTCAGAAGTTTAAAATGATACTACAAAAAAATGCAGATGGTAAAATGTCATAAAAATTTCTGGGTGAATGGGGGTGTTGGTGGGAAGCCTTAAATTTGACTTCAAAAGAGTAAAATTGATTTACTTTATAAAAGCATAAGACAAAGATGCCTTATCTGTAAGCTTCTTCCAAGACAAAAATGTCAAGAACCAGAGCTCCCCATAATTAAATTTTCAGTGCTGTCAAAACTATTTCAAACCATTGTTCAACATTCAAATTCAAATGCTCTGATTCAAAATATTCCAATTAACACCTAGGTATCACCCTATTCTTTAATTCTATGTGTTATATAACACTGTCAATGCTTAGGCGCAGCCCAGTCCATGGACAAAGGTTGCCAACTGTGTATAAAAAAGGCACAAAGAAAACAAACTGGAGCTAGATTGCTATAAAGTGCATGTTTTCATATCAAAATGGATGTAGTTGATATGATTTGATTTAGTTCAATACTACCTGAGCTCCAAGGACTTGAAAGATCAGTATTGCAACTAAACTTGCAAAGAAAACCTTAACTCTACCGTTTTTCAACTTCTGAATATCAAGATTTGTGTTCTAAATGTTTTAGCAATTTGTTTTATCAATACAAAAGAATGTAACACTTTGCAATTCCCAGTTGTTCCCAAGTCCAAAACCACCAGAAGATATGTCAGTCATGTGGTGGCCTATGCATAATGAATAATGACCGACTTCAGTTTTGTTCCTGTATTTTAAAGCATTTAAATTAATATTAAAAATTAATTGCTGAAACAAACCTAGTAGATTGGCACTAGAGGCCCCACTTCTTCTTTTTGCGTTGATAATGGCTACAGCCCCACTTCTCCTCTTCAGGGGAGTGCCCTTCAAAGCAAGTCGTGCACTTCTCGTTAGCTTGTCAGGTGTAGCCGTCAAAATGCTTTTATCATGTTGGTTAATGGGAGAAGATTTCGGTGTTTTCACTTGAGGACTGTTTTTCCCCTTTGTATTCACGTCTTCTGCAACAGCATCTTTCTCCTCTGCAATCGGTAACGGTGCCGTGACGCAACAAATGGAGAAACGTCCTTTTGTGTAAGTTGCTGGAGAATCTAAAGTAAATGTAGGTGTTGCCTTCCCAGAGACGGGGGATGAGGCAGCCGGGGACTTCTGGGTTGGCAAATATTTTGGTGACGTTTTTTCTTTCTGTGAATGTTCAGAAAGTTCCTGGTAGAAAAACAAAATCATAAAAGATAAAATTGTTACTGTGCATCGCGGAATGACAAATGGTCATGGACATCTCTGACAAGTAAACATTATAGCATAAAATATTACCAGATCAATTAAAAAAGCCTTACGTGTCTGAAAACAAACTCGCAACTAGTTTTAGATCTCAAGAGTCTCAAAAGACAAATGCAACTTCAACTGCACAAACTAACTGAGATTATTACACTACTTTATTCAAGCTTTATCCACATCAAGTACACTACACACATTTTAAGCAGCTTAAATCAGCCGCAAATGTTTTCAAACTTTTAGTCAAACCACGTGGTGGTGGTTTGCACAGTCTGCCAACAAATGACTGTTTTCTGTTATTTATGGTAAACTGGAGCTTGCAGAGCCCACTGCAGAGCACAAACACACACAAATATACTCCTGCGTACGCATGAGAGTGAGCAGTAATGTGTGAGGTGAACAAAAACACATCTGTATAAATACAGGTAGATATAAGGTGTAAGCTGAGCCCTTTCTTACAATGGAGAAGTTAAAAAATGCTGATTCAAATTTGCTGATTTCAAATACCATTTTAATTTGCAATTAATTAAATCTTCCCCTTCCCAAAAGACATCTACCAAGGTTTACAACTATTCTGTAATTTCTTAGAATTTATAAATTCTGTTCACATTGTCTTAGCGACTCGATTAGTCTTCAAGTTTACCTGGGCCACAAAAAGCTTCGATCTCTGAGACTTTTTCAGCACAGCCCGTGGCGAGTTTCCGAAGGGAACGCTCCGTCTTGCAGGAGTCGCCCCTCTCTTCAGGGGCGAGTTGGGAGGCAAACTTTTATCAAATAGTTCTGGGCTTAACTGACCACCAAAAGACACCCTCTTTCTTTTTCCTAATGGCTGAAGTAACAAATCCACGCTTTTCCTCTTCTGAGAGATGCTTTTCGTCTGGCCTAAAAATAACGATGGAAAATATCTGTATATTTTGAAGAACCCAAGTCAACATTTTAATCAGTATAGAAAAGAGTGCTCACTCCTGTATTTTAAAGTTGGAAACATATCAGAAGATAATTTACTTTAAAGATAAATATATCCAATAAACTATATAAAATTGTATAGATTTATGGTCAAATATAACTACATAATAAATATTTCAGAACCGATAGCTCAGCAACAAGTTCCACGTTATATGTAAGCAGAAATATTCTCACAAAAATGCTCAGAGAATTTCTCAAGTACAAAACCAAGGGAATTAAATATATTTACCTGATTCTTCTCCAGCCAACAGGCCAGGAATGCTCATTTCTGAGGCAGCCACACTGTCTTTGGGAACAGGCACACTTCCAGATGACCTTCTCTTTGATGACAACCTACGAAGTCCTGTAACACCAGCACCTTCCGAATCTTGTCTCTGAAGATCCCCCTTTGTGGCCGTCTCCTCTTTAGTTCCACCGTCTTTTCTGTCTGTGGTCGTGTCGTGATGTTCTTGACCAGCATTTGCCTCCAGAGCTTCCCCGGTTTGCAGCCCCGAGCTCCGTCGTGCCCGACTCCTCTTTCTTCCAGAGCCAGATTTCTGACTTGCAGGAGATGCCAGTTCTGGTGTTAACCCTTCCCAAGCCAGTTTCTCTGAACAGAAACTTTTGTTTGATAATTCTTGACTTTGCCTGTTATTTCTTCTGGGACTCTTGGAGTTACGATAACTGGCAGGAGTTTCAGGACATCCCTCTTTTGAGTTAACAGCATTTGCCTGATCATGAATTTCTTTTGGCACTTCATCTTGCACAAGTTTTCCTGGTGTACATTGTTTACTATTTCTTCTTTGTTTCAAGGATTTCTTTTCTGTCAAAGGCCGTTGTTTGGGGCTCTCACTTCTCGACACCAAATCTTCCCTTTGAGTTTCGGCTGAAACTTCTGAAACAGACTCAGGTTTCAATGACACACCTTGTCGAGTTGGGGTATTGGTATTTACAGGATTCACTCCAGTGGTTTCCTTGGTAGGTGATATGAAATGAGACCGAAGACTCTTCCTTCTGGATGTTGGTGTAGACAGAACATATTTATCTACTCCAGAAACATTTGCCGTGTTAGTTGTTGGTGCTGGCTTACCGAACGCTATTGCAGAGCCGGGTATTTTATCTGGATAATCCAAGCGTTGTATAGTGCACAGCTGCCGGGGAAATGCTGCATTTCCATCCTTCTCCTTACTGGCTTTGGGTGTAATTTCACTATCTTTAGATCTCTCCGCTGTACTGGGCTCCCTATGATCCTGCACGTCACTTCTTTTACCAGTATTTCTTGACACCTCCTTTGAACCAGAAATTCGAGGACTTCTGGTAAAACTCTTCCTGGCAGCACTTCCTACAGCTGAGATCCGATTAAGTCCTGAGCAGATCACATCTGGCTCTACTTTTCTTTTACTTTCTTCCACGTTTTCACTTCTGTCTAGTTCTTTTTCAGTCTGGCTTCCCAAGTCATAAACACAATTTGATGATGAAATTGGAGCACCTGGTTCTGGCAGAACTCTCCTACCATCTTCTTTTGCAGCTTTTGGGGATTCATTTCCCTCATGCAGAGGTTTCTTCACTTTAATCTCACGTCTCAGTTTTTCATAGAGTTCACTAAAAGGAGATGGTTTATTTTGCTTTCTAGCAGATTGATGTATTCTGTGTGAAGATTTGGGTGTTTGTAGTTTGATGGGTACAGATTTGGAAATATTTTCCTCTGTATTTTGCTTATTTTCATCGGCATTTTTTCCTTCGCACTCACCATTATCTACAAAGTAAGCAAAGGAAAACACAAAGTAATACAGAGGTAGAGTTACTTCAAAATTGCAGAGCTACAAATCTAAGTCCCATAAATACAGATAAACACCCCTTCCTTTCCTCTCCTCTCCCAAGACGCTCAACCAGGGTTCAGGATAAAGTACTGTAAATAAAGCTCTGTAACAATTTCTCTCATAATAGAAGTATTAGGATTGAAATGTTGAGCAGAGATTTTAGGTTGCAATCTGGAATTTAGCCCATGTTCAGTCAGGCGCTTGCTATTTCATGCTTTTGTTTTTCTTGAAGTTGCACACTTTGCTTTGTGTTTCCCATGAGCAAGAGGCACACGCAAGCAAACAGATTGCATCTGATAAAAGGTGCCTTTTAAAGCCACAAGAAGCTGAGACCTCAAACAAATCTGTACCTCTACGAGGTCTATTTCTCAATGCTACTTTATATCAGCATGACGCTACTCTATATCAGCATGCCCGCCTGCTGGCACAAATGCCGGTACATGTTGACTGTTCTTAATTGTGATGGAAAATAATCTCTGTAAAGGTGTGTGGCGGATGCACTGTCTCCCCTCCAGTCAAACCATTTAACACTGAGAAGTTGTGGGTGCAGGGAGTCTCGTGCAGACCTTTCCACTGTGTGCAACGTGACTACACGTCAACCACTTTATTCTATAAATCTGGCAGCCTGGGTGAGCCCACTTGGAGCCCTCCCTGCTAAATAAGCTGTATGGCAATGGTTTTACTACTCACAGGTCAGTAGATGAGCCCCGTTTGTTTCCTATCAGTCATTTGTCTATCGCACACTAAATATAATGAATCATCTAGAAGTATAAGGTTGTGTGATTTTTAATATACTCTCTGCTTCATGTTACTTCATAAACTGGATTTGTTGAAATCTTAAGCTGTAAAGTTCTGCTCATATTTACCAAAAACAACTACAAACTACACTGAACACTTGCAAGATAAGGTCCAGTGTGCTCTTTGCTGAGAAGAATGGAACTGACTGGGGAAAAAATAATGATCCAGGGCTAACACAGATACATTATAGACATCTGCAAAATGGGGCCTGTTTTGCACTTTGCTAAGAAAGGGTTTATTCAGACAAGAGTACTTGCAAGGCTTTGGACTGTAAATAATGTCTACAGCTAAACAAAACAGAAAGTCACACTTCTCTTGGAGAAATCTAAACGTTGTTCTGCAGTAAGTAGAACCCTAAGTTACTCCCTGCAACAAGGTGAAGGTGGAGAACCTGAAGTACAAGGAAAAGCCTGTCAGTTATCTCCTGGGAAAGGGGAAAAGGAGTGAGGGTGGGAAAGAGAACCAGGGGAAAAAACAGAAAACTACATCTTCCTATGAAAGCCTTTACTCAACTGCACACAAGTACTTCAGTATTTTTTTTTTTACTGAACTGGCAAGTTGTTCCCTTGAAGTTTATAGAACAATGAAGCAAAGACTCTTGTTATTGTTTCGGGGAACTGATCACCCAAATCCTGGGAGTACAGATGCACTCACAACAACCCACTGAAATGCAACACTTTGAAACAGCCGGGGGGATTTGGCATTGGAACAAACGTTTGTCATAAAAATCAAACCTGGCTGTAGATAAATCGCCTCCAATTAACAAACCTTGTATCTTCCCATGAACAGTAGCATTACTTAAGACAAGAAGGATGGGAAGGTGAAGTCCCAGCATTCAACTACTCTATGATCTTTAACTGTCCAGACTTAGTAGCTCTAGAAGATTTTTAGCGGCTCTACATGAAACAGCTGTTGTAATCTAGTATTTCAATCAGCAAAATTAACCCTTCCTGCATACCTCCAAATTATAGAATTTGTTATTAGGAAAGAATACATAAGCTAATGCAATATTAGCTCAAAAGTGATCTAGCTGTATTCTAGGTCAGCAGAGAAAGTTTAATTTGAATCACAAAGGTGAGTTTGCTACGTCATACTTGTTTGATGCTCCTGGAAAGTAAAATGTAACAGGATATTGCTTCCCGTATCAGTTTCAGCTGACTTTTGTACTGCATTTGTGAAGCTGGTGTATTCAACTCCCTTCTTCACTATGATCTTCATAAACTGAATTTGCACAAATCACCTGAAGCAATATATATGGATTTTGCCAATTCCAGGCTGTCACTGCCCATTTGTCATGATGCAATTAAACCGATTTCTTCTGGCAGGACTTGGGTAAATCACAACATCTCAGTATGAGATAATACACTGACACAGCAAGGTGTGTTGGACTCAGACTGAAAAGACTTAAAATACATTTATTTTGCTCTTTTCAACTATATTTTTTCCTCTAACAATAAATACAGCTCAGGGAGAAAAAGAAAACCAACCTCCCATAAAACAAGTACTAACCTGAAGCAGGAAGACTTTTAGATCCTGAAGTTTGTTTGTGTGACAATTCCACCTCTGCCACCTGCTGAACATGAAGAACCTGTAAATTTGTACAATATTACAGCAGAGCAACAAATATTTTACACTTTAGCTTTCAACTGTACACTGCAAACCACTAGATTTATACAAGCATATGCATGGTTTACTAAACAGGATTAAAAATACACAAACGAAATCTTAGAATATTTCAAAAGTTAAGAACATTGACCAATAACACATCTGGGAATCTACACAGCAAGAGTTTAAGTCTTGTTTTACCATTGAAATGTTCAGCTCTAAAAGCAGCTGTACCATAAGGAATAGATGCAGGCACATTTGAATCTCACCTTCTTATAAGACATAGTAAATTTTTATTTAAATAAAACAAAAATAATAATAAAAAAAATCTTTAAATAGCCACAGTACTCAAAAGCTAACACCATCCCCTTTAAGGGAGAAAACTTTGCTGAGAACAAAAAACAACTCTAATGAAAATAATTTATTAAAAGGTATTAAAAGGTAGGCTTAGTTTGATATTTATAAATTCCAACAATACATCAGCACACTAGCACATAGAACAGATTCTCTTGGAAAAACAAACAAAAAAAAGGCTCATTCTCCAGGGCACACTTCCCCATTCAAAGCACAAGGGTAACCAGTGCATATACTCTGTGTTTCCTGCATCCTACCCTCTATTCAAAAAAGCTAAGGATTAATTTTTAATAGCTTACCTGTATTAGTAAATTAGTAACATCACAGATTATTAAGTATCTATTACCAGAAACTGACAAGGAGTTTGTGTTTTTAAACAGAAAGGTAGTCTATGGCTAAAAAAAATATTCCTCATAAAACAGAACAAGGAATTGAAAACAGTTCAGTGTTGGGTCCCTCACACCAAGAAAGGCCTTGAGGTGCTGGAGTGAGTTGAGAGAAGGGAACGGAGCTGGTGAGGGGCTGGAGCACAAGTGTGATGGGAGCGGCTGAGGGACCTGGGGGGTTCAGCTGGAGAACAGGAGCTGAGGGGAGACCTTCTGATCTCTGAACTGCCTGAAAGGAGCTTGGAGCCAGGGGGGGTTGGGCTCTGCTCCCCAGGAGCAAGCACCAGGAGCAGAGGAAACGGCCTCAAGTTGCATCAGGGGAGTTTGAGGTTGGATCTGGGGAACAATTTCTTCCCCAAAAGGTTGTCGGGCATTGGAACAGGCTGCCCAGGGCAGTGCTGGAGTCACCATCCCTGGAGGGATTTAAAACACAAGTAGATGAGGTTCTCAGGGACATGGGGTAGTAGCGGGCTTGGCAGTGCTGGGTTAATGGTTGGACTCAATGATCTTAAGGGTCTTTTCCAGTCTCAATGATCCTAGGATTTTATTCTACAATTCTACTCCCAACGTACTTGCAATAAATAAGCCAATGGTCACAAAATTACCTGCAGTGTTTCAGCTTTTGGAGATCTAGAACGCCTCTTTCTTGGAGCTGATTGGAGAGGATATTCAAATCTGGAAGAAATATTTAAAAAGACAATGATTTTGTTTGTCAAATAGTTAATGACTAAATTCCCATTACTAAGATACATGACCTTGAAATAGCTGTCTTCCCCCAACACTACATACAAATCACTTTTAAAAGCTTTAGCTATATCAAAAATTGTGGCCTGTTCCCACAAAGCTCTGGGTGCTGTTTGCCTGCAGAACACACTTTAGGACGGAGGCATTAACAGTTTGGTACTGGCACTCACCTGAAAGAACGATCAATAATAGTTAACACATCTCCATGCTTCAGAGGCACAGGTTGCTGAAAACAACCACCATTCAGCTGCGTTGGATTTACTGTACTTAAATTAGTCAATATTGCCTAAAAAGAAAACAAACATTTCAGCGGTCTGATGAGGTGCAACAGCGCAATGCACATGTCATTAAAATACATACATAGATCTTACCTCCTTGTTTTCATTTACTTCAATTTTACAATGTTCTTTCGAGACCTGGGGCAACTGGATGCGAATATCACATTCTGTTCTCCTGCGGGTGAAAATACAATCTGAGTTTTAAGACACATAAAAGACAAAAATCTGACTGCTGTAGAATTAGGTGATTTCCCAACTTTTCAGCTCATAATTGCACAGCAGCATGCTACTTTCTTCAGTTTGGCAACATGAAGAAAATTAACTACCTAAGTCTTTCAACTGCGGCAAAAAATAACAGGAGCTCATACTGTGTAATATCAGAAAAAATACATCAAATACATCAATTCTGAAAAAAGCCACACACAACCAGCTAAAAGAGACACGTCTACAACAGATACCCGGTGCTTTGAGATTATGTGTTCCCTGACTCGCAAGTTGCTGAAGACCTGTGGGATATTTTTTAGAAAATACCAGCACGTGCTCCTAAGCTCGCTCTTCAGCATTCATTACTGATCCCTCTCAAAGACAGAATATCAGGTCAACGGACCTTTGGTCTCACCTGGAGGCCACAGCTGCCTTCTGAAAAGTTGTTAGTAAGTGAAAACCGTGTTTCCAAGTGTTTGGACTCAGTTGTTCACGGTTCACTGTTCTTGTTGTGATTTGTTTGTTTGGGTTTTTTTAAGGTAATCTCTAATGTTTTTGACACACTGTAGGTCCTGGGCAGCAAACACAGCAGCTGTCACAGCAGAGCTGCTGTTCACAGAACCTCCTGACATCTCTCCCCAGTGCAGAACTTCATCTTTATACCATTAAGTATCATCCGCTAAAGAACAGTATTATTGACACTGAAGTGCTTCCCATAAACTTTCACTATGGAATCCGACTCAGAACTGAATAACTAGTTATTTAAGATATCTATCAGTCAGTAAAGTGTTGAACAGCCCTAGTCTAAAAGAAGTAAAAACACTTTATTTGAAGCCTATTTATAGTAATATCATCTAGTCAAGTCTTCATGTGTATTCTTCAGGTATATTAATATTATATTTTAATGTAAAATAGCTGGATCAACCTCAAAACCTGCTATCAAACAACCAACCAAACAAACTTGGGAAGAGCAGTGATATAATGAAGATGGTCAAACACAAGCCATGTACCTCACTTCACAAGTCAATTATCTGTAAACTGCCTCAGGATTAAAGAATACAATTGCCTGCTTGTCAACTGGGTATTAGTGCCAGTCCCTTTTCCAGAAATTTTTTTAAAAAAACAACAAAAAAAGTAGTTCTGGCCAGGAAAGGAGAAAAAGTAGCAACAAAAATTAAGTTCAGCTTCTTAGTCTTACAATTAATCTTAGTCCAATGTCACCTTCTTTCCCCCGAACATCATTCACAAATAAACAAGCATTTACTTTTGCAAGTACAAAGTACATAACACGCAGGAAAAACATCACTAATATTATTTTGATGTACGCGAGTACTCAACTAATTCTCACCTTCCAAATAAACAAGAACTTGCAGTGAGTGGAAAAGCAATCCCATCCGTCCCATTCCGCTTAATTACAATAATATTCCCAAAGAGCGGCATCTTCAAGCGGAAGGAAACTTACCTACAAAAGAAGGTCAGTATTATTGATCCAAATAATGTTTATGAAGGTAAATCAATGTAATTTTTTTTTTACTTCTGTTCAAGAGGCATTTTCCAACGTACAGCAGAGGAATCTTAGTGGGAATTATTATTATTCACCATAAATGACCACTGTAATCGTACAGGGGAAGGTGCCACGTATTTGGAGAAACTGATGCTTTTAGAGGGTGGGAAGTTTTCATCACATGTTCACATAAACCTAATTGTGCTATTTTTACATCTGCAATTGGTACTTGCTGCTCATCAGAGCCTTTGTAAAGATTCAGTGCTAACACACGCTATATTTCATCCCATAACTTAAAACTGTTTCCATGTAAACACCCTCCTCACCTGAATCCAGCTATTACCCTTATATACACGGAAATTTTTAGGCTGGATCTTAAAGCAAACAGAGATTAATTTGGTACAGTTGTATGGTCCTGAAATAGAACTTGCTGCTGTTACTACTCGCTGGAAAACGCCTGAAAGGAAAGCTGAAAGTTTAGTTGTTTCTAAGATGTCCTGACAGGCAGCTGGTCCAGCTGGGAGGGCAGCAAGTGCATCTGGGTGCGTAGACACAGGGAAAGAAGAACAGCGTTTAACTTGAAAAATAAAATAAATAAAAATAAAAAACAACCCCCAAACCCCCAGCGTTTGCACAAGTAGATACGCGATTCCTTTCATATATATATCTATATATAGATACATATATATGAGCGTGCCAAAAAGTAAAGCAGTCCTCAAAAAAGCACATGTCAAATGCATTATGGAAGCTCATACGTTTAAAAGCGGCAGGTTAAAAACAACGGGCTTAACATAGTTAAGAGTGATCCTGCTGAACTTTGTTGCTGGGTTCCATACCACAAAATACTTGCTGAAAAGACAAAAAAAAAAAAAACAACAACCAAACACAACACGGCTCAGGACGTATTTGACAGCCCCCGTAAGAAAAGCCTTTACCTGTTCGTTACGAGCAACGTCAGCTCTCAGTTCTGCTCACCCTGTTCGCGCTTCTCATCGACTCCTACAAGCCAAAGACGCCCCAGGAGCTGCAGAAGCCGAAGTTCCGCCACCGGAGACTCGACCCAGCACGTCCCGCAGTGGATGGAGCCGCAAAGCCGCGGCCGCTCGGCCTGACCCCCCCGCTCGGCTCCGGCCCCACCGCCGCCGCCTCCTCCCCCAGCTGAGGGGCCCAAGTGGCGGCAGCGCCCGGGCCCTCGCACGCACGCTACTCGCCGCTGTATCCCTCCGCGCCACCGAAACAACAGCACGGGTGGCGTGCGAACGGCACCCCCGCCTTCCCCCTCACCTGCTGACAGCCGCCGTGCCTGGCGGGGACACACCGGGGCCTGCCGGCGGGGACAGGCCCCCCTCGGCGACCGGACTCTTTTATAGCCCTAACGGACGCCGGCTTGCCGGAAGGAGAAATGCGCGGCTAAACTTGCGGAGCTTGTTTTCTTTTTTTTTGAAAAGGCGCGCGGGGACTCACGATTGGTCGGAGGGCGGTCACGTGAACGCGCGACGCAGCCAATGGGAAGCGAGGAGGCGGTTTGATTTCAAACGCCCCCGGGAGCCGTTCCCGCCTCAGGGCGGCTCCTCCCGCCGGTTTCAAAACCTTCCGGCCGCGCACCCTTCTGAGGGCTCTAAAAAATAATAATAATGAAAAACAAATCTTTTCTTTTCTCACCAGGCCCTGCCGCGGGATTACAGACACTCCCCCCCGGCCCCGGCACCTGGATGATTTCTGGGTCACAAATATGCACCTTTTTAGCTACTATTGTCACTTGAACCTCCGAAGAATTCCACAAGTTATTAAAAAAAAAGTTTATATTCAGCTTAATTTAGGCAACTGGTTTCTAAGCTAATTTAAGCATCTGTTATCTGCTTTCTGCACCAGTCTTTTGGTAATTAGATTAAAATATTCTTAAACATAAAATTAAGGGGCTTTAAAGAAGGAATTTTTAAAAAGGAGCAAGGATGGGAAAAAGCAGCAGTTAAAAACTAAACTAGGATTTTAAACCACATTGTAGTCATGTAGTTACTGTTGTTTATCTACATTTATCTGATTCCTGTCTCTGCTCCCTGACAGGATCTGACACTGAGACCCGAGTCTGAGAATCTGGAAAACGAACAAGAATCAAGACAAATAGTGTGGTGCTCTGTATCTGAAGTCAGAAAGGGAAGAAAAGTTTAAAATAAAAAGAAAACATAACCAAAACACACACCAAAACCCACACAACTGACAAGTAACTAGAAGGAAAAAGCAATAAAAATCAACTGCAAGTAACCAGAAGGGGAAAAAAAAAAAAAATCAATTAAAAATCAACTACAAAGAACAAGAATTTAGTTCAGTCATACAAATGTAGAAAGACCCATTCCTAGACAAATCCAATATCATTGTCATCTTCATGCATGATCAAGCTTATATTTTTGGTATTGCTATCATGTGTTACAGAATCACAGAATGGACTGGGTTGGAAAAGCCCTCAGAGATCATCAAGTCCAACCTTTGGTCCAACTCCAGCCCATTGACTAGATCATGGCACTAAGTGCCATGTCCAATCTCAGTTTAAAAACCTCCAGGACCGGTGAGTCCAGCACCTCCCTGGGCAGCCATTCCAATGCCTGACCACTCTCTCTGCACAGAATTGCTTTCTAATCTCCAGCCTCAATTTCCCCTGGCAGAGTTTAAGCCCATGGCCCCTTGTCCTATTGCTGATGCCTGGGAGAAGAGACCAATCCCCACCTGGCTAGAGCTGCCCTTCAGGTAGTTCTAGAGAGTGCTGAGCTCACCTCTGAGCCTCCTCTTCTCCAGACTAAACAAGCCCAGCTCCCTCAGCCTCTCCCCATAGGGCTTGTGTTCACGTCCCTTCCCCAGTCTCCATTGACCTGGCTTCATCCGGGGTCTCAGCGGTACAGGGCTCCCCAGGACAGCCTCCGGCAGAGTAGACAGAGACAAAGAAGGCATTCAGTAATTCTGCCTTCTCTGTATCTTCTGCCACCAGGGCACCCACCCCATTCATCAGTGGGCCTACATTGCCTCTGATATTAGTTTTATCTGCTATGTATTTGAAAAAGTTCTTTTTGCTGTCCTTGACCCCTCTCGCCAGCTGTAATTCTAAGGAGGCCATGGCTATCCTAGCTGCCTTCCTACATCCTCTAACAGCAGCCTTATATTCCTCCCAAGTGGCCAGCCCCTGCTTCCATGACCTGTAAACTCTCCTCTTCTGCTTGAGCATACCCAACAGATCCCTATTCAACCACGCAGGCCTCCTGGCTCCCTTCCTTGACTTCCTACGTGTGGGGATGCTCTGATGCTGAGCGTGGAAGAAGCAATCCCTGAATGCCACCCAGCTATCTAGGGCCCCTTTACCTTCAAGCAGTCTTGCCCATGGGATTTCCCCCAGCAATTGCTTGAAAAGGCCAAAGTTAGCCCTGCTAAAGTCCAGGGTTGCAATTCTACTTGCTATTCTGTTCCTGCCACACAAGATGCTGAACTCCACCATCTCGTGGTCACTGCAACCCAGGCAGCCCTCAACCTTTACTGCTTCGACCAGACCCTCCTTGTTAGTGAGGATGAGATCCAGCAGTGCACCCCTCCTGGTCGGCTCCTCCACCATCTGCATGAGGAAGTTCTCATCAATGCACTGGAGGAGCCTCCTGGCCTGCGGCTGGCTGGCTGAATGGTCCTTCCAGCAAACATCAGGGAAGTTAAAATCACCCACAACAACCATGGCCTGTGACTGTGAGGCCACTCTCAGCTGCCCATAGAGGCCTCATCAACTTCCTCAGCCTGATCTGCTGGCCTGTAACAGACGCCCACAACAGTGTCAGCCCTGCCAGCCTGCCCCTTGATCCTGACCCATACACTCTTAACTCGCTCGTCATCCGCTCCTGGGCAGAATTTAGTACATTGTAGTTGCTCTCTCACATAGAGAGCAACTCCACCACCACACCTGGCTGGCCTGTCTTTCCTGAAAAGGGCATAGCCATCCATGACCACATTCCAGTCATGTGAACTGTCCCACCAGTCTATCCAGATCGCTCTGCAGAGCCGTCCTGCCTTCAGGTCGACACTCCCTCCCAACTTGGTGTCATCAGCAAATTTGCTGATGATGGTCTCAATCCCCTCATCTAAATCACCAATAAAGATGTTAAACAGGACTGGACCCAACACTGACCCTGGGGGTCAGTGTACATTTGTATATGTTGTACACATTTGAAAATTAATCTCCAAACAATGAAATAATCTCCTGAGAAAAAGCCATAATTCAAAGATAGCCAAGGAGACAAAGGTACCTTAAAGACTCAACCACCTCATTTTATCCTCCCGAGTCTCCTCTATGTGATGCCCAATAGGAAGTTTTAAAGGCAAGCGACCCATCTGCTTTCTCTTTGTTTTTGAATTTCAAGGGAGTCAGGGAAGCTTCAGTCCATGGTTCCACAAAAATCAAATCCAAATTAACTTCCGTTGCTGGAGAAGTAACTAGAAATTTAAAATAAGCACACAAAAATAGTGCTTCCAGGAATTACAAACAAAAAAAATTGTAAATAAAAAGAGAGAGCAGTTTACTCTTACAGATTATATTTAAAATACACCCTGGGTAACGTACATAAGTTTGAATTTCTGATATTTTTTCCCCCAAATTCCTAGCCTCCAAACATAATCTGGTAACTAACACTTAAACCTGGTTTTTATAATAAGACCAGCAGAAAAACATCCCGAAGGAGCAGCGTGGGGCCCGACTCGCGCGGTGTTTTTCATACGTGCCGTATAAAGCTAAAACCTTTCACTTATCACACCCCTTCAAAAAGCAAACCTTATTTTTACCATAACTAATGTACAGCCTCCCTCAATTCCTTGATTTCTACCCCAACATCCCATTTTTGCACTTTCCCCCCTCAAGAGGGCTGGAGAAACTCCAGGGAAAACAGGTTGAGCAATGCCTGATTTTTTAAATTTTTATAATAAACATGCATTACTGAGATATGGAATCTGACGGCCTTAATTCCAAGTTGAAGTTCTATGCGTGTGTGGGGAAGGAGCTATAACGGGAGAAAGGCCTTTTCCAAGGTGATCCCATCTTTTGTGCTTCAGGGGATCCAATTCTACCATTCAGATCTTTCACAAAGCAGAATTCCTTTTGATATTACTGCTATTTTATTTAATTATCTCGTTTGCCTCAAATACTATTTTACGTGGTACGATGACTTTAGGGTACTTTAGATGTGATACTGTTAGATGTAAGCAGCTTTTTAAATTATATTTTTCCCCTTTGAATTAAATTACTCTGAAGTCTATTGTATAAGCTTTGGTGGGGTTTTAATTTAGTTGAGCTTATTAAGTCATGACCTTATTATCAAACCTTCAGCTTGTCATTATAGTTTTGGCTACTGGACAATCTTGCATTTAGACGTAAAACATTCAGACAAAATCTGAATTCTAACCCTTCATTATCAACAGACAAATGGTAAAGTCAGATCCTTCCCGAGGTCTTTACGAGACTATTTATACCTGAACAATGTCTCTAAAACAAATGGTTTATGCCAGTAAAACTCTTTGAAAACCTAATTCTTTACATTTTCTATGGGCCCACATCTGATCAAACTGAGCGGGACAGCAAAAAGGCAATTTTATTGCTATCGTTATATGGGCCCTGTCGTGCCAACAAGGCCTTTGGTGATTTTACAAAATCAAAGAAAACCTACAGTGTGCCAATAATTGCATCTTCTCGCATGACATCCCGTGTTTTATTAGTGCACTTACCGCACAGAATCCTGTCACCTCCTTTGTGACAAACGTCTCTGCAAACACGGCGAGACTTAGAGGAAAACACAAATTATAATAAAGGTTTGAAGCCTGCCTTTAAATCTGTCCAGAGAACAGTGCTCTCCTAAATAGCAGATATACAAACATTTGCAAAAGTAGATATATAGGAGGGAAAAAATGACATTTTCTCAAAGGTATAAATTTTTTGTTCAGGTAATTTGTATCAGTGAATATTTAATTTACTAAGAGTACTGGTTGACAACTCCATCTGCATACGTGTTGAAGGTAAAGCTGTCAACTTTCAAAAAACATGTTGACAAATGGTTAATTTTAAATCAGTCCTTGAATCTCCTTGCCAGTTATTTAGACATTTTTAACTTATTCAACCAATGAAAGGGGGACTGGAAAAAAGCTGCCTCACTGAGACCCATCAGGATGGATCTGGGAGACTTTTCAGGACTTAATGATCAGGGTTATCAGTGGAAGACTGTGACATAATAACATATATATAAAAAAACCTATAAAGCATAAAGCCAAAGTCTTGAGCCAAGAGCACAAGAGCAATAATAAAATAAAGAGAATTAGAAAAATTAGCATCTTAATTCCTCATATGAAGGTCCATACACAAGGTCATTTGTTCTAGTTTCTGAACAAGGGAGGTTGGAAGCACTGGAATAAATGAAGATTATTTCTCTATTTGTGCTACTCCTGGTATTTAACTGAAAGTCTAAGCAAGCACAAGTTCCTGTTAAACCATTTACTAAATTAGGGCTTTTAGTAGGTATATAAATATTAGATAAATAAGGCGCTAAATTCATGCAGCAACTTTAGTATCAGTGAAATGAACAGAAGAACAAGCAAAACAATCGTGATAAAAATTTGCTTCTAGAAGTAAAAAAAGCTCAGACAGAACCACACCTGGTAATGACTAAACGCTAGATGATTAAACTGCTAACTTCTAATAAAAAGAAGTGTTAATGTAGATGTGATCAGCGCAAATTCAGCCACACTGCCATCGCAGATGAGTTCTCAATTCGATTTAATTCATCACTTCTTCTGGGCACTGAAAAATACATATTTCAGGCTATTAACACTGTGTAAAGAGGAGTCTAGAGATTAGGAAGTTATTGTATGATGAATCTCTGAAAACTTAATGTTTTGCGATACACTTAAAATGATGGTTTATTACACTGACACATGATCGCACCTACAATTTCTTGAATTTTTGTATTCGTACACAGAACCTAATTTTTACAAATTATTTTATGTGCAAGGAATCTGCATGAGTTTATGGGATGTTTTCCAAAATGGTTTCTATTCACATTTAATGAATACTTTGAAATAGCATTTTTCTTTTAAATGGTGAAAACACACAGCATAACAAACCACTACTAGAAAAAAATTGAGAAAGATCAAACTTCCATCTATGATGTGAAACGCCAATATTTTAAAGCAAAAACTTCTATATTTCCAAAATCAGAGTTCATCTTGAAAACCAGTTTTCTACTAAAACCTTCAAAGCCATGAAAGGTGACTGGAAAGCAAACTACACAATGTCGTGGTGAAATATATCATTTTTTAAAGGTAAATTCATACTCTGTAGTGAACACCTGGGACTGGAGACGTCTCTGTTCTGTGTATCAGACTTTCCAATTACGAAATTCCAGAACTGTTCAGGTAATACCCAAGTTACTGCTCAACAAGAATTGTATCATTGCCAACTCTGGATACAAAATCACTGAAAATCACAGAATCACAGAATGGACTGGGTTGGAAAAGCCCTCAGAGATCATCCAGTCCAACCCTTGGTCCAACTCCAGTCCATTGACTAGATCACAGCACTAAGTGCCATGTCCAGTCTCAGTTTAAAAACCTCCAGGGCCGGTGAGTCCAGCACCTCCCTGGGCAGCCATTCCAATGCCTGACCACTCTCTCTGCACAGAATTGCTTTCTAATCTCCAGCCTCAATTTCCCCTGGCAGAGTTGAAGCCCATGGCCCCTTGTCCTATTGCTGATGCCTGGGAGAAGAGACCAATCCCCACCTGGCTAGAGCTGCCCTTCAGGTAGTTCTAGAGAGTGCTGAGCTCAGCTCTAAGCCTCCTCTTCTCCAGACTAAACAAGCCCAGCTCCCTCAGCCTCTCCCCATAGGGCTTGTGTTCAAGTCCCTTCCCCAGTCTTGTTGCTCTAATTTGGGAACAATTCTTACACCTGGAAATTTTGCCACTAAATCAACTGATCACTTGTAATCCTTGAGTTGACCATAAGGGGGATTTTGCGTTGCCCATTCAGCTCTGGTGCGCATCTATTAGTGTAAGAGTTAATTATTTGTACGCTTGTTTTTTATGACTGGGGCAAGATTGCACTGTATTCCGCAAATTACATCAACCTCTATTAATTTTGCAGTGATCTAACGAGGGAGGAAAGCGATTCCATGGGTTGCATCCTTGGAAACTGCCTGTTCTTGATCCATAGGCTGTCATATAGTTACCAGAAATATCTCAACTAGAAAATACTTGGATAAAGTTTTGAAGCAAAATAAGTCATTTCCTTCTCAAGCTCTTCCAGTAGAGTTTTGCTTTCTTCACATCTACCCAACGGGCACGAAGTCACGACTTCAATCTTTTTGTTCAACATATATAAACAGGTTGAGTGTGACGTTTGGGAAAACTCTGGAACAATTTCTCATGCAACAGAAACAGGTGAAGGAAAAGAATAATGATTTGTGAGAAGAACTTCCTTGGCATAGTCGCAACTTGATTAATAATTTAGAAATTCCCCTCCTCGGTGCAAAGTAGCACAGAAAATGTATAAATTCATCAGAAGAAAGCTCTTATTAAACTACCTAAATTACAACATAATCCTTTAATACCTGAGATGAAGAACATTCACAGTGAAGTTCAATTGCCTGAAAAATTCTCAGGCGCATTGAACAATTTCTGCATGAAGGAAAGCAGAGCTTACACTTGACATATATGCCCTATACAGAACAAACACGCCCTTGATCTTGCTTAGTTTATGTTGTTTAAATAAGCTATTAAAACAACGGTATTTCATTCACAGTTCACAAGGAGCATCACAAGATGTCAAATGCAAAAACCTGGTAAAGAAACACTGGGCCTTTATGGTATTTCTTTGTAATGTTTAGGAGTAGGAAAAAAAAGCACCAAACATATACACATTCTCATCAGCTGAGCCAAGAAAAATGAATCGCTGGAGAAGTGCACAATGATAAAATCTGCATTTTACATGCAATTAAATAGAATCTTTATACATAAACAAGACTGCAAAAGATACAGGTTTCATAGTTTGTGTATAGTTCTATTATACTAGAAATCATGCAAATCTAGAGTAATCAATAATTATCAATAATAATTGAAATTAACCAATTATTAATAAATAACTGAACAATACTTGAGATTTTCTATTTTCTGAAGCCACAAAAGGCACCTGCCCTCACGCAACGTTACCTTTCGGCGCTCACAAGCTGTGCGTCTTCGTATCTATCAAAAGTATAGAATCAAATCACACAAAATACTTTATCAGCTCATCTGGAATCATTAAAAAAGAAAAAAACAACCATTTTTTCATGTGTTGACAATGATTACTCTTAACTCAGTGCTAGTTAGTGTCACAGTAAGAAACAGCAATATTTTCCCGAACACCAGCTTCCTAAAGGCTCCGTAGTTCAGTGTGGCGTGTCCTGCTATTTAAAACTCTGCAGGCAAATTCTTAATTAGTTAATCTATGTTTTTCAGGAAGCAAAACAGGATGCACACGCTCTTGGTGACTTTAGAAAGCAACACTTAGGTAAAGTTACTACTGGCAAACACCTTGCGCCAGGTGTTCCTGGAGGGTTCCATTTGTGTTGGAAGCAGCGCGATTACCTGGGTCAAACACTTTAGCGTTAGAGCAGCGGATAAGAAGGATTTGCAAGCTAAGCGTTCTTCCAAACTTGTGTGGAAAAAACAATCAGAAGATTATCTACGCTGGAAAGGCGCCTCCTGAATGTGGGGCGTTGGGTGTACCAGATGGAACAGGGCGATGGGGGCAAACACAGGAATTTTGCTTCATAAAATCATACTGGACAAGCAACGCTCAGTCTTTTCAAATCTCAATGATATGAATCATAAAATCATTTTGGTTGGAAGAGACTCTTAGTATCATTGAGTCCAGCCATAACCCACCCCTGGCACTAACCCCTGTCCCTGAGAAAAGACCTTTAAGGTCATCAAGCCCAACCATTAACCCAACGCTGCCGCGTCCACCATTACCCCATGTTCCTGAGAACCTCATCTCTGCGTCTGTCCAACCCCTCCAGGGAAGGTGACTCCAGCACTGCCCTGGGCAGCCTGTTCCAATGCCCCACAGCCCTTTGGGGAAGAAATTGTTCCCCAGATCCAACCTCAAACTCCCCGGGCGCAACTTGAGGCCGTTTCCTCTGCTCCTGGCGCTTGTTCCTGGGGAGCAGAGCCCGACCCCCCCATGCTCCAAGCTCCTTTCAGGCAGTTCAGAGATCAGAAGGTCTCCCCTCAGCTCCTGTTCTCCAGCTGAACCCCCCAGGTCCCTCAGCTGCTCCATCACACTTGTGCTCCAGCCCCTCACCATATGAACTTGACATGGATTGTGATCTTTCAGCAGTTACTCCTGGTTTACATAAATCTCCCCAGACACTGGTTACAACAGTGGGTCATCCATGTGCCTGTCGAAACTAATGAAGAAATTGCTGTTAACTAGAGTGGGCTTCCAACTAACAACAGGTGACACAATTGAAAGTTAAGCTACTATTTTTATCTTAGTATGATATCACAGCATTATTAAAACTGACATAGCCGTGAGCAAACCCTCTCCCCTCTCACTGACCTTCCCAGTTTGTGAAATCCCATCTCCCCCAGAGGCCCAAACCTGCTCCCACCTCCCACAGAGGAACTAAACAGTTTGGGCTGGAAGGTCATCCAGTGCCCCCCCTGCCATGAGCAGGGACATCTTCAGCAGCTCAGGTTGCTCAGAGCCCCGTCCAGCCTGGCCTGGGATGTCTCCAGGGATGGTTCATCCACCACCTCTCTGGCCACCCTGGGCCAGGCTCTCACCACCCTCAGCATTAAAAGTTCTTCCTCATGTCAATACTGTCAGGTCTCAGCAAGACCTGGCCTTTCAATCGCTACCATGAGTTTATATGCACTTTACACGCATAACACTTCGGTTACGACACAAATCAGAATATTCCTTCCAAACAGCTGCAGATAAGTACTGAGAAATAATTTATCTAGATAATGGATTTCACCTCCTTTAGAATACTGAATTTAAATGCACACACGGTATGCGAATCAAATTAAGAGATTTAAGGAAAGTAATGTAGTTTGAGAATAAAACCAAAGCTTTGTTCTTGCATCAGAATGTATTAGATCTTGCAATTTGCATATACAAATAATTCAGCAACATTCACCGGCATTAAAAACACAGGAAGATCAAATTATAAATGTAATAAAAGAAAATAATAATAGCTGAAACTGTATAATACATACATATATTATAAAGATTTGACAAATTAAATACAATTTGGTTATACAGAAAAGTTTCAATAACTTTACATTAAAAATGGTACTGGGGAAATGAAAACATTTCAAAATACCGAACACAGGCGGTCAGGCTCATTTGAAAAGTTTAAAAAACTGATACGTAAAAATACCCTAAAAAACCACTGCTAATTACAGTATGCATTCTTCGTTAAGGCCCAATTCAGCAAAGCACTTAAGGGATTGCTTCGGGAACACAGAACCTACGGGACGGAAATGTCTGGCGAGATGTCGTAAAGCGAATGCTTAAATGCTGAGGTGAACTGGAACCCATCTGAACACGGGAAAACAGCCAAGTCACATAGTGACCAAAACCACACACAGATCAGAACGTACAGCTTCTAATCGACTGTTTGGCATTTTAAAGTCATTCCATGCAACAGAGGAAAATTGAAAAGAAAATTCATATATATCTATATCCAGCTCCCCAGTTTGGCTGCTGCAAGGAGCAGTCTGGGGGCTGAACACACAAACTGGAAAGCAAGCTCTTAAATGATAAAAAAAGCCACTGTGTAACTATATTGGTGACTTCTGAAACATATTATAGCTATTTCTGTTTCCTCCTACATATCTTAATATAGTTAGCAACTAAAATCCAAGTACCCACTCAGTGTCTGATGTATCAGTTTAACTCCATTCTACTCCTGGCTGTAACTATGAGTAGCTGCAGAACGAACCCTTGGAGTAAACCCCGCGGGTAGGTGGCAACCCTTAATCCCAGCTTTTAAGTAAGGGACCCAAAAAGCTGCCCAACAGACAAATTAGTTTTTCAGTCATAGGCAGAATGTTTGAAAAGATCCTGACATTGGGATCTAACGGAGCCATAAAACAAACGGCCTTGCCAAACGGTGGGAACTCCTCTGCGTTATTTTCTATCATAGTTGCACCTCTCTGAGTCTCCCTGTGCTACAAATGATCATGCTGAAAACCTCGCTGGAGCGGTTTCCATAGCAAATTTATTCGATGGCTTTTGAAAACTTGATAAAATTACCACATGCAGTAGCGTAAACTTACTCAGCATTTGTTGTCGTTACTCAACACCCTCAGCGGCTTGAGCGTATCTTCTCATAGCAACTCACAACAAAGGTTTAGTCGTTAAACAATCTTGTTTAAGTGCATAATTTACTGTACAAATACATACAGAAGTGCAGCGATGGGAAGACAAGAAGCAGTAAATGGCAGCGATCAGAACAGAAGTTTCTAAACTGCACCTTTTCCATCCAAAATGAAATAAAAGGAGAGGTTTGAACACCTTCCCGTCCCCTTGCATTGTTACAGAGTGTAACGCGATCTGTTATCGGACATAAAAACAGCCATGGGATAAAATAGTGCAAGAACAGTGAAATGATCTGTGTAAGCTGCTTATTTTAAATAAGGCTTTTATGTTTGCATTGAGAAAACCCAACCAAGTGGACGAGACAGAACTATTGCATATTAGTTACGCAATTAAAGTACATATTCACAAGACTTTGTGCTCATTAATCCATATATTCATTTTCAAGAGTGGAAAATATATACTTTTTAATTATTCAATATTCGGATGCCCCGTGAGTTTTGGATTTTCTAACCCCCAAGCGGATCCTGTTCAGGGCTACAATAAAGACTTCTAAACTTTATTTCACCAATTATATTATCAGTAGTACTTTCGTTAAAAATATATCTATGTACACAATGATAGACTCCTTTTAGATAATGGAATAGTTCCTTTTTTGATAATATATATGGGAGGGTAAGAACATAAAGGAGCTTTTGCTACAAGGCTTAATGTTGCTAGCATTACACTGTCAGTAAAACCTTTTTTGAGTCGAAATGTTTGTTTGAGTTGAATCAAAGAATAACACTTCATCCCTTTCAGCTTTTCTCAAAGCAATGGGAAATTACGCACGTGTATATAGAGATAGTGCCATTTATCGCCATTTCTGACAACGGCTATAAAGTCTCTTCAAGTAGACAAGTCCAGGTGTTGCAAAATATACTCTTCTGATATGCAAAATATTCTCAAAATAGTGATAAACTCACATTGTTATCTTTCTAAATTGATTGAAGCTGGTGTATTATTTAGGAAAAAAACAAAATAAACGGACTTTGAAAGCTATATTGAAGCAAAAATTCAAATCTGTATTTATACTGATTATATCCTATTGACAATAAGACTCAAAATACAACTGCCATAACCTGGAGGTTCTTAAAAACAGACTTTAAAAGCAGTTATATTTTTCAGTTGGACTGTACATTATTACACATGAAGAGCCACATTCTGATCCCTTTATCATTAACAGCACTTCACGCGAAGCCTCTTTGCCTTCAATGAGACCATCTGTGAAATAAATTACAAGCAAGCATGAGCAGGTTATCAGAATGTGTCTCCAAATAAAGATCTATTTTCATAGTGAAGAAAAGTTCATGGCCAAAACATGTTTAGTTTAAGTATATGTACCACAATTCACTTTTTTTTTAGTGCGAAATGTAAATCACCTGTGTAAAGTTTCAAGAATTGGGAGATAACATTATTGATAAATACTTAGAAGTGGAAAACTTCAAAGAAATAGACCCTCAAGAATTAATTTACTGTTATTTAGAATAAAGATTTCTATATCATCTTATAGTTATATACTGTGTATGAACATTATACTTCACTTTAGAAGATATTTATATTTACGAAATAACTTTATACAGCAAACGCAACTTTTAGAGCAAACACAAGGTCATATTTACAGTAAAGTCAACAATCAGAATGACATGGAATAAATTAACAGAATATACAACTATTTATACAGACAAATTAAAAAATAAGGCAGGAGTTTTCATTTGAAATTAGCGTAATCGGAAAATATGTCGATGAAATCTTGTACCACTCTGTAGCAGAATTCATATTGTTCCTGGAAAACAATAAAAATATATTAAAATGATGTGTAAGATGTAAGATGCGCTTTGGTTGCGCCTTACAACTATATCAGAGAAAACAAATGCTGGTGGTAAATACAACTCGTTCTACTTGGGCCACGACTTGGACCAGTAGCTGAGGATGAGTCAATGTAATAACGCTGATGAGAAATGGAACCGGCATCTGAATTCACTCGGTTTTACAGAAGCATCTCCGCAGGCTCAGCTGGGAATATCTGCGGCAATTACACCCTTAACTAACGTTATTAAATCACAGAGCCAGAACCCCAAAAGAAATATTTCATCCCTGGCTCAGCGTGACTGTGGATAATCCAGTTCATAGAAGCATCGAATCATCAAATCATCGAATCCCAGGTTGGAAGAGACCACAAGGATCATCTGGTCCAACCCGTCTTGGCTAAAGAAAGTTCTACTTGAACCCCTTTCTTATCATCCATAGGATGGAGAAAACAACTCCCTGAAAAACACGTTTTGAAATAATGGTTTCTAAAGAAGTTTCAAATTACTGAATGGAAGCTGCTGTCAAAATACAAAATAGCAGCATTTTTTTGTATTTTCCAAAAACTTAAGTCTCAAAAAGGCTTTTGGATATTTATTCAATGGGGAAAAGTGCCTGGGCCAAGCTTCACATTTTACTTGTAGATGACTTCAAAGAAGTCAAAGACTTTTCTCCCTTTCAGGGATCAACCGCAAGCCAATTTAAGCCCAGTTTAAGGTAAGAAAGAACAAGGGGTACAGAGCTTAAAAGGCATTTACTTCATATGTTTTGTTATTCGCAGCACTCAAAAGACTTTGGGTTTAACTGTCTCCAGTTCCTAAAAGACATGGAATGTTTAGCCAAGCTGCATTTTTAGAAATGCCATAACAAGAAAAACCTGTAAAAACCCAGATTTCTGATAATACCTTGCACACACACAGCCATCATAAATTATTTATTTCAACCTGCTAAAAAACCCCTTTCTTCTCCTCCCACAAGAATATTTACAAACACGCACCCTTTGACAAAGAGCCGGATTGTTAAATATCATACCAGTGTTTGCACCATATGTGGCCTTTGCAGTCTTAAGCTCTTCACAGCTTGAAATACATCTAAGAGCCCTTCAGCCTTCACTCGCTCCAGAATATTGCTGAGTGCTATGAAGGTACCTGTTCTGCCAGCGCCAGCACTGCAACAGAAACACATTTGCTTGATATAGTTGGATAAAAATGTTAAAAGAGGAATAAGTGGGATATAGAATAGCCAAATGCTGCTATGAGCCAAATTCGACTCTTCTTTAGGCTTAGTTTGTCACCTCGGCTATGCTAGAAGGGAGCCAGAATTAATGGGAATTAACTTGGAGCCAGACTGCAACCAATAAAGGCTCATTAAATAAAGGTTTATTAAATAAAGGCTCACTAAATAAAGGCTCATTAAATGAAGGCTTGTCACTGAGAGCTTCTGTCTGAAAGTGGGAGATCCTGAGCACCTGGACACCCTCAGCCGAGGTCTGAGCCTCAAAGCATGAACTGGCAAAACCGTTATTAATAACTCAAATCTGCTATTAATAACTTGAATCTGCTATTAATAACTCAAATCTGCATTTCTCTTCAGCAAACACAACTTTTGGTGCTCCCGCACTCTGCTTTCGGTTTTATTTTGGATGGGGGGGAACACAACTTTGAGGTTTTCAGTTGCAAAACGTGGCTATAATGCAAAGAAGGACTTTTGAGATCAAATCCACTGTTCTCTATTAGGTTGTGAGTTATGCATTGTGGACAGATAGGAAAGCATTATTATTATTATTATTATTATTATTATTATCATCATTATTATTATTTCATAGTAATTTTATATTTTAATGACTCTTACAATCTAAGCCATTTCTTAAATAGATGTATAAATATAAGGACAAACTAAATCAAGGCTATGTATCAGGCTCTACTACATACAAGAAACTGAAATCAAGTGTTCTGCCTCTATCTCGACTACAATAAGCAACCTGATGCACTGCAACAAAATATCTGTAGTTCCTTTTGTTTCAGTATATTTGACTCGATATTTTGTCCTTATCTCTGTTTCAGAGCATCATCCTGTGGAAACAAACCATATTTCAGTGATTGTTATCTGATTTATTATGCCTAACTCTAGAGGAAAAAAAAAAATAATCAAAAATATTTATTTCTCTCTTCTAATCACACTAATTAGGGACTATATGACCCCACCAAAACGGTGGCTGTGCACTGGAAATCCAATAGCTTCAACGGGGAACAGTTACTAAAAACAGGAGGGTAGGATGGAGTGGAAGGTTCACTGCACTGCTCGATAAGGATAAACACAATATTTATTAAATTCAAAATTTCAACGTGTTTCAACCAGAAGTAGGGGAATTGTAATCACATGTCATTGCTTCCTATCAAATACAAAAAAAATCTGATAAGCACAAGCTTTATGAAAAGATTAAGTGGAAATGCATGTATCGTCAGCTGGATACATTAAAAGTTGTGTTGGAGGAAAAACGAACAGGTCTGAGGTATTAGATGTGTTATTCCCTTTAGACAATAAAAGACAAAGTCTACGAGGGTTCAGATTTCTTTGTAACTAGCTAATCTCTGCCACTCATCTGTGGTTTCTAGAGGAACCCATGAGTGATGCATTTCAGAACAGGTCTACAACGGTCAAAAGATGAGGACACGGAGACATAAAATAGACCTGCACACACACATGGTCACACACGTTGCTTGTTCATCAATGCCTAGAAGAGGTAAATACTCATTGCTTTGCACTCCATTTTCAATGCTTTTTGTGCCAGGCTCATTCTCCTTCTTTCTTTCCCAAAACAGGCTTTTAGCAAATCCTTAAAGCTCATACAAGTTGGTTTTTTTAAATTACTTTTAATAATTTTTAGTATTGATACATGGAAAACTAAATTGCATTTGAAATGCTGGAGAAAAATACATGTTGTCTCATGGGAACACAGTGCTACTCCTTGCATACTCAGTTCTCTTTCTGCAATTCCCTTAAAAAAAGAACATAACTTATGAATTTGACTCAAACTTGATTTCTTGAGACAAAGTTCAAAGGCAAAGGGCACACAGAATGGGCCAAGACCGGGCAAAAGACAGAAGTAAGGGATCTCTGAATAACACAGCAGTCTTGCATAGTTTAATTAGTAGAGCATGGGAAGGAGGAGATGGTGGAGAGACAAAAAGCGTAGGTACCCAGGAACTAAAGAGAAGTCAGCTCACACACACTATGGAAGATGAGTTGGGATTTCGAACAGATTGGCTTTGAATTCTGTTGGCAACTCAGCAAAACCCTTCCAAACTATTGAGGGCTATGCCTTGATGCTACTTTAGAATTGTAATTTTCAGAAGCTCCTTAAACTGTTTATAAGTAGTTGGATAAAAAAAAAGAACAAAAGATTTCACAGGTTCATGTGAACACTCTGAAAAATCAGGCCTGGACTTGAAATGTGTTTACTTATTCATAAAGTTACATCCATTTATATTTGAAGATTCAAGTATCACTTCACGGAGAAGTTT
The DNA here is from genome assembly GCF_964273445.1 of Streptopelia decaocto. Classification (NCBI taxonomy): domain Eukaryota; kingdom Metazoa; phylum Chordata; class Aves; order Columbiformes; family Columbidae; genus Streptopelia; species Streptopelia decaocto. The sequence goes on along the minus strand of NC_138659.1, from coordinate 70,328,525 downwards.
TATCTCTTACTTTACTGGATACTTTACCCCCTTTAATTATCATTCAGAACCCCAGCATTGCAAAACAAGCAGCTGATAAAATCTGTCAGATTGCAGAACCAAGCACAAAACGGCATCAATGCCACAGCGTGCAGCCACCATGGGGCTTCTCCAGGGAAAATGTATGACAACGGCACAGAGCAAAACACTTGTGAAGGAAGGAGGAGAAAGCTTTAACAATGAATATGCTAAAAACAAGCTCGTGTCCCAAAACACCAACAAATCCGCGTCCTGGCTCAGGCTCCTGGGGACTCTTTGCTCCAACAGAGCATGAAGATCCAGGTGACATTGTAGACAGCCAGACACAAACCAGAGACCAAGGCAGCACCTCAGCACTCAAATGAGAGCAAAATAAAATTCAACATAAGCTGCAGAGAACAGCTGTAGTACGGCTGCTCCTATTTCTAACTCGAGCAGCAGCAGACAGGTTCTTTTATCAAAATATTTCCAAATAGCCAGTGAGTCTATTTCTCTGTTGATAATGCTACAAGAATAATTCGAGTGGTGCATAAATCACAGAATCCCAGAATGTCAGAGGTTGGAAGGGACCTGGAAAGCTCATCCAGTGCAATCCCCCCATGGAGCAGGAACACCCAGATGAGGTTACACAGGAAGGTGTCCAGGCGGGTTGGAATGTCTGCAGAGAAGGAGACTCCACAACCCCCCTGGGCAGCCTGGGCCAGGCTCTGCCACACTCACCGGGAACAAGTTTCTTCTCAAATTTAAGTGAAACCTTTTGTGTTCCAGTTTGCACCCACTGCCCCTTGTCCTGTCACTGGTTGTCACCCAGAAGAGCCTGGTTCCATCCTCCTGACACTCCCCCTTTCCATATTGATCCCCATGAATGAGTCCCCCCTCAGTGTCCTCTTGTCCAGCTCCAGAGCCCCAGCTCCCTCAGCCTTTCCTCACACGGGAGATGCTCCACTCCCTGCAGCATCTTGGTGGCTGCGCTGGACTCTCTGCAGCAGTTCCCTGTCCTGCTGGAACTGAGGGGCCACAACTGGACACAAGATTCCAGGTGTGGTCTCCCCAGGGCAGAGCAGAGGGGCAGGAGAACCTCTCTGACCTACTGACCACCCCCTTCTAACCCACCCCAGGTACCATTGGCTTCCTGGCCACAAGGGCCCAGTGCTGGCTCATGGTCATCCTGCTGTCCCCAGGACCCCCAGGTCCCTTTCCCCTACCCTGCTCAATATAGTATTTTCTTTTTCAGAGGAAAAACTAATCAGTGACTCATTTAAAACCAAATGGGCATTCTCTGAAATTCAGCAAAACTCCAGAAGCGGCATCATATTTTGTAGCAAAAGGCTGGAGAAGCTTATCCAGGCAGTGGTTGGTCCTGGGGAGGTCCTTGTCACAGATGTCCAACATTTCTCAGTGGTGGGATCATGACAGAGACAATCCCACAGTTCAAACAGGATGTTTACCTGCAGTGCACAGTGATGGGGTGGTTGCCTGTTTGCTGCTGCTGCTTTTGGACGGCTGCGATCAGGTCGATCATCCCTTTGCCTTCCGCAGGAATCCCGATCTCCGGCCACCCGTGGAAGTGGAACTGCCGAACGAGCCTGCTTTGCTTCTCCTGGTTACCCTGTGTGCCGCAAAACACCAGATTGATCCCGTCATAACTTCAAAGTGGAAACACACTCCTAACCTTAAACATTTGTAGCATAGATTTCGCACCACTATAGTGGAGGGGCCTGTTTGCAACGTCCATAATATATTGGTCATGCAAACCTGATAGTTCTGTCTCCTAATTCCTCATCCCCTGTGCTGATAATTGAAACCTATAATTTTCCTTTAGATTTGCACAACTGCTTCAACTGGGTGCTACTAAGGATATACTCAGAGGTTATGCATTCTGAGTGCCAATGGTTGAAAGCTTTTATCATGCACAGGCCAAACCCAAAGTGCCACGAAAACAACGCAGTTCATGAAATGTGCTCATCTTCGCACCTGCTGCTTGGAAACTTGACAATTTTTCGCCTTGTCTTTATGCTTGCTGATTAAAAACGCACTAAAAGTTCACGTAGGTATTAATAGCATGCTAATGCAGTGGCCTCTGGGCAGGTTTGGATGAGTAAAGTCTCTTTAACCACCCTGATGTTTCTGCTCGCTGCTTCCCATGACAGCATTATAACCGGGTATGGATGCAACGTTAATATTCTGGCAATGTTAATATTCTGGCAATTTTACTCCACATCTTGCGAGCCACACAGAGTCGAAAACACGTGGTCTCTGCCGATGCCAGGTGCTTTCAACATGTCCACAAAGGGGACATCTGGTGACCGAGTTTGACAGGAAGACTCTGGACACGGTTTTGTACTGGCAGCCTGGGAATAAGGAGTTAAATGAGTTATATTCTAAACTGCAAGTAATTTTTCTGGTTGTTTTTCAAAAAGAGCAACGCAAATCAGACCCTAACGAAACGATGCAGTGAGTGAAGAGATGGACACCCAAAAGATCAAAACCAGGTTTTGAGGAGATGGTGCCTGTAGCAAAGCAACATAAAGGAAGAGCTGTCAGGCAGAGGCAAGTGCATGTGCTGTGAAATGCTTCACAGGATTTTAAAATATCTATAAAAGAACATTATGTGTGAGATGGCAGAAAATACAAGAATAACAGCAACAACAAAACACAAACAAAGCCTGCATCCCATTTGGATGAAGGATGTTTTACTGACCAGAATCCTCATGAGGCTTCAAGCACAAATATTTCATACAAACTTCCTTTCGACTGACCCCACGTCAGATGTTGATTAACCACATTTATCTTTAGATAGAAATTCCAGCTCTTAAGCTACATAGTCGTATTTGTAAATGCCTCCAAATGCAGAAAAAAACAAACTGACAAACTCATGTAATTTAATTACCTGATTGTACGTAACTAGGAAGTCCCTCACACTTATGGCATCTAACAGGCTGTCATTCTTGATTTCTACGGTTATCTCTCCGTGAGTTACAGAGCCCTCTGATGGCCAGTACTGGCAGCATTTTTCCTGAAAGTTGAGAAGGAATTGTAAATGTTCCTTGAACTTTTTTCCAGTTATCTACATTATCATGAATATGAGATATAGGAGGTGACATACAGCATAATAAATGTGCTCCAAACGCTTTGTAATGAAAAGGCTAATAAACAAGAATACCCTAATAAAATATTTATATAATATAAACCGCTAAGATGAAAAGGGCTTAAGAGTCATAGATGTCAAATATTGCTTTCAAGTAAAATAAGCAACTCCTGAAAGCAATGCAATGTTGTTAAAGTGTCCCAAAACCACCCCAAAAAACAATTCACAGCACTAAAGCACCCTGGTTGCAGCACTGAACCTTGAATCTTCACACTGCAGCACCCAGAGGTAGACAGGACTCCATTAATTAATTAATGATGTACCAGGAGAGGTTCAGAATAAGCCACAGGAGCCAATAGTGGCAGAACAGGGAGGGACATTGCCACAAAAGTTTTGTCCAGCTGTTCCCAAATCCTAAACCGCTGTTCCATGTCAGGCATCGCTATAAATTGTTTGCTTTTAATACCAACTGGGCCCTTTCACACACCATAATTTTCCATTGTTTTGGTGGGTTTTCTGCCAATTCAAGCAAAAAGCAGCAACATTGGCCCACACCAAATGGCAAAGCAAGAGCTCATGTTAGGAAAGGTAAAAAATACCGGAATGCTGAAATTTGTAGACAGCAAATAGTTTACCTAATGGAGGAAATGGCCTCAAGTTGTGCAAGGGGAGGTTTAGATTGGATATTGGGAAAAAATTCTTCATGGAAAGGTCTGTGGGGCATTGAAACAGGCTGCCCAGGGCAGCGCTGGAGTCACCATCCCTGGAGGGGTTGAGGATGAGGTTCGCAGGGACACGGGTTAGTGCCAGCATTGGGTTAATGGTTGGACTCAATCTCGAGGGTCTCTTCCAACCAAAATGATTCTACGATTCTAATATTAATGCTCACATTTCACAGGTGTTCACAGCAACCTGGCAGTGTTCACGGAGCTGGTGGCTGCGCGACACATACCTGCTCCCTCTCCTGGACTTCGGTGAGCATCACGATGGTGTGGCACTTCCACTCCCACACCATGCGCCAGAAATCCTCCACCGTGTGCGGCAGCGGGCCCTGCGTGGCAATGAAATAATCCTTCTGGCGATAGCCCTGCGGAGAAACCCCACGATGTGTCACATTGATGTCGTGACATGGGAATTCAAGAGGGATGGAAGGTGATGGGCGGGGAGGAGGTCACTACTGCAACCGGTCCCATCAGCCACGCTGCTCAACAACACGGTGGTTCCTGCAAATTCGGTGCCACCGAGCCCACCTGACTCTTGCTCGTTGGCAGAAATGCAGGAAATAAACCAAAACCAAATTCACAGTCTTGCGTTATATTTTATGGCTTTTCACAGTCGTGGCTGAAGGGATGAAATTCAGCAGTAATAGGGGATCGCAAGGATTTCGCAATGAAATGATTGTAATTCTGTAGCAGAGCCAAGGGCTGCAGTTGTTAACATTTAACTCAATTTTTGAGCTACAGTTCTGTTTACCTACTGATGTGAACTTCACAGCTCTGCTATCCACAATCCTCAATAACTAATGAGGTTTTACTGCTTAAGGATATCATTAATTCCAAATTAAAGTAAGACATGGTGGAAGGTGTTGTCCAGGTTCCAAAAGAAGCCAGGAACAAAATCAGGAATTAATGGAACCTGCCCAGGTAAACCTTGATTCCCAAACACCGCGACAGCCTTTCCTCGTGCTAACCAGGGACTTCTCTTTTTCCTTTCCTCAGAAAAGCACATTTACATCCTCAACCTGAACACAGATAACGGAACTGTTGGCTGTCAGCTTACAGCTGATTTGTTTCGCTTCCTGTTAGAATTTAATCAAAACCTTAGTTTACAAATCTAACAACAACATGAATGTTTAAAATTACACAACCATTTCATCTCAAATTGAAAATACCAGATAAGAAATGTATTTGGGAAATCTCAAAAGCCAAACAAAAAAGCTCCTGTTCTTCACAAGCAAAGTTGATTGTGTCTCTTTAAAAAGACTTTTCAGCAACAGCAAAACATCTGACTTGCAATTTAAATACACGGAAATTTTTATACATACATCTATGAAGGAAGCATTGATGTAGTCTGTATACTCTTGCCCTCTTTTCATCGACAGAATCACTCTATTAAAATCATCTGGAAAAAGAAAAAGTCTAGTCTTACTATTGCTAACTGCACATGGACTGCTCCACTGTTACATTTGTGAAAGCACAAAACCCACAAAATCTTTAATCTGAAAGCCAAAGAGTGTCTCAAAAATCTTCTCCAGGATTTAGTGAGTGTGTGCCCTTGTTTTTATGCTGTTTTGTTTTTCCATTCACAGAAGATACAGCCAGTGAAGGCTGAAATTTGCGTTTTCAGGTGCAGCATCACAGTGCTGCTCCGGACCACGCAAGGAATCCCACAGAAAATATGTTGCTTTAAAAGGCGAAACTGCTCAATTATTTAATTCAGCCCTGAGAAGTATCTGACCGTAATAAATTTTACATTGATAAAGTCAAAACCAATTCATTAAATTGTCTGCAGACACTTTTTGAGGGCACTACACGTTATAAGGAGAGGATGGTGCTGTTTGTATCAAGTGCTCTAGAACTTCAGAGCAGACACATCGGCAAAAAGGGCGGCAAAAAACCTCCTACTCTGAGCAGTGTAACAAGGTTTCCAAACCATTTGAATTTTCCAGGCAGAGAAGTTAAAACTCCTTCTCTTTAAGACACACATAGTAATTATTTGCAGAACTCCAGTTTCCAAATCTAAGCAGGATCTCAATTCTTGAGTTCCCCCAACCGAGCTGTGCTCTGATATGAGCTGTGTTATCAACATATAGATATCGTGTGCACTCACGACAGATAATTGTGTAATTATAGCGCTTGTTTCCCTACACAAAAAGTTGATCTTACACGGGATAATCTGGATGACTCGAGCTTTCTTCATGTTTGCAGGGAGATTGCCAGTTCTCATGTTTTCCTTCATTATTCGAACGTTCGTTAACTTCTGTAACAAAGCACAGAAACGAGGATGAGGACTCAGTGGGACAGGAACGGTTCCCGCTCACCAGATCCCGCACCCGGAGCTTCCGACGCGTCTTTATTGGGTACAAAACAGCAGCGCAGTCAAAGCGAGAGCGACTTGTCACAGAAGCCACTTCATTGTACTGTCTATAAAAATCAATTAAGAATAACAGTCATCATTTTTTCCTGCTGATAACAATTCAAGAATCTGAACATGCACCCAAGGCATGTCAATCAAGTTTAATGACAGGTTTTTAAACCTTTGGGGGTTTTCTTGTTTGGTTGGGGTTTGTGTGTGGTTTTCTATTTGTTTGGGGTTTGGTTGGTTGGTTTTGTTTTGTTTTAAGACACTTTTGGACTGTCTGAGCAAGACTTTCAGAAGCACAGAGCACCCATTCCTTTTGCAAAGGTAGGAGTTTCTCAAATTTGACGCATGGAAATCTACTTTCATAAAATTAGCCACTTCGGAAAATGCCTTTTAATAAAACGTTCTGCATACCATTTTATCAAATTATTTCATTACTTCTTTGCAGCCTCTATGGAAGCAGCAGCCTGACCAGCACCATCAGCACACAAAGGTAACAGCCTTTTCATTTCCACGCTGTTCTCAAATACTGAGAAAATCCTCTTTTACAAACTTCATTCACTTCCTTTATGGCCAAAACATGAACTGAATTCATACCGATATTAATTTAATTCCAATTATTATGATTACAATCCTGTTTGGAGCATTAAAACTCTGGTCTTTAGTCCTGGACGGGGCTTTCCCTGCATCACAACACCCTGATTCTGGAATGAAAAGGTCACACAAGTTTAGGGACTGGCAGGCACCAAATCCCACAACTTGGCTCTGCCTATTTTCAAGCTTCTGCTGGCGAAGAGACCAATATTCCTTATTATTTCTTCAGTTTGTGTTGACAGCATTCCCGGGATACAGAAGACAAACACTGCTCTTGCCCCAACATTTCTTTTTAATATAGGATATATTGTACACCCGCAAGATTGCGCAAGATAACACAATAATAATAGGCTGCTTCTCAGGTGGGACTTATCAGAAAACAAGCACAGCGGCACAGTTGCATTTCAGCAATTATTTCATATAAATTCAATTTGAATTCAGATTAATTTTACTTTTCAAAATGCAAGTTGATTTTTCAGGTCTGTATTTGCCAGGTGCCGAGTTTCAGGAGCATATCAGTTCCAGTAGCATTTCTAGTAGCAGCAACAAGCTATTGAAAATAACCCCCCATCTCTGTGAAATCACTTGGCAGCTGCTCTATAAGACTGTGTTCAATTCACTGGAAATCAGGGGCTCTTATATACAGCTCTGGGCTCTTTTGGCTCCTGAGCCATCCAAGTGCTTTTCGGAATACACAGAACAACTAAATGCTGCTCTCTGCATTTTAATGCAGCCTTGCTGGTGCAGTGGGCAGCAAAAACAAACCTAGGAATTCTGGAAAAAGTAGAATACTTCATGTTTGCATTCCAGACAGACCAATACTTCTGATTTTTTAACTCGTGGCTACTTATTTTTACATTTTCTTTTCCCAGTGTTTGCTGCCTTTCAAGTATGTTTTTGGTCTACGTGTTTGCACAGCTAGAAACCCAAAGGCCTTTCATACTTACTTTAAATTCCTCTTCTAGGCCTATTTTGACGAGGTTGGGCGCCGCGTTGTGTGACGTTTGTAGGTGTTTTTCTAAGGATGACACATCCAGCTCCGTGTCACCGTAGAGGTAGTATTCGAGTAAGGCTTGATAGATGAAGGAGTATTGCATCTGGAACCAACAAAAACCAGTGATAGAAGCACATTGCCAAGCAGGCAAGTGGAACTATTAAAGGCAGCATGGTTATCTATCTCATTTGGTCTATCATTTACTAATTATCACAATATACCTTAAGCTAAAATGGAGTTTTCCTGCTATATTGCTCACATTCTCTAAAATTCCACTCTCTTGTGCTTGTGGAAACCTGGACATGATACCTAAAGATAATGTGCATTACGGTGGTCTGCACAGCCCTGAAGTTCCTTTACCACCTTCCCCAACCCCATCCTTCTGCTGGACATTGTTGATTTTCCAGTTATCTGGGTGTGCAACAGAACAAGACATACTGGGATGCACATCAGAGTGGAAATACAGAAGCATATTCTTCCCCGGCCATGAAAAGTTGTAATTTCAACCAGCTAAAGTCCACTTACGTCAGTCTGAACCATCTGCGGACGCTGATTCCGGATCCTTGAAACGAACTCAAAAACGTCCACTTTCTGTTCCGCGTGCATCATGTCGATCATGGCGTCGATCACCACAAACGTGCCCGTGCGACCCACGCCGGCGCTTGGAAACAAAACCAGACACAAAACAGCACAGCTGAGTGCCAGGAAATGCTACGGCAATGGCAGAGCTACAACCTGTGCTGTAACACTGCGCTGCAATACTGTGAACCCCTAAATTCCAGCTTTTACTTTAACTATAGCAAAAAAAACAAAACAAAACCCAGGTGTGTAAGTTTTTAACACAAAAAGTCACCTCTTAACAGCTCAGAAATAATGACATCAGAATTATATTAGAAAAGCCGTTTGGAAAAAATTCTGCTTGACCAGATATTATAATAATAATAATAATAATAATAATAATAATAATAATAATAATAATAATAATAATAATAATAATAATAATAAGTAGTAGTAGTAGTAGTAGTAGTAGTAGTAGTAGTAGTAGTAGTAGTATAATTAAATTATAATATAAATATATAATTATATATTTATATACTTATATAATAATTATAATTATTATATTATAGCCATATAATATAATAATTATTATTATTTCTACTAAGATGATCTTTTTTCTTATTTTTCTCTTTTCACATGCCAGTTAGATAATTGTTACTAATTCTACACTTCCCAACTGCCATCCAAAAAACTTCCCTATCTATATAGCTATATAGCTATACAGCTATATAGCTGTATAGCTATATAGCTGTATAGCTATACAGCTATATAGCTATGACAGCCACAAGAGGGAGCACGATCACTAGAAATTCCACCACTGCAGCGACTTTGCGCTCTTCCTTCCAGAGGAAAAGGGCATGGCATCCTGTGCTAGGGATTAATAGCTCTCCTTTAACCTCCTGTTAGCTTATTTTGTTCAGCAGCTGCTGTGAAGTCCACAAACACCTTCTGAAACACGACCAAACCCTCTCCCCCATCCCGGCATGCCCGAAGATACTGATCGATTTCCAGCCAGGAAGTGTTTGGTTTTAAATAACACCAGAAAAAAAATATTGCGTGTATAATATGACTTAGTCCATGTTCACACGCACTTTTAACAGCAAATGCCACGTGAAACTAAAACCCCCAAGCCCTCTTATTCCACAGGTCTAGGAGGACGATGGAGATGAGCAGACCCATGGACCTCCACCAAAATTTCATGCAATGTCTTCACAGTGAACAACCTGACTAGAGCCTTCTGCCTCCTAATCCCTTTGTGTTTAATCACCCGTGTGTCAGGCTCCCCTCTCCTCTCCCAACCACATCCCTGTCCAGCGTTCCCACACACCGTCCCCATGGTCCCTCTGTGGCTATTGAACACAGGCCACCACGGCTTCCACCCCATGGTGACCCTGCGGCCTTTCCGTAATTAAAAGGGGTGATAAGAAAGATGGGGACAGACTTTTGAGCAGGGCCTGTTGCAACAGGACAAGGGGTGATGGTTTTAAACTAGAAGAGGGAAGATTCATGCTGGACATGAGGAAGGAATTGTTGCCCCTGAGGGTGGTGAGAGCCTGTCCCAGGTTGGCCAGAGAGGTGGTGGATGAACCATCCCTGGAGACATCCCAGGCCAGGCTGGACGGGGCTCTGAGCAACCTGAGCTGCTGAAGACGTCCCTGCTCATGGCAGGGGGGGCACTGGATGACCTTTGAGGGTCCCTTCCAACCCAAACCATTCCATGATTTGTTTGTATTTGACCTCTGCCACCGTGGATGAGTCCACCTTGAGTCCTACTGTCCTGACTCCCAGTTTAAAGAGATTTTCCTCTTCCTGACGTGTCCTGGAAACCCCCCTGAGCACAGGGCACTCATCGCCGCTTCACGCTTGTCCTTCACGGCTCAGTCCCATGAGCTGTCACCCCCCCACCAACCCACAGCTCCTGCCTTTGCCGATACCACCACATCCTTGGGCCCTCCCTGCACCTCTGCCCCCAGGCCCCTTCACTTCCGATCAGCATTTTACTCAATCCTCGTGTTTCCTGCTCAAGCTGGTAACTTCACCATTTGCCTTGGAAGTTCCCTGATTTTATCCACCCGCAGCCTCCTGTACAATATCCCTTACTCAGCTATTCCTCAATGTCACTCTCTGCTCCTCGAAAACACATATTTCTAAAAACTTCTGGGAAAAAAAAACCTGTCAGAAATCCCCCTCCATTTTATCTGCAACTCTTTACCTCCAAATGCTAAATTAGCCTTTTATTAACTTCCAAAGCATTCCAATTGAGCAGTTTCTGCTTGGAATGACTGGGCGATGTTCTTATAAAAGCTAAAAACGGCGGTTACTCACTATCGATGAGTTTCCCTTTCCTTTTTTCAACAATTCAATCGTGTCATATCCTGAACCGTAACGGAAATTAAGTGTCACCTCTCTCGTTCTCTATTTCTAAAGCAGGCTGAAGTACTGCACACACACAACAGCATTACTGTGTTCAGCTGGACCATTACATTTAAATCTGTACAGATTTTTTATTAAGATATTCTGTATTTTCCTTTATTTTGTCTCTAGTCCTGCTGATTAAACCAAGTACAGAATTTCCTGCTGGTGCAAAATAAAGCGCACACCCAATTTCACAGAATCCCAGAATGTCAGGGGTTGGAAGGGCCCTGGAAAGCTCATCCAGTGCAATCCCCCCATGGAGCAGGAACACCCAGATGAGGTGACACAGGAAGGTGTCCAGGCGGGTTGGAATGTCTGCACAGAAGGAGACTCCACAACCCCCTGGGCAGCCTGGGCCAGGCTCTGCCACCCTCACCAGGAACAAGTTTCTCCTCAAATTTAAGTGGGACCTCTTGTGTTCCAGTTTGAACCCATTGCCCCTTGTCCTATCACTGGTTGTCACCAAGAAGAGCCTGGCCCCATCCTCCTGACACTCCCCCTTTCCATATTGATCCCCAGGAATGAGTCCCCCCTCAGTGTCCTCTTGTCCAGCTCCAGAGCCCCAGCTCCCTCAGCCTTTCCTCACACGGGAGATGCTCCACTCCCTGCAGCATCTTGGTGGCTGCGCTGGACTCTCTCCAGCAGTTCCCTGTCCTGCTGGAACTGAGGGGCCACAACTGGACACAAGATTCAGGTGTGGTCTCCCCAGGGCAGAGCAGAGGGGCAGGAGAACCTCTCTGACCTACTGACCACCCCCTTCTAACCCACCCCAGGTACCATTGGCTTCCTGGCCACAAGGGCCCAGTGCTGGCTCATGGTCACCCTGCTGTCCCCAGGATCTCCCAGTGGGTCCACAGAACATCACGGCAAAAGGCTATAAAAAAATATTGTGGGCTTCTCAGAGGAATGACTGCATGAAACCACTAAAATCTGCTTTTTCTGTTTAATGCTTTTCTTTAAGCCTCTTGTGTGTAACACCTGGGAGAGAGGATGAATCCCAGCAAGGCAAGACCTGGATGGAAATGAAGAAAGAAAAAGCCTGGCTTGGCTGGGACAAAACCGCTCTTTTTCAATAGTTACACACTTCAAGGACTCTTGGGGAGTATTTCTAGATGTCTGACACAAGAGAAAAAGAAACAAATACATCAGTCTACAACCATTTCCTTAAAAACAAGACCCAGAAAGACAAAGCTGCTATTCTTTTCATTTTAACCTTGCCACAATAAATGCTCCAAAAAGACACTTGCCCAGTTGTGAACTTAGAGCTGCTGTAGAGATTGCGATTTTTCTTTTAAAGCTGATTTGGACTCTGTGCTTTCATTAACATAAGATAATAACCATTTTGGCACAAGCCTTTAAGAGCAGGATGTTCGCGTGTGTGTGACCAAATGAGTGGGAATTTGTTCTGTATTGGCATGTAGAACATTTTTTAAATTGCAGCATTTAAGTCTCTTAAATGCAAGTCTGTATTCAAAACTTTCTAAGCATTTAACAGATAATTCACAGAGCAAACTGCAAGTTTATTGTGGGAGATGTGGGGGATGAATTCTCAGAGGAGCATTTAGTGGCAAAGGTCACTGATTTGTATTACAAGTCTGTTTTGCTGACAAAGAACATATTTATACCAAACACTGGATATCACTCCAAGACAAAACCAAAACAACACAAAAACTTCTGTTTGAGTATTAAAGTGACAGAAAAGACAGATCTTTGGAAATGGTTTTTATCCTGGGCTCTCAAGAAGCTCAGCATATTATTTATATTTATCTGTGTAAAGGGCAATATGTGAGTGAATATATACATATATACACACATACATAAACACACAAACTCCATAGTCTTTGAACAGAAGATTAACATTTAGCCTTGATATTACACACGTAACTCCAGGGCAAGCTAAGAGAATGGCTTGAAGAACACACACATACCTACAGTGAACCACAATTGGTCCAGCGTGGGCAGGATTCAATGTTTTGACTTTTTTCAGGAATTTCAGCATCCCAATAGGCGTGAAAGGCACCCCGAAATCAGGCCAGCTGGTAAAGTGAAGCTGCGTAACGAGCCTCGGAGCTTTACAACCATCATGAAGCTGCAGGGAATACAGACTCCAGGTTTGACACTTCATTTTTCATGCAAAGATTCATAAACAAACTGCTGTGATTATTTATGACTAATCCCTGCAATACTTAGAGCCTGACTCAAGGTTTAGAAGTTTACAGTGTATGTAAAATATAAACACAGGGTAAAATTACCATAGATTATTGAAATGCACCTTTGCAGGGAAAACTGGAATAATCCCAGGATGGGACTGTGAAGAGTGAGACTCACAATTTATGCTAATAATGGACCAAATCTTAGGTCTTTTTTGACTTATAAAATGCTGACGACACGTCTTTTAGCAGGTGAGCTTCTCAAAATCCAGTCTAACCATTCAGGATCTGCATGGCTACGAGATACCAAATGCCACATCAGTATTAGAGATGAAAGAAGGGCTGCACCTCTGATGGCCGCCTACCAACAGGTTCACCATCTGACCTGCGCTTCAGGAATAAAAGAGAAGATACCACAGGAGTACCGACAGCAGAGCTCAGCATCGTTTCACCTGCCTTCACTAACCACAACCTATGCCTAGGGTTAGAAAGCCTATCTGTCTCACAAGCTTTCGGTCTGTTTTAGCCAAGGGCGAGACCGTTTCTTTTGACCTGGAGAAAGCCAGTTGGTTTTTAAGGTGGCTTTGTCTCCATCAGTGATAACCAAACCCTACGAACACATAGAGATCAACAACTGAAAGGCAGTTGGGTCCATTCATAAACTTTCCAGCCCTTCAGCTTATGCACAGAACGTACATGTCTGTACTGTTCCTCCTTCCCATTCTGCTTTCTGAGCATTTTCATCGGCGATGCCGTATCAGCAATGACTAGTCAGACCACAGGGATCTCCACGCTCCATCAGCAGACACTGCTCCACAGATCAGAATCTGTAACCAGTGCTGAGTAAATCCACACGTGTTTTGAAGGGTTCTGAGCTCTCCATGGAGCTCTACACACTATACGTGGTTTGTCACCCCTCACCAGCCCATATTGTCTTCAGTCTTCAATTTGAATTAGACGGTCATTGCACTGCAAACACAACAGCCCTCCCTTTCGGGGGTGAGGATCTCTAGCAACTTGCTACACACTGTGGACAAGAGCAAAGCCATCCCCACCATCTGTCTTGTGACCTAAAGCTTCCTCTTGAGCTAGAGACCAGGGATACAGCAGAAATCCGGCTGTAATGCTGGCTGACATTGGCCAACTAATATCTACAGACCACTCTAAATACTCAAATTCACTTTATGCAATTTGTCCCAAAAAAGGTCAAGACACTGCTCCTGTGCTCCCTCCCTGACAGCCGTGGGATGGACTTTCTGTGGCCCTGGCTACAGACATGAAGAAAACCAAGAAGAACCTCTTGCAATCCATCAAACCACATCCAACACCACACGTGCTGACCTGCAGAGCCTGCTCCCCTACCACACCTTTCTTGATCCGCAAATACATTTAACTAATATCCTGCGTTTCTCTGAAGCAAATACTGGAGATTGCAACAATCTGCTTTAAGAATTAAGACGAAGACCCAGCAAGAGCGTCGTTGTTACTCACGGACTGGACGCAGAACTTGCGGATGGTGTAGTCCACCAGAACTATGCAATCTTCCACGGACACGCGGATATTTCCGTAGGTCCAGCACCCTTGGTCAGGCCAATACTGGTAACATTTTTCCTGCACAAACATACAGTGTGTTTTATACCACTGAATCTGCTTTCCTTGTGGGTCACTCATGAAACAATGAGGTTATTTGAAAACAGCGTGCATACATATGCATGTGAGTACACAGAGTTTGTCATCCAGCAAAACACAACTTTAACATTTTACCAGTGCTGTTGATGCTTAAATTTACGCAGAGAAGGTGAGAATAGTTTTGAAGTTGTTTTTTAACCTAGCCGGAATTAAACAGCTTTTATTAAATGTAGTTTTTGTTAGGAGGTGCATAACTGTGTGGACTGTCATATCTTGACTATTTTTCAGCTTTAGCTGTAGGGAAACAAGATTCATATCCTGGGCACAGATTTTTGAGAAGTTTATGTATTTCAAATAAGGATGCAGGTTGCTCCATTTGCCAAGCCCAGCGGAAAAGAAAATAATGAAAAAGCATCTTTTATGTTTCCGATGGTGCATTTGCTTAATATTTTAACTGAGCTTCCCAAGTCTGTGAAGCAGGAATGAAGTTAAACGTTTCACGCTTCTCATGTGCATCTCAGCATCCTGCCAGGACCCGCAGAAAGTCTCACACAATGCGAGGAGTGAGACACGTACAAGGAGGAATGGGGGACAGTAAGGAAAAGCAGCAACGTCATGAGAAAAAGTGGGTTTTAATTTTGAATTTTGAAACCTAACTCTCAAAAAGGCAAATCAAGACTTTATCTTCAATTCTAACCAACCCACCCACAAGCGCAGCCTTAAACTGCAAAAATAAAACAATACCAAGTCTACACAGGACAAAATTAGCTATCGGAGTTGCTTCCTTGAGATCTACACGTAGAAATTTGTATTTTGGAAATTAAAACGGCACTAATGAGCAGAAAGGCAGCTGTGCTGACGGGGCTGGAGAAGGAAGTGGTCAAAACACAACTGGCCGGACATGGCAGCTGCTTTGGGAACGCATAGCACCCTGCGAGCTCTTTACCTCTTTTCTTTCTTTCAGGTTGGTTAACATGACGATAATGGCCGATTTCTGCTCCCATATCATCCTCCAGAAATCGTTCACTGTTTCTTGCTTCGGTCCTGCAGACAGAACACAGGGGGGATGATGGAGACCAGCCCATCAAGGGCCACACAAACACCCTCTGCCCACCCAGATCCATGTTGACTGCTCAGTTTTGGAATATACCACATATTTCTTAAATAAAATCATATTTTCTTTTACATAGTTGTACGCATTCGGAACTACACATCCAGCAGATAGCTCCTCTCTTGAAATATTATTATTGCTCTTTTAAGCGGGCTATGGCAGGAGCATTGTTGAGGATTTCTATTTAATTCCTGCATAAGAATCACTTAGTCTGTATTATCAGGAGACATTTTTCAAACCACCAGTAAGTAGATGAAGAAAAAAAGAGCAGCGAAGTGGGAATGGAAGGGGAACGTGAAGCTCTTTGCTCAGAGCAGTATCTGCGGGTCTAAAGGCAGGGGGTTACCTCAGGCTCGCTTTATTTTAACTGTAACCTCTAAACCCCATCTCACATTTGGCCACCACCTGCAGCCGAAAATAACCTTTAAAACGCGCCAAAAATTAAATACTTTCGGTCATAAAATGTACAGAATAGAGAAATGAGAATAAATTACCTTGTGCTGCTATGAATTTATTCTTTTCTTTATAGCCCTGCAGAAATAAATAAAGCAGTTAGAAGACGAAATGCCAACATATGCCCGCAGAAAAAATACTTGTTTAATTCACAAAGTTTGCAGTTTAGCCAACAGCGGACAACTGGCAACTTACATCTATATATGATGCATTAACGTAGTCTGAAGATGGGACGCCATCGATTTGGGTCAAAATCACTCTGGAATGATCATCTGGAAGAAAACACATTACAAGCACATTTGCATGTGAATCGACATGAAATCTGTTATTTCCTTGCAAGCAGGAGGCCAGGCTGAGCACAGGCTTCCCAAAGAACTAACCCGAGACACTAAAATATCCATTTGGCACGGTGTAATTCGTTAGAACTCAGCCAGGGCTAAAGCTTTACAGTGCAGCACCTGAGAAATGCTACAGAAAAGATGACGATCAACGCTAGATCAGGCCACAGCAAAACAGGTTTTGCACAAACATATATATATGAAGAGTATTTGTGCCCAGTGAAATCATATTACCCAAATATTTTCAGTAAATGAACACTACTACCAGCATGCTCAGTGCCAGTCAATTGTTTGATTTCATAGAAAAGGTAATGTCTTACACGGCAGGATGTTAGGATATCTGTTTTTCTCTCTGTTTTCTTCCTTATTTGCCATTTCAAATGTTCCCTGCACATATCCAGGTGTTAATGACTAAAAAACAACGAAAAAAGATACAAAAGTCAATGTGTTAGAAAACAGTTAACTCTTGACTGCACATCTGCATTTATACATACCGCCTTGCATCCAACAGAATTCAACATCATTTTATTCTTGCAATAACTTTAATTGCTCTAAAACAGGAAACCACATCCTGGCACATTTCACTACAAAAAACAAGTTCAGCAGATTTGGAAAAATAAGTGATTTTTCCAGCAGAGAGGGTGGTTATTGAGAAAATGGTTAATGCCGGAGCTGCTGCTTTAAGCTGCCATCTGCCGCGGTGATTCACGGCGCCCGACCCAGCGCACCCTCCGCTCCTCCAACAGCTACTTTTAGCAGTAACAGTTGGTTCAATAACACAAATAGAGTTTGATTGTTAATAGCTCAACCGCTAAGAACATTAAATATCAAACATCTCGCCGAGATCTCCACGTGAGGGCCCAACGCCGGCGGAAAGGGAGGAAGGAAAACAAATACATCCCCGTTCTTTTATGCTGAATGAGTACAAGTCAAACTCTGCTTGTAATCAGAGAGATCTAAGGCTGCGGACAAATTTAGTCAAGTTTAAGGAAAAAAAAAGCATTCTTGCAGAGCAATCAAATGCAAGGAAGAAATAAAGAGGAAGAGGGTGACAATGAAAACAAGGAGGTGCCTGAGGTGGTACCGCCACGCAGAAGGGTGAATGGGTGCTGGGGAGGCCAAACCTTGAATCCTGAGGTCAGTTTTGGCCCCTTAAGATAAGAAAGGCCTTGAGATGCTGGAGTGAGTTGAGAGAAGGGAACGGAGCTGGTGAGGGGCTGGAGCACAAGTGTGATGGAGCGGCTGAGGGACCTGGGGGGTTCAGCTGGAGAACAGGAGCTGAGGGGAGACCTTCTGATCTCTGAACTGCCTGAAAGGAGCTTGGAGCCAGGGGGGGTCGGGCTCTGCTCCCCAGGAACAAGCGCCAGGAGCAGAGGAAACGGCCTCAAGTTGCGCCAGGGGAGGTTGAGGTTGGATCTGGGGAACAATTTCTTCCCCAAAGGGCTGTGGGGCATTGGAACAGGCTGCCCAGGGCAGTGCTGGAGTCACCATCCCTGGAGGGGTTTAAAACACGACTAGATGAGGTTCTCAGGGACATGGGTCAGTGCCAGTGTTGATTTCTAAAGGTTTATTTTGCATGTGATGAAGAGCTACAAGGAGATAACCAATCATGCCAATGTCAGCAAGAGCCAATTCATGTTTTTGTTGTTAGTATTTGTTGTTTATACTATTACAGTGTTCCAGGGACATAGCACCTTCTTTGGCATTTGTTTGATATCTCAATACAAAGTGCTTGGACTTCGTTGTCATCTGTAAATTTTGCGTGGATTTTATGGCAATGTTATTCATAGAAGTATCAACTGAGGTGTTCCCCATCCTTCAGCAAATTCCATAACTATGTCCACAAATTTTACACTTCTTATAATAATCTTATCCCCCACTGAACTATTTCACTTCCCTCATATAAAAACATCTGTTTTACAGAAGTCCAAAGAGATTAGATCTATTGCACTTCTGTGCCACAAAAAAACCCCTCAAAACATAAAACAACAACAACAAAACCCAAAAACCAAACTAAGCCACCACCACTACCAAACCCCAACCAACCCAACCCCAACCAACCCAAACAAAAGAAGAACCACCAACAAAAAAAAAAGCACCAAACAAGATCGAGCTAATAAGTTAATAACTGGACTCAATGATCTTGAGGGTCTCTTCCAACCCCAGTGGTTCTGTGATGCTATAAGACACGGCACAAGGCTCCTGCCCTGTGCTTTGAGCTGCCCCCACACTGCAAACAGCGTAAAGGAGAACTGAGTTTCATCAAGTTTCTCGTACCAAACTCCTAAAAACCAGCGTTAGCGCGTTGGACTTCACCGAGGTAAAATCCCAGAGGTTTGGGAACACACAACCACCTTCTCCCACCTCCCACCCACAGTGAATCACGCAGGGGATGGGGAAAAAAACGAAAAGGGCCTTTGCTTAAAGCAACGCTCCCTGCTTGCCTGGCAGAGAGCAGGGCTCCAAATTTCCCCTCAAAAGCAGCAATCTGTGTTGTCAGGGTGATACAGGATAAATGGGGGGTGTGGGCACAACTTCACCACCACCACCGAGGAAACAGCAACGTGCATTTGTGGGTTTGGCGGTGGGTTTTTTCTTTTTATAACACTTAAACTTGTGAATACAAGTAAAAGAAAGGAGAGAAAATGTTTTAAAAGTTGCAAAAGAAAGCTGCTTTTAGCAAAGTGCTTAATTCCTCATTTGAATGAAGCCCGTGTTTTTGCTAATTAAAATACATTTACAGTTTAGAAAACACAGAAACTTCATTTACGTCTTGCATAAAGAGAAATAATTAGCACTTGAAACTCGATTCCTTCAAACGTCAAAAGTCAGACAGCAAATTCCCAATAAATAGTCACGTAAGTTCTGCGTCTTCATGTGAAAAAACGCACGAAGAGTAATTATCTCTGGGGAAACAATCTCTCCATTCCCTGCTCCTTCCTCCTGAGATCTCCCTAGAAACCTTCTCGTGGATTTTGATCTTGTTTTGCTGCTCTCCCCGCTTTGCAGAGGGCAGGATGTGATTCACCCAGGACGCCTCATCACATCCTCTCCATCACCCCACGGATCACGAGGAGATGATGAGTCTCGGTGGCACCGGCTCCCACTTTGCAGGAATCCTAAAACTCCTCTGAAGCTCCTGAGGGGGATGATCTACCCCAGCATTTGCCCATTTGCTCCTTTCTGTTTTCTCACTGAGCCACAGAAACCTCTGAATTAAGCCAAAATTAAAATTTCAAACGCAAATTCTTACAGGAAGCTTTGCAGACGTTAATCTGAAAATCAAGGCAATAAGCTAGCCATCACAAACTTCAAACATCCAGCTTATCGCGTGTTACGTTTGATAAACAGAAGTAGGACTTATCTGAAGGGACCATACAGAAAGGAATGGTTTTTTATTGTTTTTTATTGCTTTTTTTCCTGTGAAGAAAGAACACAGTCCTCCTAGTGCCATATGTTCACAAAGGAATCAAATCATAAAAAATGAAGCCACTAAGGGTGGAAGAAGCCTCTGCTATATTGGTTAAGTGCAAGGTCCTTCTTAAGAGTAATTTAGGCTTTACAGCTAAAATCAAAAGTATTGAGGAGCCCCATTAGGCACATAAATCTAAGAGAACTCTCTTCCAAAAATCCTTTCTATCCACTGCGTGTCTTCACTCACCAGCACTTGCTGGTTTTCTTTTCACCAGAAAAATCACTTAGGACCACGTGTCTTTGGCTGGTGCCACCGCTGTCTCACAGCGCTACCGAAATGGTGTTTTTGGCCTAAATCTGTTTCAAATTTGCGTTCCTGGAGATGCCTGACGTGTTAGACCAGGCTGTGTGGAGCACAAACCATCACCCTCCATCACTGCTCATTTATGGGGAGCGGACCCCAGTTTTCAGCCTCAGCGCTTGTGTGCAGACAGAAACCCGCAGGCTCACAGCACGGCGCAGAAAATGATCCAAGCAAAGCAGGTTTTATAAATAAAAATAGATGGCTTGTTTCGCCCTTAACTGCAGAACAAATTAATCAGGGGAGTCAAAATTCACAAGCGCACATCTTGTCAAATTAGTTTTCACATTCATTCTGTCGACTTCGATAAATATCTCCACAACGCTGCCTCTCTGATAAGGCAAAGAAATTATGTGTTTTAAATACATCGCCAAACAAATCGCAGATATAAATATGCTACCAATTAAGAAGGTAACTTAGACTGTCTAATCAATGCATGCATGGGCTTTGACAACTCTGTATTTGCCATTTAAGCTACTGCTCTGTGCAACCTGCTCCTGCTGGGAAGTGAGAAGAAATAATAGAAGTATGGAAGAGGCCCCAAAATGCAGACGTGCGAGAGCAGAGTCACCGTGCTGCGTTTCTCCATAGAAACCAGCTCTGCAGCAACTCGCCACAGACGCCGCTTCAGACTCATCTACGTGACCACAAGCAACTGAAGCTCGGCTTAAGCGCAGAAAATAAAACCTCCTTTCTGACCAAGGCAACACTGAAAAGAAAAGCCCTTAGAGTTGAGATGCTCCATAGAAACATATGTGCTAGGGCACAGGGTGCTGCAAATCGGGAAGTGGCAGGATGACAGCAGAGTGAAAAGGTCAAATTACCAAAGCAAAAAATAAAGTCAAAGCTCACTAGGGCAATATTATAGGCCACACTGTATTTTCTCCTCTAAGTATTTCCCATAGAGGTGAGATGCTCTGACTCCTCAAAACCCCTCCACCACCACCAAGAAAATCAATGCTAGAAAGACTACTATTCAATTATCCTCTCCTCCGGCTTTCAGGTAAACCCTAAAGACCCTCTTTAAATGCTTGCAAGTGCCATAGAGTTTATATATGACAGATATTACACCATATCATAATGCAGATGATATTACACCATATCATAATGCAGCTAACTTTTTGGATTTTGTCCCCATAAAGGGTTACGACACATGACAGACACGTACAAACAGCACCAGCACTCCCACAAGTCCTGCAGCTCCGCGATACCAGCATCACACATCAAATGCTTTTAAAAGCATTGTTAATATTTGCAGGTGTTTGGATTTGCTCCCCCGCTTTTCCACATGGGAGGACTTACATTAAACTCCTCGCGGAAGAGTTTCCCTTCGTCTGCCGATCGCATCCGTATTTCCTCTTCAAGGTTTTCCACGGGAATAGGGAAATATTTCTTTGGGCCCGAGGGAGACCTACCGAGCAGCATCACCCGTTGCTGTTCTGTCAGCACAAGGAAAGTACGTGTTAAAGGCATGTCCAGAGCAACAAATAACAAGCTATTTCCAACTACAAATTAATTTTTATGCTGGAAGATGCCAAAACATACTTCTCACATGAGACTTAAATTGATGACTAAGCAGACTAAAAACAAAAAACCAAAACCACAGGCCAAGGAGTTGCTTTGAGAACAAAATAAATTCACGTAGAACCACTATTGGTAAAATTAATGGTTTCTGTGTTCACACTGGATTCAAATGCGACCGAGTTTTATTTAGAAAAGGAGAAGGTTCCTTCTGCTGATGATGAGCAGACCAACCCAGAGCTGGGACTGCACCCCAGAAGCTGGGACTGCACCCCAGAAGCTGGGACTGCAGGGACAGGCTTTAGTATCTATCACCATGCTGCTGGATTATTTCACTTGAGAAGGGGAAATAATAATAACAATAATAAAATATCTTTTACTTGGCAGACACCAGAAACTCTGCACTGAGATGAGCTGCTGATCTCAGGTTGCACCAGATCACACCAGCATCAGCCCAGCCCCAGCACCACTTGGTACAGGGATTCCTATGGGCACTTCTTGCCACCCAAACATCGGCTCACGTAGGGACATAAATCATAGAATCATAGAATAGTTTGGGTTGGAAAGGACCTTTAAATCTCCCCCAGTGCCCCCCCTGCCCTGAGCAGGGACATCTTCAGCAGCTCAGGTTGCTCAGAGCCCCGTCCAGCCTGGCCTGGGATGTCTCCAGGGATGGTTCAGCCACCACCTCTCTGCCCAACCTGCCCCAGGACACCTTCACATCTCCTCAAGAACTCAACTGATCACTTGGAAATTCAAAAGAGCATCTCCAAGGGCTACCTGGCATGGCTGGAAGAAGTGGAGGGATTAAACCTGCTGTTCAGTAAAGACAAGTTTTATTTCCAACCGAAGGCAAACAGAAAGGCAGCCCACTTCACGCAGATAATGACAGGGTGATTTTCCACTTGCAAACTAAAACTCGCTGGCGGCTGCATTAACCATTTCTCACCCCGGGGCAGCACCCAGCACCGGGGCACGTCGGGGTTCCCCAAACCACACTCACCCTTGGGGTTCCTGCGCCCAATGCCGACCCGACAGGAAGCCCACGGGTACATTTAGAGGTTTGACTTTCTCCATGACGGCCCCCGGGTTTGTTAACCTACTCTTCCGTTCCTCCACAGCCACATGGAACCCACACAAAGATGTAATTCTGTTTAGCGTTAAGCTTTTTCTCTTTGTTATGGCCAAAATAATTTATAAGCAAGAAATGGAGGGATCTTCCGCATTTGGTAGGTTTGAACTGAGCCCCACGGAGCAGCCACCCGCAGGGCTCCCCACTATCAGACAGAAACTGAACACGCTGAAAAAGCCAGTAGAAAACATTTCCAACTACTGAGAGTGTTTCATTTTAGTGCCACTGGCATAAAATACTGTCCTATCTCATCCCCATCCTTCTTTCTCTTACATTCAGGAACCAGTCCCTAATTTCACAAAGAGTTAAGAACCATTTTTTCCCCTTGTAAGAAGAAATATTGCAATCCTTTCTCTGAATACAAAGATCACAGTGCCAGAAACCTGGATCTCGGCTGGCATCCTAATAAAATACATACATATAAAGAGCATGAGAAACATTTACAAAGAAACATTTGCTGTATCGCAACTGAAAGTGAAAATTATTTTAAACAGACAACTGGAATACACATATTTAAATATGGACCTTTAAAAAAATTCTCTTCGATTCAGTAACATATACATAAGTAGCAAACAAAACTGAGTAATTGAATTCTTACTTAGCAAATGAGTGTGTGTGTGTACACAAACAAAAACAAATCTCCTCGTACCTTGTTCTTCTAAGATCCCATTTGGCATCTTTTTGTCCCCAGAGTTCACAACAGCTTTCCTATGTCTTCTGAACCTGGAATACACACATACCACGTTACTCCGAGCAACTACGCTGCCAAGTCACAAGCATTTTCCCAAACCAGCCTTTACCAACCATGTAATTCTGGAGAAACTCTTTCTGTTCATCTTCACGGCGAGATCCAGCACCGCCGCGGCCCCCTCCTCCACGCTGTGATGGAGGCTCCTGCCTCACCATAAATACGCGTTTTCATTTCCTTCTTAGATCATATCGAAACAAGACTGAGCTAGTTCTGCCTGCAGAGCTCCACACAGACCTACCTGAAAAAATAGCCAGCCAACAGAATGAAAATGATGAAGACCAGGAGCAGAATCAGCATGGAAGTCAATAGATCCTTGTGCAAACTGTTCTCCTCTGTAGAGTCTGCGGGTTGAACACAGCCAAGGTGAAACATTACAGACACCTGATCTGCTACAGAAACTGCGCTTGCTGTATCAAACACTTGTGATTCTATGCGATAATCTGCTTGTATTTACTAATAGCATCACAAATTATTTAATATATGCAAAGCTGAAATGGAAATATCTATTTTTTAACGTTTTTCTTCCGCCCTCATTCCAAAAGCACAACCAAACCTCCTGCTGAGAATATCAAGGGTATTTTTTGGAATGACTGGTTAAGCAAAGAATTCAGTTGTTGTTAGGGTCAGTTTAAATTGTACAAGGTATTAAGCTAAATTTGAAGTCCATTTCAACAGGTTTGCTGCAGTACTTAGATGCATCACACAGAATTCACCCAAGATTGCCACCCTTCGTGCAGCTTTTATTGGCTCCAGAGATTCCACATGTGCTTTAAAGGCGTCTCATTCCATGGTCCAGAATGCTGCTGCAGCTGATCGAGGCTGTAAAGCACAATCAGTGCAAATTGCAGCGCATTCTATGGCTTATGTAAGATATGTATTACATTTATATATAAATATATAGGAGTAGGAATGATAAGACTTTTAACAAATACTCAGAATGGAGACTACAAAAAACTCCTAAAAATTTGGTTTATCTAGTGCAAATTGCAAGTCTCACCCTTCTGATAATAGTGGTTTTATGTATATGATTCTACATCTGTTTCATTATGCTTCTGTAACCTTTTAATTCTACTGAACAATTCAACATATAACACATTAAAATCATTAAAACCCCAACATGTTTTATTTAACTAAGCAAAACCTTTAGCCTTGTGCAAAATATAACCTTGCTACATGCCCCACTTTCCAAGTAGGTGAATAAATCCAGGTTGGTGTTAATAGCAGTGGTGAAGATCTCACTAAGTGGGAAGGATGAGGCCTCCACACCTGGAATTTATTGCTCAGGACACAGAAAGAGGTTGATTTTTCCTCAATCACAACCAAAGGAGCCACCCAAGGCAGGATCCCATGCTTGGGGCATCCACTGGGATGGTCCAAACCTCCCAGTTTCTCCATCGTCACACCAGCCTTCCTCAGCCTCCTTCATTTGCACCATTTAGAAACCTTACCAATGTACATTCTTCCAAAATTAGGCCAATTTTTATTGTTGCTGGTATGTTGGTTTTTGTTGTGTTTTGGGTTTTTTTTCTTTTAAAACTATATTTACACACTTTTAACAAGTTCTTCACTATGTTGGACTTGGAGAACTGCAGCAGTGATTTTCTCCTAACACCTCTTGCATTCACACTTCCCTAAACTCTTTCTTTTCACTTGCAGCAAAAGCTTTTCGACAAGACCTTGCCACAAGGCTCGACATTAAAATATCATGAAAGTGCAAGATTACATAAATATATAAGAATACATAGCACCTGCAATATTATAGAAAAGAGCTCATATGGATAAACCAACTGCCCGGACTTGATCTCTGCAAACCCATTTGTTTGTATCTTGTGAGCAGCTGGAAACTCTCTGGATGCTCAAACAGAGTATTAGTGGACAGAAAAACTTATTTTAGAGGCACAGATGCACTAGAGTATAGAAGGAAAGAAGGTATCTCAAGTCAACATAACAGCATAAAGAAAGGAAAGGCAATAAAATGCATTAAACTTGACATTTAAGTGGTATATAAAGATAAGTGACAGGCATGACAAAACCACAACCAGAAACCATCACTTGTCAGGGTTTCAGAAAATCAGTATTGGAAGGAGTGTCTGGATTAATGTGCCTCACCAGAATCAGTTTAACAACTTCTGTGTGGTATTTAGCAATATTGCACTCTGTATAGAAACCAAGAGCTGACAAAGAAACAAACAATATCTATTTTTGCCCCTCACAGACAAAAAGGAGCCACTTCGGCCCACTTCTGAAGTTTAGAAATTTCAGACTCAACATCTCAGAACCCTTCAGGATTTAGGGGTTTTGTGTTAGTTCTCATAATTGTCTCTATGTCAAGACCCATGACACTAGGCAGGTGGGAAACAATAAGTTTGAGTCACGAGGGAGTTAAATTTTCCCCCGGTTCATTATACAATATGAAATCCTCTCTCTCATCCTTTCAGAAGAGCTGATGTACCCCACAGAGTGTTTGGGGTGGGTCTTTGGAAAAATGGTTCCCAGACAACCACACAAAGCCTCAGTCCAACCCAGGAGAATCAGAATCATTTTGGCTGGAAGAGACCCTCAAGACCATCAACTCCAACCGTCTCCATTGCTTTAGGTAAGGACAGAGCACCCCTACAATGACCAGCGCAATTCTCTGCACCAAGATCCCACCCCTCCTCCTGCCGTTTCACAAGGAAATGAGGTTAAAACCCACAAACAGTCACTTCTTCCTTGTACATGGGCACATCTGGTTTTTGAGCCTTGCAGTGGCACACAAAGGGCTTCACCTCTGCAGAGCTTGCACGTTAGGCACAGTGTGCTTTTAAACAGTGGCATTTATTATCTATCTTCCAACTCCGCATTGATAATTTTATCAATGTAGCCCAAAAATTGTAGGCTAAAGTTATGACGGGGCTGAGACCATTGTAGACTCAGAACCTGAAAGATCTTTGGCCAACACAACTGCCAACATATTGAGTAGGATTTTAAGAGGAGACTGAAATGAACCTGAAATATATTTTTAATCAGTGCTGCTTCAAAAATAAACATCTGAAACACAGGAGTGAATGCATGCAGAAGCGGCAGATGTCCTCTAAAGCCGATCTCCAACAACCGCCAAGGAAAGATTTCCAGTGCTGCAGAGAGCGCCTGTGGTCTAAAACCACCGGGCTTTCCGTCCGCAGCCACACGAACAAGATCATACCGAGGGTACTTTTTTTAGAAGTACAATGAAATCATGACTTCTGTCTTGACACCAGAGGAGGATGATCCCAGGAGGACGGTGGCAACCCCTCGTGCTTCCCCTGCTGCCCACCCAGGTTGACTCACGGGTTCTTCCCGGCTCCATTCCCTGTGTCACTGGCATAGCCACCCAAATGGCTCTTTCTGGAAATATCTCACCATTTCCTTCGGGGTTAAGATGTTCCCACTTTCCGTATGTGTCAACAACAAAACCACCCACAAGAGAAAAGGGGAACCGACAGTGGCGTACGCACATCAGTAACCGTCCTGTGCTTCACCATGCCTTGGCTATAGAGATGATGCAGACACACAGCGGACAACCAGGAGATGGGTTTGGTACATTATGAAAACCAAACCCAAATTAAAAATAACTAACTAAATAAAGGAATGGCAAAGGAAAAGTACAGGTAGGGAAGACAAACCAATGTCCACAGCCTGCAGTACGCAAGAAGGCAAGGAGAGAATGCAAGAATTGTGCCCGCGTTTGCCATCCCAGAGGCAAAGGCCACACAGCCGGACCATAAAAAAATATAGAACAGTTTGGGTTGGAAGGGAACTTTAGAGATCATCTAGTCCAACCCCCAATCCAAACCCACCTATTTCTGAAGGTCTGCTTTCCAAATTAGTTCTTGAAAATGAGTATTCAGCAGCAAAGCATCCCTTCGGCTTTTAAACACTAAGGAAAACACGCCAGCCTCCTGCTTCAACACTCAGTGTTCGGATGGCACCCCATTTTCTAGATGGAAGCAGCACCATGAGTCTAGAGTGAATGTCCCCATCTCTGGGTCCCATTCTGGCTATCGTACGGCAAAACTTCATTCTTTCTATACATTGTTTCAGTTATCTTCAGAGACACCCACTAACTCCTTGGAAGTTTAAACCACCCATAAATCGGGCATCAAGAGCTGCACCATTTGCTGCCTTTCAATCCCTCCACTCGTCCGATGAATTCATTACCTCTGCATGGTAATTCACCATATTGAAAAGAAATTGTGAAGATGGGTATGACACCCATGAAGTATTCGTAGAGGAAACACTAAAGAAATGTAAACATTTGGAAAGGACTTAAAAGCTTTATTACTGCAACTCCTAAGCTGACCCCATATTTAAACTACAGAACAAGTTAAAGAGGAAGTCAAAGAGTCCTGCCTATAATTAACACTGGATAACTAATTAATATTTGAGTAAACGGGAATTATTTGAATGCTACGGACAGTGCCACATATAAATAGTCTGTCACATACTTGATACCATAAACGTTTGTCTACTTGAAATATACATTTATTTATGCAAATCCAAATAAATAAATACCGGTTTACGTTTATTTAATACAATTGAACACCCTGAGTAAACAGAAGTGCAATTTCTCCAGTAAATGGCAGTGCAATAAACCCCAGAATATTCTGATTTCATGAAAGGGAAATTTCATAGTAGCAATTTCATGCTACTCTTGTAGGAAGCAAAATAGCAGTAGTGCTGAGAAATTGAGCCATACGGGCCAGGTATCCATGTTTAAAATAAGAATAAAACCAACATTTTAATTCCACAAATGGTTTTAAAAATCGAGTGAGCTAAAATAACGACATGCAATAAATTATAACTATCCCTTTTAGAATCAAAAGCATCTTATCTTTCTGGATCATTCATCAAATTAGCATGCAAAAGGAAAGCTGGAATCTTATCTTTCTGGATCATTCATCAAATTAGCATGCAAAAGGAAAGCTGGAAGTTTTTTAGTATCCTACAGTTCTTTTCATGTTCTTTTAAAAGGAGTTTTCTTGCTACTTCAATCAAAAATCTTCGTTTTTCTTTTAAAAAATGTTGTATTAGTTCAATGGCTATCAAATTTATTAGATAATCCTGTTATCTTGGAACTTTCTATACAACAATACATTTTTGGTGTGCACATACTTCTCTATCAGACAAAACGCTTCTTACTGCAAAGCAATGACGGCTTTGATATTTAGGAAAAAACAGTTTAGTCGTACTAATAATTTCCAAATCGTATCACTGAAATTAAGATTTAATTAAAATGCAGCTGATAAGATTACTCTTATCCATATTATCATACTTCAATTCAATGCAATTTTGAAGTAATCTTTGAAGATGAACAACGTCTATGGAGAAACTCCCTTTTTGCTATTTTTATTAGAATTCTGGGAAGCGATACAACTAACGAGATACTTCCCTTTCCCAATTCCCATATTCTTACGTATTCAGGGCAATATTAGTAACTTGCTCCTCTACTGCTCCGGGTGCCGGACAAGCAGCCAGGCACTGACAACCACTTGACAGTGTTTGAGCAGAGCTCTTTATCAGCAATTTTATACTTAGCTCAGCAATTTTACATTTAGCTAAATTTTTATTTGTATTAGCAACGCATTTGTTTTGAAAGCCCTAATCAAATCACCACAAAGACTGGCAGTACTTAGGGTAGAACCTCTTGTTTGTTTAATCCTACACTTTCTAGAAGCTTCTCCATGGCCGGCGGGCTCCGTTGGTGCCCAAGTAGAGCCTCTGCCATTCCCCAAGCTCAAATTTTGATGCACACAAATGCCAAACACCTAAATTAAGACAACCAAGGACAAAACATCAGCCATGCCTTGCATTTGATTCTTTCTTGGCTCTCCTTCCATCTGGGTGCAAAGTTCACAGGCAAATTAAAACCAAACCAACCGACAAAAACACCCTCTTATAAAGACTGGGTGTCAACAACAGTCACCTGAAAGCTTATTGAGATTTCACCACATTGTTTATACGGAACATCAGCAGCTTTATTTCCATTCTACCACGGCCATGGAATCCCTTTGGAATTCCCCCTCGCTGTCAAGGACTTCAAAGATAGTCAGATAGGATTATAAGGACAAGGACAACATACAAGTAAAAATATATCATCCCATCCCAGAACATAATGGTAGAATCAGTTATCTCAAATTAAAAAAAATAAATTTGAACCTTTATTTGACCTGAATTAGCCCCTCTCCAGGACTGGCAATGAGTTAGGCCATAGTTACAGCAAAAGGAAGAAATTTAAAACACCAAAATGAGGAAGAATAAAATGCTCTGGTGGACCAGTGAGTAGAAGATTGCCCTCAGGTCTTGGAAAAAGGCTTTTCTATTTTTCACCTGACCTGATCTTATGCAGGACACTTGCACTATTATTGACTTCTTCAAGCCTTGCTTTAGATAGCTCACCTCAAGTTGCGCCAGGGGAGGTTTAGATTGGACATGGGGAACAATTTCATCCTGGAAAGGGCTGTTGGGCATTGAACAGGCTGCCCAGGGCAGTGGTGGAGTCACCATCCCTGGAGGGTTGGACAGACAGAGGTGAGGTTCTTAGGAAGCTGGGTTAGTGGTGGACTTGGCAGTGTTGGGTTTACAGTTGGACTCAACAATC
The DNA here is from genome assembly GCF_964273445.1 of Streptopelia decaocto. Classification (NCBI taxonomy): domain Eukaryota; kingdom Metazoa; phylum Chordata; class Aves; order Columbiformes; family Columbidae; genus Streptopelia; species Streptopelia decaocto. Next base: position 70,298,298 of record NC_138659.1, on the reverse strand, counting down.
TTAAGGGTCTTTTCCAACCTAAATAATTCTATGATTCTATCATTAGAAAACACAGAACACATAAATAGTCTAGTTCCTTGTTACAATTAAATATGTTCATCCTATCATTTAAATGACAATTTCTTCATTTCATATTATCCATGTCCAGGTCCCATCACGTTGGAGATGGACAGTGACAGCTCCTGGGGCACAGAGAGCTTGCAGCCCAGGCAGGAGGAGACATCCTGAGCTTCTCCACCTCTCCCAAAGCCATCCTGTGCATTTCCCATACATGGAAACAGAAAGTGAAGCGTACAGCACCAGTCATACTGAGATCAAATACACAGGTCGTGTGGCGAGATCAGAAACATTAGTGGGGTCAAAGACCTGGAAAAATATCCAGGACTACGTCAGTAGGGGAACCTCACCACAAGTCCCTTTCCAGACCCACTCCCATTCCCAAACAATTAAGTGATGTCCTTACTTGTTGTTGTCGTTGGTTTTGGCAATTCAGTTCCATTGGGTGGTAAAGCTTCCGCAAAGAGAAAACTAACACAGAGCAGCAGGAGCGAGCAGGAATGTTCCATCCTGGACCTAAAATGAAAATGAAAGCAAAAGATGAATTTTCAGGTCAAATTACTAATCACGTTTTTTTTTCCTCATGTCAGAAGAAAACTGAAAGCAATGTTTACTTTAGATAACAAAAGTTTTAAAGCTTATTTTATGCTCTCTGATTGCCTTATCATTTAACTTTCAGTTTTGACACTCAAGTAAAAGGAAAATAGAAGAAGAATAGAAGAAGAATATAGAAGAAGAATTCATTAGGAATGATTTAAATCCAAGAACAGGAAGATAATGCTCAGCCATCATTCAACGACATTGATGGAAATCAGGCCAGAAAAGCTACTCGACATCAGTAAAACACAACAGCTGGGGAAACTGAGGCAAGGAGCCTGGAAGTCACGCCCACAGAGAAGAAGAAAATCCTCACGTGTCAGTCACTGGAATCTTGAGAACAAATCAAAATCTTGAGAATAAATCCAAAAATCACGTATTTTTGGTGGCTCCTGCCATTATTGTATGTGTTAAACCTTCTGCAAAGAGCATGAATAGGAGCATTGTGGGCTGCAGGTTGAGCTGCCACAAAGCCCAGCCTGGCCAGGCCGTGCCTTAAGGCTCCAAGTGACTTTCATCAACAGGACCAACATTTCTACACCACGTAAATTCTACATGCAATTTTGGCATCACAGATGCCTGGAGACTGAAACAAAGAGGAAAAGCTATTACCACCAAGCAGAGTTTACTCATCCTACCTCGATTTCTTATAGATATATCGGGATGTATCTATTACATGGTGCTTTATATAATAGATACATCCCTTTGGAGAACATGTCCCACAACTGTGAGTCCATGAGCTATAAAGCATTTCACCAGAGCCTCCCAAATACAGAGAATTTTGGGGTTTGTGAGACCAGGAAATAATTTCCAATGTAGAGAAGGTCAGAGCAAATGTGTGATGAGAATGTGCTGCTGCTTCAAAGACTACAGAGAAATTCACAGAAATTAATAGTTGTATAATAGATAAACAAGCTGGTCTAAAAATACTCTAGTCCCTCTAAATAGAGGTTTATGTCAAAAAAAATTAATCTTGTTATTAATTTGCTGTAAATTTATCCAGTCCCTCATGAACACATTAATTATAAGAGGCTGCCATCTCAGCCATTAGCCAGTCTTCCTTGATTTAAAAGTATTTTCTGTGACACGTGAACATTACTGCCTGTGTTTTGCAAATGGCAGAACACATCCAGATGGTGGCTCTACATCCATTGCTAATATTATAACCGTAGTAATACTGCGCAACAAAGCTCCTCAATGTTTCAGTATAATATATTTGATATTACAATTTCCACGGGGTATGATATAGTACTGCCTAACAACAGACAAAAAAATCCACAAACTTGGCAGTCATTAGAACAGACATCAGCAGATCCTTCCTTTCCAAGCAAAATGGGATCACGGATAAGCTTGAATGTATAAAAATGTATATGAGTGAAGAAAGAATAATTAAAAATATTATAAGCATCAAATTTTATTTTCTGAAATTCCTTTATTTATTTTCCAGTCTAGCTTCCTCCCGATAGATTCACTAATTCAATCCCTTCTACTACCATTCATAATTTAAGCAGCACTAACGGGCTCAGTCAACAGCCAGGTTAACCCTGGACTAGTCATATTTGGGATTAGAGAAATAATGATGTGTAACACTTATTGCATACTGTATCTACATTGGCTACACTGTATTTAGCTTTATATATAACCTCACAAAAATTAACAATTTAAAATTATAAAGGAATATAGTATGCTGGAAGCTCAAGACATGCAATGGCAATCAATGTAAACTGAAGGGAGGGGAAAGGAAGGAAGAGGATTTGGAAACGTGGAATAAAGCCAGAATAGAAGTGGAATCAATAGGGCAAGGGCTCATTGCCACGAACAAGGTGCTGAATTCTGCATTTCATGGAGAATAGTGTTTTACACCCTCGGCAAAGGCGGCTTAAATCCACTGGCCTTTCGAGTAATCAATGCTGGCACTTAAAGCGAGCGCTGAGTTCACTGGATCATCATTAAAATACAGCCAGCTCTTAAAAAAACAATAAAATAACCCCCCCTGAAGTTGGTGGCGGGTTTCCAGAAGACCAGAAAGTGTAAGGAGCGTCAAGGTTTCGCACCAAATCACTGCTGTGGGGGTTTTACAGGTACAAAACCCGCACCAGACATCTTGTATCTGTTCCCTTAAGTGTGATAACGTATAACTTGAGTTTGCAGTCTGCCTCACCATTTATCAGAAATAAACATATCTACAAAGATTATGCAAATTCTAGGATCTCTTTTTTTGTTCAAAGCACTTTGTATTTTTGCTTGCTAATGAAAGAAGGATTAAAACTTATAGCAAATGGGGGAACCACAGCACGGAGGCAGATGCAAGAGACTGAGCTCAGCACGACCGAGCACTTTGTACGATGGGGAGCTGAGCAAGTTGCAATGACATAAAGATATTCTCACTTTATTGCATACATATATTTACGCACCTCAAATGCAGAACCTCAATGATATAATTTTTTGAAATAAAAAAACCCCATAGACAAGGCAGCATTTTCCATCGTCAAGTAGGTACGATGCCTATTAGGAAAAATAATAATAACAATTCCTCTCCAGAGAGAGCAGGTGGGTAGGAAAGCACTGCTGAACATGAAAGGACAACCGCATACAACAAAAGAAGCCTCTTGTTGATAAAATCAGGCAGTAAAAGGTCCAGGTAAAGACATACACTGTTATTATGACAGGGCTTTGCTGTAAGGCAACTGCTGCCCCCTCTGGAAAAAGAAATAGGAACTGCTTTAATAATTGCATGGGGATACAATGCATTTTTATCTACTTATATCCTACTACCTCCGGCCTTTATTTCATGGATAAATGGCTCAGGCACTTAAACTTTAACTCCGTGGAATAATATTTTCTGTAGGGAAGGATTCTTAGCTAGTTCTGATTATCTGAAAGCTTAAAAAGGGGCCAGAGATTCCTGCTACAAGCGCAGTTTTAGAAGTGTGCATTGTGATAGGTAAATGCTTCTGTGTCCAACAGAGAACTTGATGCCATGACAAAACCACAACAAAATCCCTGTAAAATTGCACAGCTGATTCAAATCCTGCCAAGGAGGCAGAGCCCTGCAAATCCAAATGCAAGAGGGGTCGGCGTGAAGCCACCCACCTCTCCACAACATAAGAAAACAGGGATTACAACATTAGTCCATACGCTTAATTTCTGGTTTGGCTGCAGAACTGAATCCTCATCTGACCTGACAGCTTAAGAAGAAAACCTGGGTTTTATTCTTCAGAAAACACGCTAATAAAACCTCTCTCATGCTGCGTGGCATTGCTACAGCTGGGCGAGCTTTTCCAAGGAGGAATAAAACAGCAAAACATCCCATCGAACACACAGGATGGTGGAGAGACTCTTGGGTTTGGGGTTTATTTTCCCCCCCAGGTCACACCCCAGATTTTTAGTGCTGAAAAAGGGAATTTTCTATAGGATGAGCGCTATCGATTCAGAAAACATAATTAAAAACGAGAGGCATGAAGGCTTTGTCACTGAAGGTTGAAAAACGTGTTGGCATCTGGGATGTTGGCCGTGCTAAAAGCAAGCGCATACCCTAAAATATTGACAGTTAAGATAATAAAATAGAAACAAACTCCAAAAAGGGAAGGGTAAAGGGTAAAGCCACCCTCCCTCTCCCCTTGCTCTGCCTTTTTGCATTTATTCTCTTCCTACTTTCCACCCATAAACCCCCAAATCCTGCTGAAAAGCTTCATTTTTGGGCAGGACTTTATTGCACCATTATGTCATAAGGTGGGGAAGATGCATTACTGCGGCATGTTCAAGAAAATTATTCATTCGAATTACGGTTTTTATAAAATAACTAGAAAAAGCAGCACTCCTTTCCGTCCCAAAGGAACAGGGGGAAAGTGGGAACTTGCATGAAGATGAATCCAAGACACGAGACTTCAAGAAACCAGAATAAATGGCATCAGTTGGAAAGAGCTTTTCAGTATTCCTCTTGTTCAGGGTAAAAATTGACTAATGGTTTATTACTTGCAGTTATACATTAAGTCCAAAGCAAATTTCCAGGTAGGGTCCAGCAGGGACCTCTCTGCTTGGGAAACGCCCCGAGAGGAAGAGTTAAATTCCATCATCAAAATGTAGTTTTTTATGGGACTGTCTACAGGAAACTCGCTGTTGGGTTTTTGTACATATCAACACAAGTTTTGTTTCCCACCTCTTCAGAAATAGCAAGAGAACTTCAGGGATAAATATCTAATCTTTAAAATCGTGTATAATTTCATGTAACCACTCACAAAATGGTATCTGACAACAATCCCTCGTGTGTTCTACAGCAATAAAGATCATTTAAAGGAGAGGGAAATAATAAGATTTAAAAAATACAAATTAGAATAATCACTTACACGTAAGAAATTAAGTGAGGCAAAGTACCAGTGGACTGAATAAAATGAATTCCCATTTAGAATAATCAAGCTGGATAGACTGTCCAACTTGCTTAGTCACTTGGTCTCTAATTCAGGTAGACGAATTATTACATTTGCTTTTGGTTTCATGTAAGCGGTCAGCAAATGCAGCACAGAGCACACGTGTGACAAAAAGGGACAACAGCGTTGAGAAATGACCATTTCTGATGTGCCAGAGGCCACTTTCCCAGAGAAGCCCACCAGTGATCTGCATGGCAAACGCATGGACTATGTACAGCTTAATAAGGATTTATAGGGAAAATATATTACCTGGTCAAAAGAACTTATGCTTAATGATACATTCCTCAATACAGACAAAAATTACCACTTTTGTAATAGTAATATTAAAATTGCACTGACCCAACATAGCTGGTCCTGTCTGTCTTTCTCAGCATCACAAGCAAGTCTCAAAACCCAGCCTACCACGGCTAAGCCGAGTTCAAATCCATTTCAGTGAGCGAATATAAATCACAGGTTGTCAGCAGCAGATTAAGCGCTGCATTAGCAGGTCTGCTCTGAACAGGATTAAATGACAGCGGTGACAGCGGGGCTGACATGTCACCATCACAAAGTGACATTTGCCACATTAAAAACCATGAGGAATTTTACAAATCAATTGGATTCTACAAATGCACCCACGACCAGGAGACAACAGCGTGGGATACAACCGGGATCTGGTTTATTCTCTTTGCGTGGGGTTTTTGGTATTATTACTCACCAGGATTAGGTTCAAAGCAGCTATGAAGATATTCTATGTGATAAATGGTACTAAAAAGAGGATTGGTTTAGATGTGTTTAAAACCAGGAACATAGTGATCTTTGACTGCAGCCTTAATTTTGGAAAAGTGTATATTTCCCACTCGTGTTTTACATATATAGCTTATCTGCAGCCCCAGAGTTCTGGGGATGAAGAAGAGAAAAGGAGATATTGATTTTCTTTAAAAGAAGGAACACAAAGGTTGTGAAGATTTTGGGACATACCTAAAACTCCACTGGCCAGACTTGGAATAGTCACTTCTCATATCACCAAAATTCAAGATTAGGAAAAGAGCACACACAAAAAATTAACTACAACTTCAGAGAGAGAGGAGAATTATGTTCGAATTCAAAACTGTATTTCCATGCTACAATAAAAACTGTTAGGGTGATAAACACATTTTCTGTCTCATATACAAATATACGCTCAAAGACTTTTTAAATAACTCTTTTTGCCAGTTTTTTGCAGTTTTCTGACCAGCTTTTGCAGGAAACAATAGTCTTGGCAAGTGCATTTCTGAAATAGTCACAATGCACCTCCACTTAAAACCGAGACCAACAGTGATTTAAACTGAGCTAAGGCACGCCAGTCCACATTGGCTAGAGTCAATGAAATACAATTCATCAGGGTGAACCCAGCAAGCTAATTATCATTTATAAAGCAGCCCCCGTACCTGAAGATGCAATGACTGACACTATTTGTAGATTTAGCATTATTTTCAGGTGGGATGGTGGGTGTCTGTCTGTCCAGCCCAGACTGCTATAGCCAGGAGTTATAGTTCCAAAGTCAATGCACCGCAGATGCTATTTCACAACTTTCTTAACTCATGTAAAGAAAAGCGTCTAAACATTCCTGAAAATTTAAACAACATTCCTGTAGCTCCTTCTGTTATTAACAAAACAAAATACAACCAAACAAAAAACACCCCACCCCAGATACTTATGTTAATTTCAAAAATCCCCTAATAATTCTCTTTTAAAAGATTCATACCTGTTCTGTCATGAATTGAGGCTTTAACTGTGAAAGACGAAGATAAAATAATGCCTATCTAAAGTGTAAAGTCCTGTGTTTTCAGTGTAATTAATTGGAGTCATGTGTTATTTAGGTGTTTACACAACCACAAGAGGATTAATTCTATATACAACCAATATAGCTGTAAAATGCTGGATAATACAGCAGAGCAAGAAGCATCTTCTTTGAAAAAGGTCCTTGGCAAGTCACCAAAGCCATTCCCTCCCCATAGGCTGGACCAACTACACCCACCCCATCTTTGGCACGTTAGTGTGAAGTGTGCATCCAAACCTCCAGTTCTTCAGCATCCCTTGGCTCTGTATTCCAGTCCTTTTATTTTCTTTTTAATTTAGAGTCAGCTCACTGCTCCTTCTCCCCCCGCCTGGAGAGACAGATTACAAACTATTCCCATTCGAGCTCCCTGTACTTGGAGACACGCATCTCCCTTTAATCTTCTCTTCTGTAAACTCATTAACTGCAGCAATTCTTGCAGCCTCTCCAAACAGATCACCTCTAAACCCCAGTAATTCTCATTATTCTCTTCTGGGCTCTCTCAGCCCCAGATCCTTCCCAGAGCACTGATGCTCTGGATAAGGCCTCAGACACCCAAACTACAGAAGTACAACCAGTTTACTGTCTTACAGATTCATCTATTTTATGCATCATGTTATGGGAAGGATCAGGCAGGTCCTTCCCTAAGTTCTCCTATGGATGCAAAGTATTCCTCCAACTTGCAGGGTGCAGCCGATGACTCCGGCTTCAGACTTTGCAACCGCCCTGCATCTGCATGCCGCCCTCTCCACAATGCTTCCCTAATTAGCCAAGATTGCTTTGAATGCCATTAATAGAAAACTTCCCACGCAAGCCAAGCCATTAATAGACACAATACACAATAATATCCAGGCTGCTGTGAAGGCCACACACCTGCATTCCTCAGTGTAGAGCTTTTCCAATTAATAGCTGCTCTGAAAGCATCTGTTTCATCACATACGTCTTTGCCTAATGTGCTTCTGAGAAAGCATTGTCTCCTTGAGACGGGTCAAAACCCCAGCACAACATCTCCAGGGTCTGCTGAAATCTATAAGGCACATTACACCGCCATGGGAAAAAGCCTGATTTGACAGGTCACATGGAGAATCAGAGAATCATTTTGGTTGGAAGACCCTCAAGATCATCAAGTCCAACTATTAACCCACCCCTGGCACTGACCCATGTCCCTGAGAACCTCATCTCCATCTGTCCAACCCTCCAGGGATGGTGACTCCAGCACTGCCCTGGGCAGCCTGTTCCAATGCCCCACAGCCCTTTGGGGAAGAAATTGTTCCCACATCCAACCTCAACCTCCCCTGGGCAACTTGAGGCCGTTTCCTCTGCTCCTGGCGCTTGTTCCTGGGGAGCAGAGCCCGACCCCCCTGGCTCCAAGCTCCTTTCAGGCAGTTCAGAGATCAGAAGGTCTCCCCTCAGCTCCTGTTCTCCAGCTGAACCCCCAGGTCCCTCAGCTGCTCCCATCACACTGTGCTCCATTTCTATACATCTATTCCTGAAGGTTCGTTTGCCCCACCACAAGCCATTAGTCCCTCCATATTCTCTCACCTCCTCTTCCAACACTAACCACATCTCTCACTATATATTTCAGCAGTACAAAAGCATCTTCTCACACAACCTCAGCCTTTCCCCATCCAAATTATCCCCAAGTCACATCACTCCCTACACAACTTTGCAACAATTTCCAGTACTGACATTTAATTGTTGAGGTATTTTTCCTGGAAACAGAGTTAAGCGGTGAAACCCCCGGCTCCTCTTGGTCTCCTAACTTCATCTGAACATGCATTTGTCCTTCCTGTGTCACAGCCCATGTCCCCGTCCCTGCACCCCTGTCACCACATGGTGCTGACGCCCGGTGGGTTTGGTTGCTCATCCCCAGGTGGGACAGGAGCCCAATGCGCTGAGCATCCTCTGCCACCACTCTTCCATATGTTCTTCTGCCAGGGTGGAGAGCCAAGCCAATGCTCTTCCATACGTTCCGTCACCTACCTTCAGCACTCACAGACGCACCCCTGAAGGACGATTTCTTTCAGTGACACCTAAGCCCAACTGCTCGCGGTCATCTCGTGAAGGTGCAGCTGTAAAGGAGCAGTACAACATCAACCCTGCAAAACCAGAAGTCTTTTCAGAAACCAGAACATTCAGGAGAAGTTGGTTCTTCTCTTTTTTGGTCCCAGGGAGAGACACCCTTGTGTTTTAGCTGCAATGCACAGTCCTGTCCCCAAAGAGCAACCTGCAGCTCTAGTGAGTGGGCTCCTCGCTGTAGGAACAACCTTGACCTGAAATGCCAGGTCTGAGCCCAAATTCCACTGCCCAACAGCCTCAGCAGCAGTGGAAAAGGCAAGAACTGGAAACCAGAACAGCAAAGCCTGGAGCTCGATGCCACCATCACTCCACCTGTACATGTCCCTGTGTCACCGCCTCATCTTACCCACTGTCCGTGCTCAGTGTCACCCTGGAACGTGGCTCCATTCACAGATAGGATTCTTGCCCAACTTCTTCCATGCAAAGCCCAAAAGCGGCTGTAAAAGTACTTCTTGAGCTAAAGGATATTTCTTGAGCTAAAGGAAGAGCTGAATTATTTGTCTGCAGTATTTAAATTCCAACACTTCTGCAGGCTCATCGAATAGTCCTCTAACGTGTATATTTGTTGTATGAGTTTTGTACAGGAAGAACAAACTCTTTTTCAGTTTATTGCTGTTTTCTTACTTCTGCCGTGCAGTTGGCCTTGGACTTATTCCCTTTTTTGTATGACCACTTTCACCATTTCCTTTGACAAACATGTCTAATTGCAGCGGTGGTTTCTGCAACGTGGGGCTGCGCGCAGAGAAATTAAGAACTACACCCTGCTCTTAGTCATTAGTAAAACAACTTCCAGAAAGCAAGCTTAACTACTGCTGATCGCAGAATTTATGAAACAGTTAATAGAACATTTCATATCGCATTAGCGGTACCATAAGCCAGTCATATTTTATATATAGCAAAGCTAATCATCGGTGAGGAGCCAGCCCTCCCATGGCCCCCATTCCTCAGCATGGGAGAGCATCGTATGAGTGTTTTGATGAAAATATGAATAACCTCAGCTTTTCGAGCATACAAAGAGGAGCTGATCTATTCAAAGACAGCGTGGGAGAAGAGGTCTATCTTATTTTTGGCAGAGGAGGTTTATAAATTGCCTGGGCTCTCACTGGTAACCTCGCCTTGCCCTGTCAATCCCTTTTCTACCCCGAATCACTGGAAGTTCCAGATCAGAGGCCAAATCCTGAAAGACACTTTGAAGTTTAGAGGCAGATCCTCGGCACAGAAGAAACTACATCCAGCTCATGAGTTACAAGTGTAAAGTGAAAAGCCTGGGCAAATCTGTGGTTAGGACGAGCTCAAACCCTGGTCACGGTCCCCGGGGATGCTCACACCAGCCCCAGCGTTAAGAGTTGCCCATCAGACCAAGGGGAGGATGGAGCCATGAAAGATGGAGTTGAGATTAAAGTACAGAACATTATCATGGTGAAAATGAAAGAAAAACCACTGGATTATTGTAAAAGCACATGCTGTGTATCACTAGGTCTATGCCACAGCCATTTAACATTCCTATTTCATATCCAAATATGTTTCTCACCGCATAAATATTCATTGTCCATCCTTCTTGGTCTCATTTTAGATAAAGATCTCTGCAGCAAGGCTCTATTTTGAATTATTTACTATTTTACCTGCAAGTTTGCCAAAGGACTGAATTCATTTACACAGAAACATGGGGAAGGAATAGAGACTTAGCAGACCAGTATTTTCAGGGCACTGAAACAATTCAGCATTGGCCAACAAAATAAGTTTCAGGTCTTCCTTATAAAATCTTACAGGAACAAACATTTCCGGAAAAACACTTCAATTGATTTTCAAATCTCATTAATATCTTCTAAACAACTGTGAGCCATACCCCAAATTAATTATGTTTTACTCAATACATATGGAGAACCTTCCAAGCAAACGCAAAAATTTGCATTGACATTTTTTGCAAGTTTGCAGCACCCCCCCTCTCCCAACAGGCCTGTGCTGGAGGCTCCAGTCACAAATTAGAGTCACCTTTCCCTGTGCATTGTCAGCAAATCAATCTGTGATGCCTTTCGACCAGAGCTCATACATAAATTAGGCGACATGCAATTGATTCGCAGGAGAAACCCTCGAGCAGCAGAGTGAAACACCAATAAAATCTTACAATTAACCTGAGAAGTCGCCTTTAGTTCCGTCCCAGTGGTCCTTTTATTCTTCAGCTGCAGAAAACGCATCATCATACAGATGCTCCCTTGTAATAGATCTCTATAAATATTTAAAATTGCTTCTTGAAAATGAAAGCTAATTATATACGATGGAAAATACATACAGAAGAATTATATACTGCATAGTGGCCAGATGAAATACTTGTGTTTCAGCAGAGAAGTGTTTCATTTTGGAGGAGAGAAGGGGAGGAAGGGAAAAAACAAAAGCACAAGTGTGTGCCCTGTCTAGACATTCAGAGAAAGCGGAATAGGAGAACATGACATCTGGATGGTTGAGGATTCACTCGTAACACATCAAGAATGTGTAATAAATACAGAAAGGAAGGCAGCAGCGTTCTGGCTTAGCGCCGTTCAGCCCAGCAGGGCTGGCAAACCTCACTGGTACAGCCAGTGTCTAACACAGCTTTGCACTGCAGCAATTCAAACCCAAACTGTGTCTCTGCAGCAAAAGTGATGCTCAAGCTCCCAAGTTAAAAGGTGGATTTCATGGTGCATCAAGACACAGGGAACTCAGACACTGCTCTCAATATCAGCATTAGTCTTGGCCATAACACATAATGTACGAGCTCCCTCCTGATCCTCCTTCTGCTTCTCTGACCCCACCACGACAAGGTCCTCAGGGCTTGGTGGCCAAGAGCCCCATGTCCCACTGTGATAAAAGTATTTTTTCAAAGCTGAAGATTGAAAAGGACACTATCAACATTGAAGTTAATAGTAAATTAAACACCTTGTCTGGTGTTGGGAGGTCAGGTCACCCCATGCATCTACTGGGCTGTACCCACCACTTCACTCTGAGCCAGCTGTACCCAAACATTCACAACACCATGAACCAGAATCTTTCAAAATACAAGAGAGCAAGATGATAATGCAGCTTTGGGGATTATTTTTAAAGCTGAAGCAACAGGAGTTTTTGATCTCCAAACGCAGGCACTCAGCACACAAGGCGAGCAGAGGACCATGGTCCCTCTGTACATCCCAAGGGCTTGCAGAAGCATCAGCGTCAGAACAGCCAAACTCCATCCTCTTTGCAGCCCTTTTCCCTCTGCAGCTTCCACTTAGGAAAGTGTATACATATAATCCCCAATTATTGACAAAGAAGCAGTAAAACTCTAACTATTGTAAGTTACACCAAAACATTTATCCTTCACATCACCAAATATTTTCCTGAGACTGACAGCAGCCACAGTGAAACAGCCACTAAACCAAAGTGTAACTAAATATTAATAGATGACTGGATGCTATTTGTGAAAACCTGCAGCTTCCAACCCAAAGCAGCTCCCATTGACCAGCCAGGCTACCCGGCAAATTAAATGCGTAAGAAACAATTACAAAACTAATGAAGCAAAATGTGCCAGATGTTGAACTGATGCCCCAGATAATCCCATGTAACACCTGCTTTGTGACTGGTGTCGTATCTTAATAGCAGTGCGGAAACGTGCACAGAGATTCAAGGGTAACATCTGTTTTTATATTTAGTTGCTTGCTGAGCATTCATCAAAAGCCTGATACTCCAATTATTTATCTGAAAGACACTGCTGCCTTGGAGACAGACGGCAGCTCGCTGCTCCTCCAGCTCCCCTGCACTAACAACTAAAGCAATAGCTCAGCCTGCATCAAATATATATCGTAGCATCTGTCACTAGTGTTCGGTATTTCTCCTTTCCTGTGACAGTCTCTAAGTTAGCAGATAGATTTACTCTATAGAACTAAATTTCTGGTATCAACATCTCTCAGAACCCACGTTGAGTCTCGGGGGTGCAGGCACTTGAGCCTGCCCAACGAAACCATGGGCAGCATCCCCGTGATGCTGAGTGCCCGCATCCCTGCGATGACCAGTGCCTGCACCCTGGGATGCTGAGTGTCTGCATCCCTGCAATGACAAGTGCCCGCACCCCTGGGATGCTGAGTGCCCGCATCCCTGCAATGACCAGTGCCCGCACCCCCGGGATGCTGAGTGCCCGCATCCGTGCAATGACCAGTGCCCGCACCCCCGGGATGCTGAGTGCCCGCATCCGTGCAATGACCAGTGCCCGCACCCCCGGGATGCTGAGTGCCCGCATCCCTGCAATGACCAGTGCCCGCACCCCCGGGATGCTGAGTGCCCGCATCCCTGCAATGACCAGTGCCCGCACCCCCGGGTTGCTGAGTGCCCGAATCCCTGCGATGCCCAGTGCCCGCACCCCTGGGATGCTGAGTGCCCGAATCCCTGCGATGACAAGTGCCCGCACCCCCGGGATGCTGAGTGCCCGCACCCCGGGATGCTGAGTGCCCGCACCCCGGGATGCTGAGTGCCCGCACCCCGGGATGCTGAGTGCCCGCACCCCGGGATGCTGAGTGCCTGCATCCCTGCGATGACCAGTGCCCGCACCCCGGGATGCTGAGTGCCCGCACCCCCGGGATGCCCAGTGCCCGAATCCCTGCGATGCCCAGTGCCCGCACCCCTGCGATGCCCAGTGCCCGCACCCCTGGGGCTCTCCCCACACTCCTCCAAAAAATCGCTGCGGGAGGGCAGATGACCGCCCTGACTACAGAATCAGCATCACCACGAAAAGCGCTGAAAGCGTTAACACACGCTGTTCTTCTGCCCTGAGAAAATACAAATCCCTCCTGAATAAGCTATCTGCAACTTTTTATGGCATAACAGAAGATTAAGGTTTCTTGGAAGGGGGAGAAGATTCATCTTTGCTCAAGTCTGAAAAAAAGAATTATTAATAGTATCATAAAAGAGGAACAACAACTGGAAAATAAAAAAGAAGTTAACCCCAAGAGAAAACCGCTGATGTAGGCTGGAAAAGCCACCAGATAGAAAAATGACATTAGTAACAAGCTCTGCGCTCTGCAGCAGTTGGGGAGGTTAAAGGCAGCAAGAACCCTGCACCACTGAAACCACCTCTGTAGGAACACAGTGAATTTTCCTTCATTTCAGATCAGTGTTGGGCTGGGAAAATGCAAGAAAACACAAGAAAACAGCGTTGGGCTGAACTAAGCCCTTGGAGCATCTGTCAAAGTCTGAAGCTTTCGTGAACTTTAAGCTTGCCCTGGATTTGGAGAAATTGAAATATATTGGAAGATTTAAAACAGAAAAGCGAATTACTTTCATCCCTTTGGAAATAAGTCCTCCCTGGGACACGTGTGACACTCGGAGCACAGGCAGCTGCTCCCCTTGGGCACTCTGCCCAAAATTAACCTTTTTCATTGAATTAGAAATATGAGGGAGTAATGGACAGGGCAGGAAGACATAATTTATTAATAAATGCTTGAACTTCCAGTTAAAACACCTGCATACTGTTCAAAGTTATAAGTGATGACCACATAATCTTAAAGAAGAAAATGCAGTATGTGGAGCTTGGAGAACATTTTCCAAGTTCAGGTCACTGGACACAAATCATTCAACTCTGTTTTAAAAGGAAATAAAAACAAAACCCATTAAGATGGAAAAAGAAAATAGAATGTGATATAAAAAAGTACTTTGGATAAAAGTACTTCAACATCTCTGGAGGGCAGCTGCTTATAATAATATGACTCATTTCTAGGAGTCAAGACTCAGAAATCTGCTTTTAATAATATGACTCATTTCTGGAAGTTAAGACTTAAAATTCCGCTTTTTAATGTAGGATTCTAAGAAATTTCAAAGGAAAAAAAAAGAAAAGTTTCTTCTCAAATTTAAGTGGAACCTCCTGTGTTCCAGTTTGTACCCACTGCCCCTTGTCCTGTCACTGGTTGTCACCCAGAAGAGCCTGGCTCCATCCTCCTGACACTCCCCCTTTCCATATTGATCCCCATGAATGAGTCACCCCTCAGTGTCCTCTTGTCCAGCTCCAGAGCCCCAGCTCCCTCAGCCTTTCCTCACACGGGAGATGCTCCACTCCCTGCAGCATCTTGGTGGCTGCGCTGGACTCTCTCCAGCAGTTCCCTGTCCTGCTGGTACTGAGGGGCCACAACTGGACACAAGATTCCAGGTGTGGTCTCCCCAGGGCAGAGCAGAGGGGCAGGAGAACCTCTCTGACCTACTGACCACCCCCTTCTAACCCACCCCAGGTACCATTGGCTTCCTGGCCACAAGGGCCCCCCCCAAGTATAAATGTACAGAGATTCCTCCTTTGAAGAGAATTCTTCACTCAGCAGAATATCTCATTTGGTATAAACTGGATTTACAAGCCAAAGTTAGCAGGTGACCAACCTGGGCCATATTCAAACAAATGACTTAAATCCTTCTCTCCCTTCTCCCACAAATTACAATATACCTCCAGTGCGCTGCAATTAACTGTTTTGTTGTGTTATTTAATTGGCTTTAAAATGCTCTTGAATTAATGAACGGGCATCTGATTAGCAAAACCTCCTTGCAATGGGACCAAGAAATTGTTTGAAGGAGGGGAGGTAACGATAAGAAAATAACGGACTGTTGTATATCACAATGAAATGTTGAATATAATTTTCCCTGTCCTAAAGGACACACTCACTCTTTAGCATAAGCTGCATGATACATACAGAAAACTTTAAAGAAAATTATTGACATTAAGCTTAGAAAACAGGATAAAGCTTTGCACAACTTTTTCTTTGCACCACTACTTGCACGGTTAAGTTTTAAATTGAGTTGTAAATTGGTATATGTTTAAAAATGATGCTGGATATCACCTTCAAATGACATGACAGCTGAACAGCATTTCAGATAAATGATTCTGAAACAAAGAATACAGAGAACTGGGGTAAAATCTACCAAGGAAAATGATGATCTCTGGTGAAACGATGATATCTGATCACTGACACCACACATAGAGCTGCCCAAACTATCACCAGCTACGTCCTTTCCATGTGTCGAACTCGCCTCCCATCCATCACCCCCATCGCAATTTTACAGCCCTACAAACTGATGGATTCATGTTAGTTCCTCCAGGCAATGACATTCATATTGCAAAGCCAGGCTCTGGACGAGCTATAAAAGATGATTTGTCACTCCTTCAATGATTTGTCACCTCCTCAAATTACAGCTGGTGGTGGGGACTCCTCTCCACAATTACCAGCTCAGCCGCCTCGTGTGTCTCTGGGGTGGACGTAAAAGTAGAAGCACATCTCGCACAATACTGAGAAAGCAGATTGAGCCTCAGCTTGGAGATGCTCTGAGCAAATGGTAAGAATTCATATGGAGAAAAAGAAAGGTTTTTTTTAAAAAATAATAATAATAACACTCACACACCCCAACAAGCCAGTTAACCATCTCCCTTGTGCTTTGGGTCACAGTTTGGGACTGCACGCAAACCTGACCTACACAGAGACACAATAATAAGAATGGTAAAATGTCTGATACACGGAGTGAAAGCGAAACAGTCTGAGAAGTGCGTTAAAAGAACATCAAAAGGAGGTTAAAAAATATATATATATAGAAAAAATAGAAAAAAATTACCACAGCCACTCTTCTCTATTGCCCCACTGAGCCACCTGCTGTTATTTCTCAGCTCCTGTCCACTCCTCCTGGGCTCAACCCTTCCCAAACACCCCCTGAAAACCTTGTCCTGCCCCGATCCACCTACCCAGCCGCTCACTAAACCTCCGGCCCTGCAAAGGAACAGTTTTCCCAGAAACAACCCTTCCAGTTCCATGTATTTCTGTTACTCGAATACAGGAAATAGCTCAAAACAACACTGAAGGTTTCCAATCTTTTGTTTGTTTGTTTTGTTCGTCACCAAACACGCCACTGCTTTCATAATATTGACCTGAAGCTGCTGAAACACTGGAAGATCGCCTTTTTTTCTATTTAAAAAAAATCACTACATTTTTGTACTTATATTTGATACAGAGCTAAGACACTGACAGACACTCAGTTCTTTTACAAATCCAAAGAGTTACTGAAGGAGCAGCTTGTTGAACTACCCGACATTGGTGCACTAAACAAAATCCCCTAATTTCCACGTCAAATCCCCTGCGGAGGAAGCTGGTGTTGCACATCTGCTCTCAGCAGACGTAAAGCAATTCTGTTCTAAGAGCAGTTTGGGGAAAATGTGGATTTATCTTCACAATAAGCACCCTGATGGCGTTTCCATTATTCTGCTCGTTGTCACTAAATGCAGGATTGCAGCATCCAACCAATGAAACATCACCTAAAATCACATTTTACACTGAGGCTTTAAGAATATTCAAGATGCTAGCAAAATAATAAATACTAGAACTTATTTTCCTAGTAATTCTGAAAAGCTGTTACAGACCAATGCTTTTGTCCCAATGTTCATGAGCAGGTACACAAGACCTAACTGACCAATAAATGTAAATTTACAGCATTTTAACCACCTTTTAAAGATGTATTTGGAAGCAATGTATTTAGAGTGTCAGTCTCTTCTTTCAGGTAAGACATAGAGATGAGGTTCTCAGGGGCGTGGTTTAATGGTGGACTTGGCAGTGTTTATGGTAGGACCCAATGACATTAAAGGTCTTTTCCAACCTCAATGATTCTATGAAAATAAACACCAAAACCACTCCGTATTTCTCATCTATAGGATGAGAGGTAGAGGGAACCATAAGCAAGGAACTCTTAAAAATATAATGTCCCTGCTCATTAGGAGCATCTGGATATCATGTATATCAAGTGAAGACTAGAAACCTTAAACTCTGTTAATTAGAAAGAGTAGTTACATTCTCAACTATAATTCAAAATATACGGACAAACTGAGAAAAGTCCATTTGCCTCGTATAATTAATCTGCCCCAAAGCTGTGCACTTCAGGCAGAAAGCTTAAGGCCAAAGCCTTTCTGCATCAAGAAGCACAGAGATAATTCTTCTTCCATAACTTCTTCTAACATTGGATGGCCTCCAATTTTTTCTTCTAAATGAAAATACAAATTTTATTACTGGAATATTAATAAACTTTTTAAAAAATTTCTACATGGAAAACCAGTATAGTCACTGAGCACCCCAACTGTCAATGAAAACAGCCTTAGGCTCTGATTTGCAAGAACTTAACCACTTCCTAATTAATTGGATACAAAGCTAAGTAATAAAGCAAGTGCTACAGTTATTGTATTTGAAAAAATGAGGGCTGTGGCTCCTGGTATCTGTTCAGCTCATAGTGTTTGCACTAGAAAGTACAGCTCAAGTTCTTTCACAAGCCAACAAAGCTTTCCTGAAACACGGGCTGATGGCCACTTCGTTCTTCCCTCCCCCCTTGAAGTGACATGACAAACCTTCTGTCCCCAAACATACACCTCTTCTCCAGACATCTGCAGGGTGACAGGATGCCTTGTGACAGCCAAATTCCTGCTCCTTTCCACTCAATTCATGCTTAAAAGACAAAAAATGAAAATCACTCTGCCTCCAAGATGTCTTGCTCAGTCCTTGATGGCTGAAAAAGCCCCTGCAGGCAGCACAATTTGCTGAAATTATTATTTAATTTGATTTTCATCTTCACAAATATTTTATTAAGAGCATCCTACAGATGTGTGCTGTGCAACAAATGGTTCTTCACACTTAATTGTGATTCTGCAGAAGAAACAAGGGCTTTGCAAACGCACTGATTGCGGGTCAGGGAGGGGAGCTCATACCATTGAGAGCGGCTGGCAGGACGGGCAAGCAAGTTCAAGTGGAAAAAAATACAATATACACCAGAGGGTACATTTGCAGCCTCTAGTGAACTGAAGATGCCACTTACAAATGTGAGAAAATCAGGAAAAAAAAAAAAAAAAAATCACTGTTCATAGTATATAAAAATTATTGGCAGCATCTCATGAGTAAATAAAAATGTCTTTCTATCAGCACTCCTGAGCCTTAAAGAAATTTGAACTGTTACAGACAGAAATCATCTTCTCCAAAATATCCATTAAATAATGAGAAGTAGGTATAGTATTCAGTCTAACACTTTAGCTCTGTTCTATACCTTCATGCTAAGTTCACATTACTAACATAAGAACACCCAAGACAATGAAATATTGCAAGATTATTAAAGAAACACAGATTAATGCAGGAAAAGTCCGTGCAGATTTATTGAGTCCTGTAACCTTAAAAATCTCCAAACCCCTCGCGATTTAGAGGACTAAGATTAAGATCACTTTTATTTTAAAACCTCCCCGTAATGAAATAGTTTCTCATATATATTGAGGTCAGTAGCTTCCCCGCCTTCTCCAAAAACTGTGCTACTTACCTAAAATACAGGAATCTCCCTGAGGTGGAGCTGCTGCATCTTTTGAGAAAAATGTGTCATTAGATCACACAACCAAGGTCATCTTATTTTGTTCTGATGGCTTCACTAAATAATTACATCGGGATTTTTCTCTCAAATGCCACCTAAATATAAATAGCAATAGCACAAAAATAGGTTTTCTGATCAAGTGTGATATTTATTGTGAACTAATAATACTGCAACTTCTGTAGCGAGGTTCTTGAAAACCTTAAGGAAAATAATCCGTGTTATTCACTGCTGCTTAAAACAACATTTACGCCACAGATTTTGCGAGATCTGATGAGGTGCCAGAGCCCTCCCAGCTATGGAAGCCTCACCATATACCACCAAACTATCTTCTCATAAAGACACAAGATAACTGCACAACCTTCACAATGCTCATATTGTCTGAAAATTCAGAAAAGAGCACACTCCATCTATTTTAGACCTGCTTCCAAGGTGTTAATTGCTATACTATGTCTTATTTTTGACTAGCTATGTGATGCACCCATAAAGGACAAAACTGTGCCAAAGGGGGCAAATTGTCCAAACTGCATGAATCTATTAAGAAGAAAGCCAGAAAGAGCAATCATAAGCACTGACAGCATCGCCAACCTACGGCACTCATGGACTTTTCAACATTTATGTTCATCTTCATGCCACTGGACTGCCAGACCACCCACTCCAAAAGACATCAAGAAAGACAAGGAGCTGGCTGGGGGACATAGAAGGTTCCACCCAGACAACAACGGACCTTCCAGCTCAATACCACCGACCTTCCTGTAGGTTTTACTTCAAAAGTTAGATCCTAAAGCAGATTTAAACATGCAGTGGCGTTCCTCCAACTACAGGATTCCTCCCAAGGCGCAAGACTTGGCAAGTCTCCGTTGAGCTTCACCAGGTTCCTGCTGGGCCGTATCTCCAGCGGGTCCAGGTCCCTCTGGACAGCAGCACCAGGTCTACCAGCCACCCCTCCAGTTGGATGCTGTTCACAAACTGGGCAAGGCTCCATTGCCCAGTCTCAGAGTCACACAGTCTTTTAGTTGGGTAGGAGAACACTACATAAAATTCATGTATAGTCCCCATGTCTACAAATTACTTCCACTGCTGCACATTCACCAATTTGAAAACTTGAGCAGGAGAGCGAGCTTTTCTTGCCCCAAAAAAGAGGAGAGAATTATAAATTAAATATCATCACTAAATTTAGAAAATCAGCTCTTTCCACTGCAGTTATAATTATGTGACTGTCTAAACATTTTGAGCTTCCTTGGATAAATAAGTATTATCTGCAGAAAAAAAAAAACAACACAAACATTTCAACATGGCACATTCTCACATTAACAGCTGTAACAAAGACGTATAGCTTAAAACAAACCCTTCCCATGAAAATTCAGCATAAGGATTCAGAGTCATTCACTCCTCTCACCCCTGGGCCCTCAATCCACCCACTTCCCAACTCCCATTTTTACTATTTTGAGCCCCAGTGAATTCAGAGACTTTTTTTGGTTGGTTTGTTTGTATTATTAAAAATAGTGCGTTTTCCTCATCAGAGCTTTACAGAATGAAAGATGGAAGATGCTGGATCGCCTCCTTTGATGCGAGAGGTTTCCATTTGACCTTCTATTTTCCTTCCTGGATATTTATACCCTGTTGGCTCAGAAAACCGAATAACAGTACGATACGCATAATGACCTGCTAAAGTGAATCTTGGATCCTTTGCCTAAAAGTGTATCTATGGCACTTCTTGCTAGCATTTTTTCTTCAGTAGTAACTACAGTGATAAATGATAACTCTTCAGCTCAGTTCTCTTGGCAGATGAACTAGCTAAACAGATGTTTCAAAGCAAAATTTATCACTTCAATAATTTTAAGATCCTGCCTCAAAAGACACGGATTAGGATTTCAAATGCACAAAGAAAATTAATCACAAAGAAATTAAACAGCCCCTGAAATGTAACTTCTACAAAATAGAGCACAGTGCTGCTTGACTCAACTTTACTGTGGGCCCTGAAAAAGGAGAGTATTCCTGTATAATTTCTAAAATACAGATATTGGTCTGAAAATACAGCTTTATGGCTCATTTCTTCATCAAAATGAAAACTCCTTGGAAAACTATGAGTCTTCAACTGTCAAAGAACACTTTTGTGATACACGAACTCTCATTTCCATGATGTTTTCAGGATTTTTGTTTTTACACACCTATAATATAAAATTCCTTTTAATCACCATGAAGCACTGTTTATCAGAAAGTAAGCCAATTTTTATACGATAATAAGGCAGCATCATATATGGGAGAAAAGCAAGGCACCAAAGATAGCTGAGGAAAAGGTAACAGATTACGTTTTAAATGAGGACAAAAACTTGGATCCAGGCAATCTGCTGCTTTACAAGGCAGGTTGAACAGAAAACACTCAAATATTCATTTCCATTGCAGAATATCTCTGCAGACCACGCTGAAGTCTGACCGCAGAGTAAATATACCATACAGAAATTATTTTCATTGTGACCACATTTAAATTACTTAATTCTACTATTTTATTTGTGAATAACTTCAGAAAACTGGCGGCTGTGCAGAAGTTTTGAATGTATCTGCTGAAATGCACTTAGATATACCCCCAAATAGGAATTCCCTATTTGTAACACGTACGTTGGCTTAGGGAAAAGACCATATCTGATTGTGAAAAGCAGCCTAATAGGCGTATGCTCCTGACAATGGAAACACTAAGCCTATAATACCCTTGTATTCCATCCCTGTTAACCAAAGGATCACAATCCATTCCCATCACTGTGGGTTTCTAACCACTTAAGCTAATACAGGCAATACATATTTATTGAAATTCTTCACGCAAACCCAGCAAAACCTTTGAAATCTAAGCCAAAAGCATTACAAATGATCTTTAAGTCGTCTTGGGGGCTGTTTTAGACACGTATTTTATATAGTCTCAGCAGTAATATGATAATCTAGAATAATTCTGAGGACTCACCTGCAAATCGATGCAGCTTTCTCAGAAATGTTCACGATCATCTGAAAATGTTTTGTTTTGACGCTAACTTGGGAACAGTTCTTTGAAAAAGATGTAACTTCAAATACTTGAGCAAAGTCTAATATCTACCGCTAACATACCTGTAAAGTGCCCTGGGAGACTCGCTTGTTCAAATGCAGAACAACCCAAGATTATAGTAATCAAAAACCAATTTCTTTTTATAAGTGTGGCCAGAAATTCTTCTCCACCTGTTAATGACAGGGAACTAGACCGGACTGCAAACGGGAACACTGGGCAGAGCTGAACCACATTGACTTTCGATTAAAATAGGACAAGGTTTTGTTTCCTTCTGAATTACCTGCCCAAGTAACACCCAAGGCAGAACATCTGCAGCTGAGCAGGAGATCCACAAATTATGTATAATTTAGTCAAACCACTGTTTTATGAAACCTGACAACTTCTAATTCTGTATTTTTAAATATTCTTTCATTACCAATATTTGTTTTAAGTGACTGTTTACTTTGCAATGAAGGCAACTTAATCCTTGGTTTTAATATCACAGTAGTAATAATAGTTTTTATCATTAAAACCTGTTAAAAAACTATGTATATTCAATACTTGTCCTATCTACACATACAGGAAAACAAAAATCTACCTTCTCAGGAAGGAAATGCCGCATGGAGCTGATCGGTCTCACTGTCACTATTTTCCCACATATAAACAGAGGAAAAACATCACAGACTTCAAATGTTAATAATGGGAGGAAAGGGGCAAGGGTCAGGTCTTTATTGCCAACTCCACCTTAGGAAGGATGGATTTAATGGACCAAATATATTTCTTGAAAATAACCTAATGCTAAGATTACACTTATGAAAACTAGTATGTTTTTTTGAGTAATGGTTGCTCGTTAACTCCTTGAATTCACAGTAAATCTTAGAAACTCTTTGTATACAGTACAGGTGAAGCAGGACTTCCCAAATTATGTAGAGGGCTAAAAATATTTCAGCAAGTTCCCTCAAAGTCTAATGTGTCTATGAGAAAAGTAGTTTTCCCACAGGTAAACTCACAGGGTTCAATACCTATCATTTAAAAGCAGTTCCTATTTACTTCTAAATATCACACGTGTGAGGCATCACCTCAGGTCTTCAAATTGGGTATATTTGTGGAGGGCTAAAAATGCCATATCTTAAATCTGAAATCTAGTGCCTTGATACTCTGGAAAATTTCACTGGGTAATTTTCAGCACCTTTAAGTCCCTAAAAACACAGGGATTTAGGCTTTCAAACCAAAACGTATCAATAGTTCCTGTAAAGTCAGAAGATAAACGCAAAACTCCAACCATCCAGACCAGTGGGTACTGGTATTGGGAGACCTGTATTTCCCCACAACAACATTAGAAACTAGAATAAAATCAACTTTTATCAGTTAAAATACACTCCAGAGGGTTCACCCTTCTGCTCAAAGAAGAACTAAAATAAAATTTAAAAAAATATATAAAATTAAAAGCATGGTTTAGCTTGCCAAGTTAACCTGACTTTTCATTAGAAGTGCTAAGACGTCTTTAAAATGTTACATTCCACATTTATCATTTAGGCTGAGCAGAAGCTGTGTAAAATAGGTGTTATTAAAATGCCATATGTACTATCATATGGTATTTTCTTACATAGTTCAGTTTCTTAGGGAAAGAGGACGTGAAACAGTAATTCTATGCAAAATAAGCTCTGACTCAATAGCACACTGTTTTTGTCATTATCAAATGCCCCATTTTTATTTACATGTTTTTGAGTCTTGTTAAATACTTCGAGTAATTTAGTAACTTCCTGATTAAAAGAAAACCAACAATTTCAGAGATTTGTGTATAAAGAACTACAGCAAACGGACTGGCAAAGAAACCCAATATTAACCAGGGTTCCAGCCTTCAGAAAATGACTGGACGCATGGCTACCTCCAATGTCTTAAAACAAAACTGAAACACTAGACCTTGAATGTCATTTACAGAATCAAGGTGTTCTGATTTTATACTCAGCCTTATACATGTACCTACACATATTTCATGGGGGCTACACACAGAAACGAGGACTGTAGCGGATTTATTTCTTTTCATTTTTAATCTTGCACTTGGTAGCTTTATATATGCAATTAATGCAGTATTGCTTCTATATTTTTGGCTTAACCCCACTTATTCTCATGAACCAACAGCACAGGCTTGCGAGTACCGTCTGAGCATTACAGAAATATCCATCACCATTTGTTTTTGTTGAGGAGAAATTCTGAACCAAGGATGCGCTAGTGCCGCAATCAGACACTAATAATAATTCTTGGCTGCAAGAAAATTCGAAATCTCTCCTTTTCCCAGAAGGGGCTCTTATTTTTGCTGGTTGCCATGGCGATGCTGCAGTAAAGCCGCGATGGGTTTCTGTAGCTTCCCACCTGGCCATGGAATTAATACAAAGTGGGGAGAGGAGCCCTTGGTTGGAAGAACAGATTCCTTATCCTGTCCATTGTCTTCTGCTGGGGCTTCCATGGTAGGGCCATGGAGCTCCAACCACCTGGTGCTACAGGTGACATGTGAAATGGTGCCAAGGAGACACCTCTGTCCCTGCAGCATGGGTTAACTGGAGGTTTGTCTCCAGCTTCTTCATGTAGGCTCCAAGTAGGAACATCTTCCTAAACCTCAAAGGAGATGGAACTAAGCCCCATTCTCTACTTTCCCACTAACACACCAAGACAAGGAGTAGGAAAGGGAAACAGGAGTAGGAAAGGGAAACAGGAGTAGGAAAGGGAAACAGGAGTAGGAAAGGGAAACAGGAGTAGGAAAGGGAAACAGGAGTAGGAAAGGGAAACAGGAGTAGGAAAGGGAAACAGGAGTAGGAAAGGGAAACAGGAGTAGGAAAGGGAAACAGGAGTAGGAAAGGGAAACAGGAGTAGGAAAGGGAAACAGGAGTAGGAAAGGGAAACAGGAGTAGGAAAGGGAAACAGGAGTAGGAAAGGGAAACAGGAGTAGGAAAGGGAAACAGGAGTAGGAAAGGGAAACAGGAGTAGGAAAGGGAAACAGGAGTAGGAAAGGGAAACAGGAGTAGGAAAGGGAAACAGGAGTAGGAAAGGGAAACAGGAGTAGGAAAGGGAAACAGGAATTTGTGTTGGAGAGGACCTACAATGATCATTTAGTTCAACCACCTTTGCTTTTGGAAGAGTAAAACAGGGGTTGGTGCCCTCAAAACATGTTCTGTCCCCCATGGAGGAGAAACGAGAACTGAGCAGACCACAGTCTGATTTACCGACAGGTTTATCCAGTCTTAAATGAGAATATTTGGGGAGAACAGCAGGGTACAAACAACTGCAGGTTACAAATCAGGTTGCAAACCTCCATGGCATCGCACCAGTAGCTTGTTCTGCAGAGGACAGGGCTGCAGCCCTTCCACAACCCCCCCAGGTCCCCAAAATACAAGGTCTGTCCTTTCCTGAAGCAGCTGCTGTGTGGAGAAGATGGATCTCTGGGGGGTGACAGATAATGAGGTTCCAATGGCTTCTCCTCATCCTGCACATGCAACTGAATTTCATGTCCTGTATATACACACACATACATTTCCAACCACTATTTACAAATCATTCATCTTTCAGACTCTAAATTCCAAAATGAAAATAAAACACAAACTAGTTTACAAGCGAGAGTCGCACCTTTTCAATAGAAAATTGTTTTATCAAATTAAGGAAAAAAAAAAATATCAGACTAAGCACTTACTTCAAGAATTCCTGATGCCAAACTTTAAATGATTGCGTGCCAAGACATACTTACAAATTTACAAGTCAAAAAAAGCCCCCAACAAGTTTTTTAATTTCATTTGTTCTCTTCCTTTCATAATAATGAGAAGTCGTACGACACCAGTGAAGTCCCTGGGAGAATATCTCGTGATTTTTAACCTGATTATATATTCTTAATGGACTGTATTGCACGTGCAGTTCCTCGCAGCAACGTGTCGCTTGTACCAATCTGCCACATAACAACAAACCGCACTGTTTCATATAATGTCCTTCAAATACAAATGTGAGGAGGCTTAACAGATGGACTGAAAATTTAAACAAAAAAAAAATGTAAAAAGGAAGAAAGCTGCTTCTTTCCCTTTTATTACTGACTTTTTTTAAGAATCAGTGAAATCAATTCAGCTGAAACTGGCTAAAACCGTGTATTTAGGTTATTCTGCACATCCAGCACTGTCAGCACGATGCTCAGACGCCCGACTGGGTTTGGGTATAAAACCTCTCCTCAGCAAATCAGCTAATCCAGCAGCAATGCAAATAATTAAATAACAAGTAATACATGAACCTATTATATAAGTATATATGAACCTATTATATAAGTATATACTGGTTAATCATGGGGTATAACAAATGTTATTGAGAAAATACTACAGAAGCTAAAGGAAAAGGAATCCCCAGCCCTGAAACGAGAATGTCACTGCTGATCCCAGCAGACCAGGCTCTCGGGGCTGCTACACCTCCCCTTGACACACAGAACCCACAACAGCCGGTTTGTTTGAAACACTAAGGTTGTCATCTGTAAGCCAAGCTGACAGCAAGCATATGTTCAAATATCGCTGATCCAGAGAGCGAAGCCCAAACAGCTGTTTTGCAATAACTGCAATATTTATTTTGTATTGCAGTTGTGCACGGACAGACTGACAGTAAGTGTCCACATCAGCGAGCATCACATGGACATTAAAGCTGCTTTTCTGAAGGAGACAGACATTGTACAAGATCATCATCGTGAATAACCACCTGAGAGGTAAATATTCCCTAATTTACAATACCAAGGTCTTTTCTGACCCCATAGACCAAGAGCAAATGAAAATGAATGATTCTGCTCACTCCAGACCTTGTTTATACCCTTTCAACAAGCCCAGTACATTATTCCATGCATGACATTCCCCTTTTCATCCCAGCCTTGCCTGCCAGCTCCAAAGTTTGCTGTAGATCTTGGACCACAGTCCATTATATTCAATTATTGCTGCATCTTGACAAGGGAAACCGTGAGTTTCTGCTTCTGCCATTTTCTCGCTCCCTTCCAGCAGAGGTGACTGACATTTGCTCCTATTCATTTCAGATTATAGTCAGTGTGGGTTTATTAACTGATATAGCAACCTCAAACTATTTTGAAAGATCATTATGTGGAGAAAAACAGTAAAGTCCTTTAAAAATTATTGTACTGTGATAAGTGATGGTACAATATAGTCTTCAGCTAGAGAGAGCTTTAGCCCTGATACCCTGACCCCATCAGAGTCCAAGTGCCCGAGATTTTCTGTTAAAATACTGAATTTCCTCTCCATCACCTCACCATTGACCTGTAGATTGAAGGGGCTCCAAGAAGCTGCAGCATGCAGCCCTCTTCAAATCAAACTCTCCTGATGAGCAGAGTTCACTGTAAAAGTTCACTCAGAAAACCATCACCGAGGTTTTTACTGCTGTTATCATGATAGAGATGAGTATAATCCAGGCCAACAACAGAGGGGAAAGAAGGAGGTCAACCCAACGTTCCCCCATGTCTGTAGATGGTCTCAGCAACCTCTTCCCCATTTGGGATGCTCCAATCTATGCTCACATCAACACCACCATATCCCCATCTCCAGTTAACAAGATTCCTCAAAATTAGCAGAATATCTTTCCAGAAAGAAAGAAGCTAAGGAAGAGTTTTACAGCCTTTACAACGTTCTCATTGTACACTTGTCCCCCATAATCTAATTGCTTCATTTAGTGCATTTAAGAGACACACAAGGAGGCAGAACCATATGGAGACCCACAAACCAGGCAGTTCTTGGCTACAACACTTGACCTCAGGCAGCCAAGTTTTCAAAGGCATTTTAAAGCAATTCTACCGCTCACTGAAAATTGCCAAGAATGGTTTTGTTCGTCCAGATGTTTGGTAGCCACTCAGTTCAGCACAAAACCCAGTAGATTGCTAGACAGCACATCTCCAGGTGTGCTACCTCATGTTTAGCCCAATGTTACAGTTCAGACGTGAGATAATTCGTTAGAAGAAACATTCAGCTGCTTATCATGAGCCCTGGTTCGTTATTTCAACTAAAACTCAGACCTGCTTGACACCTACCCAGTAATAATCCTCCAAAAGGCAACACTTTGAGAAAGAAACATTACAATTTTGTGATGGGAATAAATATCCACCAGAATAAGTCTAAGAGCTCAAAGCCCAACATTTTCCCTCTATGCAACCAAGTGTGACCCTTCTGGAGAAAAGAGCTGCTGGATTTCCCCACCAGTACCTGGAAGGGACAAAAGTGGAAGCTCAGGACTAAAGGAACAACTAAAATCTGAAGTAGTCTGAATCTAGAGACTGGCTTGTCCTCGCTGCAATTACCAAATAGCTTATTGGCTTTCACTCATGTGAATGTGTGCAACAAGTTCATTTATAGCACAATTAACTTCAAGAAGCACTTGTTTTCCACAGTTAATGACAGTTCTTCCCTTTGTTTTGCTATAGTCCCTCTGTTTGCCTGGCCCCTAGTGCAGTAAACCCCCGCTTCCCATGTTTCAAATATGGTTTGCAGGGAGTGGGTAAAATAAAGAAGAAAAATGCATTTCCAACACACATAGACAAGATAAAAGAAGGAAAACCTTGCACTGGATGGGAACAGATGGATGTCAGATGGTTTCTCAGATATGGTTGTAATTGTGTATATTTAAGCAAAATCAGGAAAATGCGCCAGAGGAAAAGCCCAGCACAGAAAACTGGGCAACTCTGCGACCAACAGGAAGGCTGGTGGCTCCTGTAGGGCCTTCCCAAGGACAAACAACACGTCCCATCAGAGGCTTCGAGTCAGTTTTCAGCTCAAGTTGGGAGAACAATTAAAGCCTGTACAAGAATTCCCCACAGCACCATTAGCAGACAGGGCCAAAAGGCTGCAGTTCGGCATTGCTTATTCATGAACAAAGTCCTCGTAAGCCCTTCACAACTTGTTTTTTTTTCGAGGGGAAGGAGACAAGAAAGAGGTTGGTAGGGGCTGGACTTCAATCAAAAAACAGCAACGTGGCATTTAATCAGCAGATGATTTCAAGCAATAAATCTCTAGCAATAAAGGTTGAAAGCATCACTAGGAATGAAGAGACACTGGCAGATGTACAGTAACTGGAAAATACGATGAGAAATAAATCAAGACACAATGAGATGTCTTCCCCAAAGCAGGAGGCTGATGGTAAGGGAGACAAATCCTCCCAATATCCACATCTGCAACACGCAGGTGTAGGAAACACCGACGCTACACCTGCCATTCGTCCCATCCACAACTAATACACTGTCACTTTTTCCCTTTGCTCAGGTATCGACAATGTTAATTAACAAAGAAGTGCACAAACGTATGCTAATTTGAAGCAGCTTCACTCAGGAGTAGCGGTTTGGCAAGAGGCAGCGCCTGATGGAAAATCCAGCCATTGATTTTCCTATAGGCTGCTGTCACCACTCCTGCTGCCTACAAATAAACAACCTAAACAATATTTGCTTTCCAATGACAGCTGGTGTCAACAACAGTATGCACTTACTGTCACGCTTTCTGCGGAATAAACTGATATTTTATTACTGAATGCGTTTTAAAATCACCGCCAGAATTCCTGATGGCATTAAGTGCTGATAAAAATGTATGTGCAGCTTAAATCCCTGGCAAAGCAATGAACATCCCCAGCCAGTTAGCATTCAAATTCTTATCAATTCTTTCAAGACATGGTATTAAAAATAATTGCTACTCTCAAACACACTTACTAAGGAACAGAAGAAGAACCGTATGCGATTAATAGTACCATAATAATAGCAATAATGTAGAAGCATACTCTTGGGAAATATTTAGCACAAGTGAGTTTTGAGTGCTGCTGGGGTTATTTACAGCAGATTTTGTTACAGCTCACAAAAACATAATTTTGCAAGGATTTCTAAAAGCATTTATTTATCCTCCTTACTCTGCAAGCTGGATTTTTGCATAAAGAAACATTTTTCTTTGAGGACAGGGATAAAAAAAAAGGCAGAGTGTTTTCCTACCAGCCCTTGGTGGTTTTCTCTAAGAACCACATGTAGAAGATACAGAAGAGGGTCCCGTTTTGGAACCTCCTTGGAGTGAAACGCATGATAATGTTGTAGATTTGGCCACCATGTTTAGAGACGCTGGCCTATTCCACCCAAAAATATTACCTGGTGGAAAATACCCCTTGGTCAAATGTGGGTTGTAGCTTTTTGGACTGAAACTGTATCCTGGACCTATTTTGGAAGTAAAGAAGTGTATTAAATTAAAAAAAAAAAAAAGATAAAATGTGGTATTCATACCAGACACTCAGTTCCAAACCTGCAAGCTCTATTTTCACCAACACAACGACAAGAGCAGAACCCACAACCTGGTGCTGCCTGTCCTGCCCGTGCTGCCAAGAACCAGCAGCATCCCCCAAAATAACCAGGTAGGAAAACTCTTTTCAGTGTAAAACCAGTTGTTTTCTGAAAGGGCAGATTTTCTTAGACATGTGTATATATATATTATTTTCCCTGTGCCAGTGTTTATTATGGCATCCTCTAAGAAAAGGCAGCTGGCGCGAGCTCCGTGTCTGCCCGAGCCATCTGGTTGTGCTGTTGGGAACCTGCTGCCAGCCCGGGCTCACGTGGAGGATGCGCAAACACACTCCCCGGCGCTTCAGGCAGCCTTGCAGTGACACTTAGGGCACTTATTTCACGTTACGCGCTCAGGGTAAAACACAAGCAGTGGCGGTTTTTGGGGGGAAAACACAAGGAAAGGTGAAAAGCGCATTTCACATCATGAGTGTGAACCAAGGCACCACGAGGTTCCCCAGAATCCCTGTCCCTCCCCAAAGGATTATGGGGACACCGATGGGTCCCCAGCACAGCATATACACCACTAATCCAACCTAGATGCTTGCATGTGCATGGCAGCTCTCAGGTTTTTACCAGGGAATATTACAGAAATAATTTGTTATTGCAAAATTCACTCCTCACATCGTTCCACTTACCTGCAGAACAACCAAGCACCTGCATATAGATACATCCACCCCCAGGCTGATTGCACAATACGGGTTTTCTTTTCAGAGGGAAAATAATCTAAAGTTTTCACCAGAAGTGCAATTTTAGAAGTATCAAGCCAGATTTTTATGCATCACAATACGCTTCCATTGCTTCTTCCAACATAATAAAGATAACACCGCCAGTACGATACAGCTAATTAAACTGAAACTTTTTAATAAGGCAACTATAAAACTTTCAGATGAGCTCAGATTCCCTTAGGCTACAGAAACATGAACACTTAATGTTTCTGTCAGACACAGAAGGACCCAAAAATTACTTAAATGATACTTTTAGCTTCAGAGGATATGAAACTAAACCAGGCAACCTTCCTTCCTTCAATAACCCTTTCTGAAGAAACAGGTTTAAAATAGTATCACCAAAACCTCCAGTACGAACGCAGTATAATTTACAAACATACAGGTACTAATATTTTAATTCCTTTGTTTGTTTTGCATTTTCATCTTATATTTTGAGTAATCGGTTACCACATTGTAACAAATGAGTTTCTCTAAAACAAGGGATCTTTCCAAGCAGTGAATATTTAAAACACCTTCCTAGTTCTCCATATTTCATGGTCCAGAGAACATTCTCTTGGTTTGAGGTTTTTTTCTCCCCCCGATACGTTCTGAACCACAATCACCCAAAGCACATATATATACCTGCACTTTTAAGCCCAAGTCATAGTGGCAGCTTCACAGAGATGAGTCACAGATATATACATTTTAGGGTAAAAAACACAGACCCAAGAGACTAAGGAAGGAGATCCTCCAAATTATATTTCCAACTGCTTTCACCTGAGTAAATCATATTTTGCCATTCTACAGTCTTCCTCCTAATTTTTTATTGTTATTTTTTAACATTACTGGAGAGATTATTTCAGATCCACTGATGGACAAGCTACTAAAAGTAATTTTAATTATTTTTAGCCATTCAATCTACAGTAAACACACTAGAAATACAGGCAGGCTTTGCTAAATGACATTAAACAGACCGATTGTTTCTATTTTCCCTTTATTTACCTGCTTCCCATCTGATGCGGAGCTGCCCAAGAGCCAACGCCGCCCCACGGGATCCATGTTTTCAGACCGGTTGGATGCTGCCTTCCGTCAAACTCTTTCAGAATGGAACAGCTTCTTTACACAATGAGCTTTTTTATACGATAAATTCCGTGTGCTTGCACAGTCCCACCCCGGTGATGGAAAACCTGATCGCTGAATATTTCATTTGCGGCTTTAGCATGTGGTAAGTGCTCATCCCACGGATTCAACGGAATAACCCGACAGGCTCTGGCCATGTTAGACATCAACATTTTCCTCTTGTGACTGGAAAAGGAAACATTCAGGCTGATCAATGAAGTCACAATAAAGTGAGGTCTTCTCCTTATTTTTCTTTTCCTTTTATTTTTGTTTTTCCAACAGAGCAGCTACTGAGAATGTGGTTGTGCATTCCTACCCCAGGAAGTAATGCAGAAAATCTACTTGTGGTACAGGTAAACAAAATATTCAACATACAGTGTTCAGCCACATCACACCCTATTTATAAATACTAGGGAGGATGGAAAGGGAAGTCACAAGAACATTGTTTCTGCAATCTTCCTTCATCCCTCAGCATCACCGTCAGCGTGCTCCCCTCAATCTCCTCCTTCAATTCAAAAATCCCACCTCTACGTATTTTATATTTTCATACATGTAGGGAAACATCTCACAAGAAGGCAAAAGGACTGAAATTTTGTGTTTGAAGAAGATGCGCAAATGTGAGACAGCAGGTACCTCTGGAAAAAGTAACAGGTTTCTATCCCTAAGTCAGGGTGATTTTAACCATATTCTGTTTCCAGAGTTCAGCAGGCTCTGGATCCCTGTCTTGTTGCAGGCATTTGAAAGACCAAGAGCAGCACTCAATGAGACAGCAAAGCTGATTTAAAGCCTATTAGATGTACAAAGGCAAGGAAATTATGTTCTAGGAAGCCACAGCAACTGATGGAATAACCCACACTCATTTGAGCAGGGTGGTGGGAAGAGGAGAGGTAGGAGTTCAGCCATGTGCTTGGTGCAACTGTTTGTTTCACGTAACAACAACATGGTCTTTTTCTTTAGACATTAATAGCAATTGCTAATTGTGGAAAATTCAGAAAGGAAGAGGATAACTTAATGAAGTCTCGAATGCTGAAGAACTTGAGGCTTCATTAGGTGGAAGACCTGAATGGAATTTTTGGCAAGAAATCTTTCTGGCAGCTGCAAAACCAACAACGGATATCTCTGATTTTGCTAGATTTGAGTCAACTCTTCCATTGAGAGAAGGAAATGAGGATAATTTGCTCATGTAGTTCCAAGTGCATCATTCCCGGTACAACCGCTTGCTCCCATCCCAGATACCTCAACTGCAGTAGGCACTGCTGGGGTGCACAGGGCTTCTCCCCATCTGAAACACCTTTCAATAGCAAAAAATAATATATATATAGATGTATATATACACCCTATATAGAGAACACTGTAGTGATGGAGAAAAAAGTCATACCCTAAATTCTTCTCCTTTCACACTCAAGCAAACCACATATCCTTCCTGAAAGGCCACCAAAGAATCATAACCCCACTGCTGAAAAATAAATGAGACTAAATAAAGGGATTGTAACTCATTTCCAGGCTCCAACTGATTTTGCACCTATCTCACCGTCTTAGCTTTTTGGCCATATTCACAGAACTAAGCTACATAAAGAACTGGGGGGAAAAATAATAAAAAGCTTGCTGGAGAGCAGAGAGACAAGTCTAATTACCAACAAAATTGATGGCAACTCAACTTATATCAACATGAAGTCAATGCTACTCTGCAAAACAGTGTTTCAAAACAAAACCAAAACGCAACAACATACAAAATCAAAGCACACTGCCTTCCAAGAGATTTTTTTGTCCACAGTTCAAGCAGATCGACTATAAAGAAAGACTAGTTGTGGGAGAAGAGCAAATTAACTAATAAACATCCTATGAAATGAACCCCCCATGTCTGAACAGCAGGGTTGAAAGCTTTGGTGAGGCTACTCAAAATCCTGAGATTACCTCAACATTTCTTTTACGGAAAAAAATCGTTTCATCAACATCCTAAGAACTGTTTCCCCTCTCACACACAGAGACACAGAGCTTTGATTTTTTCGGGGAATCAACTGAAGGCATTAACTAAAAATAAAAAACAAACCAGATCGGCTCAAGTCGCTTCCTTAAAAAAAAAAAAAAAAAGCCTATTTCATAGCATCCTAATTAATAGAACAGAACCAGTATGTTGATTCCGTGATTAAGAACAGTTCATCTTCAGCACCTTTCTCAAAAGCAGATCAATTTAAGATGCAATTACCACCAATGCAATTATCTGGCAATTTGCTCACTAAATGACTTTCCAAGATGCATTAGTGAGATAAGGCAAAGCCTCCTTTAAAGTGCCTTTGAGCTAGAGAAAGATGAACCTGCAGGGAGCATTTTCTAAACAACGCACATCTCAATTCTTCAGTAATAAAGCAAAACTTTCACTTCACGAGTAACGACAAAAAATGTGAAGTTAGGTGGAACAGAAAGACACTTTTTTATCCTCTCCTCATTTCACAAACAGTCATCACTAAGAGTAATGTTGCAATGGAGGACACATCCAAAAGATCATTGTTGAAAATATAACACTGAAGTTGTTGGCTTCATTGTATTTTAACCATGGGACACTGGTGAAGACGTGCTGGCAGGTGAATCACTTTGCCCTTCACTCTTTCTGCTCTAAATACTGATTTTCACAATGATGTTTCATGAGGAGCTGGTTAGAGCCCAGACAACTTAAATAAAAGAAAAGCCAGTCTGTAGGGAGCTGGAAAAAGGAGGAACGGGGAGGTGACAAGATGTGCAGGATGAAAGTTATTCAGTTTGGTCAAAGTTAACATTTCCTGATCAGATTTCGGAGAAAGTTATCACACTATTCAATCGTGACCAACACAAACTGGTAAAATAGGGGGAAATGCTGACTATGCACGCACCTGATCGTCTCTAAACTCAGTAGATAAGATGATCTTGAGAAGATCTGCCAGCATTGATAATAAAGCACTTTTCTAAATATTGCCCAGAAGAGACCACAGGATCTCATCTAGTGATCCACCCATCACCAGCCTTTCTATAACAACATGATTCCCCCAGCAGAATATAACACCAAACCCATCTGCGTGCCTTCCCGTGCAGCTTCCCAACCTGCTCCTTCTATGAAGATCTAAATCTAAATTAATTTTGATACTTGATGCCTGAAGAGGCTCCTCCTGTTCTGTGTGGGGGAACCCTTCCCTGCTTCAACAA
This sequence comes from Streptopelia decaocto, assembly GCF_964273445.1. Classification (NCBI taxonomy): domain Eukaryota; kingdom Metazoa; phylum Chordata; class Aves; order Columbiformes; family Columbidae; genus Streptopelia; species Streptopelia decaocto. Next base: position 70,262,651 of record NC_138659.1, on the reverse strand, counting down.
AAAGGTCTGAAGAAAATCCTCAAAGATCCATGACTTTTACCACTCGATGACTTTTACTCAGTCTACACTCACCCACATACACAAGCGCATCACTAGAAACACGAAAGTAGATGTATTGTAAGACGTAACTGTACCAACTTGAGCAAAACTGACTTATTTTTCAACACTGAAAATCCAAAACCGAGTAGAACTGTGTGTTAGCTTTCACATATGTCTAGCTATGATACATGTGTGTATATTTACATGTATTATAACTACCACACAAAGCTATATAAATAAATATCTTCCTTTAGATACTGTTTCTGGTGTTACAGGTCCTGGTTTAGCAGGTTAAGAACTATTTTTGACAGTGGGGTAGCCCTGTTTTTGACATACACACTACCATGATGGGATGGCTCAAGAAGATGAGACCAGTATTCAAACATGTTATCCATTCATCACCAAAATATGGATTCACTCTTTCATTTCTTTAAATCCATAAACTATGGACTGTAAAGATGCTTTTACCAACAAGAGTTTTACTTCACTAAAGATACTGGTCAGCTTTACATCAAAGGAAAACCACCCTTTCCAGATGTAAGCAGAGCTCTCACTTTGCCCTGTAGTTTGTTATAAGCCTTGATATTTTGATCATTATGCAAATGTAAAATTGTACTTTCCTCTCAATCAACAAAATTGGTTTTGGTTTCTAGTATTACATTGGTATGGCTAAAAATAGAAGCATAACAGTACACCTACTTCATGAAAATGGATATAAAATATGAATCAATGAACTACTGTAACCAGAAGATGTTTTAAAGCAGTTGGTCCCACAGACCAGCACAAACACCTGCTGTGATAAGCTGCACTATTCTGTCATTACAGATTCTGAATAGATATGTTAGACATTTTCCTAATCATAGTTATTAATAATAATGAACAAATTAAGCAGATTGATGATAAAAAGTGTCGATATCTCCAGCAGCTGGAGTTGCACACTGATGAGAATTCCTCTTCATACGTCACCCAGAGGATTCACGTTTTGCATTTTCTCCTTAATTCACAATTAACAATAGCAAGTCACTTAGCACATAGAGTTTCCTGGCAAGGATTTTAGGTGGGTATCAATGCCGAAGGAGATCAAATAACTTTGGCTGAGAAGGATCTTTGGGGTCAACCTGCTGCTGGAAGCAGAGCTGAGCTCCAGGCTGGTGGGGCTCCGAGAAGGGGACGCTACAGCCCCCTGGGCTCCACACCATCCTCACGGGGAATATTCTTCTCCCCACATAACCAGCTGGTTTTGCCCACTGCCTCCCATCCTCACACTGTGTACCTTGTGGTAGAGCTCGGCTTGGTCCTCTCCATTCCCTTCCTCCAGGCAGCTGGATGCTGCAGTTCACTCCCCACCCTACATTGGACTTCATGTCCTCATACACTTGAATATGGCTTTTTGATGTCCCTCTGCACAGCAACCGCTCCTCCCAAACCGCAGCCATCTCTCAACCTACCAAGCATGCACTTCACCCCACCACCCAGCTCATATACAAATATACGGCTGAATAGTATCCAGGGGAAAATGATGCATAAAGACCTTTGCTGTCCTGTTTGTTTCATTTTGATCCTGTGCAGCTCCAATGATAAGATGATGATATCACACAAGTCCTGAATGATCTCCTGGAAGGTCAAAAATATGCAGAACATGCCAAGTTTCACTATGTACCTTACACAAGCTTCCACGGACGTGAACTTATTTGGTAGTCATCCTCATGACAAAATAAGAGTCCTGGCCAACGTAAACAGGAAAACAACACTATGTTCAAAGGTCAGGCTTTGCATACCTTCTATGTTTTTGATGTACAAAGGATGTTTGTTAGGATGTTTTACATGTATACAGAATACAAAATCAGGACTACGTTAACTAACATCCAACTCTTGTACTGCATCCTAACAAAATAAAGCAAGCAACCGACCAACCAACAATTCTTTCTCAATGAATATAAAATACGTTAAGACTGCTTGTTATTTCAGCAGACTTCAGTTGCTGATGTTTTGACCATTGCCATTTATTTATTTCTAACATGCTGGTTATGCACCCTGCATTAATGCATGCATTAAATAGGGGCTGCAACCCCTTGAAATGCTTGAAACCAGTTTACACGTGCCCCCCAAAAGCTTCTTTTAAGCACTCTTTTCCACCTGAAATTAATTAATTGTGTCTACTAAAAAGGCTGCAAGTCCTGAAAGAAACATGGCAAGTGGTTTTAAAACGGATGATAGGAAAGGTGAGGCTGCCAAGGAGCTCTGGCGACCACCCAGTTCAATCTGCTGTGGAAAGCTGGGCCTTAGATCAGGTTTTCCAGGGACTGTCAAGCTAAGTCGTATTTCCTAAATTTATTTTAGAATAGTAATTATGAAAATTACTTTTACCCCACGCTCACTAACTTCTTTCCACGCATGAACGAGATGACAACAGCTTGGAAGCATTTGTGGCATATCCAGCTTTATCTAAACTGATTGTTGCAAAGAAGCTGCACCAGAGTAGACCCAACAAAACCCCTCAGCAGTTACATGGGTTATCTCGGGAATTTCCCCCATATACCTTCAAAATACAAAAGAACTGCCCAAAGAGCAGCAAGCTCTGCTTTGGGGGAAGCCTATAAGTCTGGTCTCTAAGTCTATACAATTCACAGGCACCTTTTTTTGCCCTGAAGCAGCACGTCAGGACAGCAGGATCCGTCACTCCAGCTGGATTTCCAACACAATGGCACTTAATTTGATGCCAACATCCTCCCGAGGGCAGTGACACGCAGTGTAAATGTCACTTTCCTGAGGACCATAGTTCACGCCGATGCCACAGGGTGGTAGCACCACTACAGGGCTGGCGAGCAGCGAGCTCTCATGAAGCATTTGGGGTCACACTCGGCTGCAAATTGCGGATGTGATGTTTCCATAGGAAAGCCCGTTTCATCTGACCTCCCCGGAGCCAAAACAAGGCGACACCATCCTCATTTCAAAGAGAATAACAATTTGCACTGGAGTTTTACATCACTCCATTCAGTCGTTTTTCTAACATCTGTGCCTAAATGAAACAGTGAAGCACAGTAGATGCAATACAGATGGCTTGCAAAGTCATTTAAAATACACAACTGCTACGGGTTGCACCACAAATGCATAAACTGGCCCTTAATAAAGCTGTATATGGATAGAAGACGCTAAGTCCATTGTCTTAATGGCCAACAGTTTCACAAGAAATCGCCCTGCAGCAGCCTGTTTCTCGTTCCCAGATGAACACAATCCCAAACCAGTCATTTATTATAATCTACTTACAGAGCAAGAGTACACAGTGGTTTCGTAAGATGGTTATAACCATCTTTCTAATTCAGTCGGATGTCTTACTCAAGGTTAAGTCAACTAAAAACAAGAAATGAAAGGTCTCTTCAGCTTTATTTCACAACTACCATTTGTGCTTTTAAAATACAGTTTTCCTACTGCCCAGAAAGCAGAAGTCCACAGATTCTCAGGCCAAAGTTTGTAAGCAACTTCTCATTGGAAACAAGGCACCCCAGGTCTGAAGAAAGACTCAACCACCAGAAATCCGCTGCCACCATAAACCATGGAGGACAGAAGAGGACACAGTGGGGAGAACCTGCCCTTAGGAGACACTTTGCCCTACAACATGTCTGACTAATGCTCTGCAAAATACCAGACTTCTCATGTTCACTCACCCTTCTTGACCAGAAAATAACACTGAGACTTTATGTTTTTGACTGAAGAGCAGGAGATATGGGAGAGGTTTGGGAAACAGAGGTGAAAGAAAAAGAAACAAAAACATCCTGTAAGCCACAGACTGAGTAATTCACATGGTAGGGAAGGAAATCCTGCAAGTTGAAGCTGTTTGCCGGGGTCACCCAGTTTTTGCTACTCAACTGCAATGTCTCCACCAGCACCAGGTCTACCCAACCTGGACAACATCAATGGATGCCTGCCAACAGGCTATGGAATTGTAGCTGCTGTAGACAATTACATCAGGTTTTTTAAAACTGTACATTAGGTATCTAGGCAAAGATTCCAACCTTTCAAAAGTTAAGCACCCCCCCCCCCCCCCCCAAATCTCATTCTCAAACTGCTGAGCGCCCCATCGACAAGGTCTGCGAGCTCCTCATGAATAACTCCTCCGCAGGAACGAACACTGCTGCATTCATGGAGGGAACAAAAACGCTACTGTAAGAAAATATGCTGCTCACAATTCTGGTGTAATATCCTCAAACAACAGTGTAATGTCAAAAATGGCATTTTGCTTACCCTAACTTGAACGGCGAAATTTCTGGCTCCCTATAAACAAGCAAAATTTTCAGGTTTTCTTCTTTGAGAGTAGAAGACCCGTTTTTCCAATACATGATTTTATTATGACAAAAATACATCTAAATTGTTTTTAAGGACTCTGTTCTTTTTTCCATTTTAATTACCGCATATTAAAAACACATGGCGCAATTACCAAATTTGTACAACTGCCAACATCGTGCAAAAGCACCCAAAGAACTTGTGCCTCCAGTCAACTGTGGGTCATTACAGAATGTCCCAATGTTAATTCAGAGCTGTCTAAACTCATGAGCATGAAAAACGTCTTAGCATCTCTGGCACTAGAGTTAATGCTTTTTCCAAAACAAAAAGAACCAACATTTTTACGAAGTAACATTTCCACTCTCTGGAGAAATTCAGTATTTGTGCATCCTTGCTCCTGCCGGTCTCCACCTCTCTGATGCTCCCATCGCTGGTTCCATCACCATCACCTCAGCTGAGACATCACATTCCTACCCAAAACTGCATTGTCCACACTCCTCCTTGGACTTCTTCAGGTTTCCATATCAATCATCAGATTTAATTCCACAGCAAATAACCAAAAAGAAAGCTACCACCACTAAAGTAATTTAAAATATGACTGCTTCCCAGTTGGTGACCCCATTTCTTCTGTTCTTCAGTAGTTATTGTGGAGTACACCAGTAAAACTTAGTGCAATACAATCACCTTTAGGAAAAGGTTTTCTTCATTTCTGAATATTTTTACGGTATTGAGATCAGCTATTTAAAAGAAAATTAGCATAATTAACTATAGTTATGAGCTATACAAGAGTTTCCACTTCATTATATTGTGATAGCACTTGGTTTTAACTCTTCTGCAATAGGTCCAATTCCTTTTTTTAAAAAATAAAGGTATTTACATGATTTTTTTTTCCTCCAACTTAATAGGTTTGCAAAAGTAAAGCCTCAGCTATTTAAACATATTATTCAGATAAGATATTTGTGGAAGGTTCATGTTTACACTTTGGACCGCAGTCTCATTGACATCAAACATATACAGCCACAGTGCTTTAAAAGCTGCACTGTAACGGGGAACTGAGGTTCTAAATATACTTAAAGAAAAAAGGAGGGTAAAACTCTTTTTCATCCTTAACTTCAACGCGAAACCTCAGCATCACATGAATATGGATTTTGCATTTCATATATATAATCACAAGCGTGTAAGGTGCCTTGGGACCGCTGAAGAAGGCACAAAATAAAAGAAAATCATTTTAATTAAAAGCAAATTAAAGGGCTTTCTAATCCAGGCAGCAGTAGCAAATCCACAGAGACTTTCGAGAACATGGATCCTTGAAATTACAGTGCTTATAACCCTCCCTCACTCCAGCTTCCTTCCCTCACTTCCCCCCAAAGGAGGCACCAAATCTGAACGAGATCAGGTTTATTATGAAAATTCCGCTCTAGTTTCTAAAAAAAGCTTGTGCTCTAGTTTCTGAGTGGCCAGAAGCGCTGGCATCCACACGGAGAAAACAAAAACAAAGACATAAGAAAGGGAAGATTTTTCCTCACTGCAGGGGGAAAAAGATGAGATTCTATTTTATGCTTTTAAGAAGACATTTCAAGACTAATTAAGAAAGTTGGATTTTTCCTCCTTGACAGGAGGCTTTTGAAATACAGCTCAAAGATAAGCTAAGCAACCGCACACTAAAATGTTATCGCAGAAAGGGCTTCACATCAGAAAAGCCACAAGGCACAAGAATGTGTAGAAGTAAAATAGACATTATTACTGTAATCTTTTTCATTATTGTTCTTACAGCAGGAGGACATTCTTGGTGAACTCTCACAGGTCTCCCACCGGTTGTCCCTAGTTCACCATTGTCCAAACCAATAAATACACAATTTGAACACAAGCCCTATGGGGAGAGGCTGAGGGAGCTGGGCTTGTTTAGTCTGGAGAAGAGGAGGCTTAGAGCTGAGCTCAGCACTCTCTAGAACTACCTGAAGGGAAGTTGGGGATTGGGCTCTTCTCCCAGGCATCAGCAATAGGACAAGGGGCCATGGGCTTCAACTCTGCCGGGGGAAATTTAGGCTGGATATTAGAAAGCAATTCTGTGCAGAGAGAGTGGTCAGGCATTGGAATGGCTGCCCAGGGAGGTGCTGGACTCACCGGCCCTGGAGGTTTTTAAACTGAGATTGGACATGGCACTTAGTGCCATGATCTAGTCAATGGACTGGAGTGGGACCAAGGGTTGGACTTGATGATCTCTGAGGGCTTTTCCAACCCAGTCCATTCTGTGATACAAGAATGAATTTACAAATACTCCTAAAAATAAACAAGAATCCAAAAGTAGTAATATTACGTTAATTTTTGTCTAAAAAGCTTTTTTACAGTTATTTATCTCATTAAGCAACTGAATTCCCCCATTGAGTTGAAAAAATAAATAAATCCCAACCTTGAAGGAAAAAAAATCCAAACAACTGAACAAGAGGAACAAGAAATGAAAATGGGCAAAACGCCTGGAGAAACGCTGCTTTGATTTTGACACATGGGAATAAATGGAAAACGTATTAAGATAACCCTTCTTTTTTCTTTTTTTTTTTTTTAATCAAAACATCTTCTATCTTGTGTGCAAATTTCAACAGCTGAGAAAGCATCCTACTCAACCTCCCCAAAGCAGTGTCAGCGTGTTTTATGTAAATACTAGTTAACAAGAGATGTGTGTTTGCAGCAAACATCTTAGGGTTCTGCCTTAGAAGCTCTGGGTTTACCCTCCCTGTCAGAGGAGGAATTGTCATTCTGAAGATAACAGGAGACATACACAGAGGACAACAGAATTTTTCCTTTTTAAATAGCCAAGATGTATTTGTTATTGGAGAGCTTTAAATAGTTATTTAGAAAATTAACAGCAGAAAAACTTGATGACTATGCTCTGCATCAACATGTGGCAATATGTCTTAAAAACCACTTGATTTTGCAACGTCCCCAAATAACATTGGGGTTTGATAACACGCTCATTCTAAAATGATTCCCGAGACCAAGGCGATTTCACCTGGGGCAATCAGAGAAGTGTCATACGAAGCACAACATGACAAGCTCCGTGGGACAAGAGTGGGCTCTCAACCAGGGATCTCCAAGGGAAGCCACAAATTGAAGTCAGGATCCTGGGTTATTAGGCAATTCCAATTCCCGCTACTCCAAGGGCAGTTTTGGCCAAGGCACCTGCTGCCATCACCCGAGGAAAGGGAGACCGTGCTTTACAGAAACACGGGGCTCCTCATCGAGTTTCACATTGCATTAGTAATAACGAGGTGGTTATTGTTCCTGTCCAGTTTCTTTACTTTTGTCTTCACGTGGTGTCTCTGAACCACGACCACCCGTTGCGACATGGCCATCTACAACACCATAGAGCCACCGGGGATCTTCTTTTCAACATTACGTCAAAAGGAAGCACAGCTCACAGCATCGCGAAAACAAGACTGCAGCATGTCACTGGACACAAACAGCAATAAAAACCATGTCCCAGATCAAAGGCTTCTTCTCTTCTCTTCCTCTCCATAGCTGAGACCCACCTCAGCTGCTCTACACCGCACCAACCTCAACGTAAATGTTTGCTGTAACTTTCTGGGTTTAAATAAATAAATAAATGTTAAAAACAGGAAAGCAGGAGCCCTCCCGAAGGAAACATTTCCCTGATCTGATTTACAGCCTGCAAATAACAACATTATACATCTTCAGCAAGTGGCAGCTCAGGGGCATGAACGAGTAACCCACGACCTGCAGAAACATATGAACAATTTTTTGCTGGAAGACGACATCCATATAACCACAACCGCCTTCATTGAAATCGACAAAACAAGAATACTCTAAGTTCATTTATTTCAGCTTTTGTCTGTCTTCTCTGTTTAGCTTGTAACTATTCCTGCCCAAATATCTCCTCCACGTAATGGCTCCCTGGGGGCAAAGGGACGATAAACAGAGCAGAAAGCCTGGCTGTGATGAGCAGAGTAGCTCCTCTGCTTGCAGGTCCTGCAATCATCTCCTCCCAGAGCTCCAGGGAATCGTGAACCCTTTGCACACACTTCAGAACAGCTTTTTTTCCAGCATAATGCAAGCAGAAGCATTAACCCCTTTCCTATCCCAGAGACCAGCGGTCAGATCTGCATCAACAGACACTCATCTTCAGCCCGGGAGCAGGATTCACATTGTCAGATCATTAATAAGCATCAACAAGTTATTTCCTTCTATTCCCTCTTCCACAGCCCATAATTGAACTCTACTTCACCAACATGACAGATTGCATTAAATATTATTATTTAAATAATACATTTTTCCATCCACTAGAGTGCCTAAAAATCCTGTTCCAAAGGAGATGACAAGTCGGTGGATGGCAATTTCTGGTTTTATTCTCCTCAGAATTTTATCAGCTTGAAAGAAAGGTAACTTCAGATAAGTACGGACAATCCCCTGTTTCTGACGCATTAAGTTTTATCACAAGAAGATTCTCACAATCACATACCTCGACAGCAGGAAACATTCAAGTATCACTTTCATCTTCATTCTACCACAGCCTTGCTTTAGCCCTGACCTTTCCCCACCCTTACAATTGCCAATTTTCACTATAAATGCGCTGAGATACCAAGTTAACCTATAGCCTTTTCTTCCTTTCTGTTTCAAAACAAGTGTGATGTGAATAAACTGTTTCTCTACCTTAGTGCAGAAGAAAATTCCAACTCTATATATTGAGTCAACTGGAGAGGACCCGTCCTTGGAGACTTGTGAGTGTACAGGGAGGACCACCAGCATCTTCCAAAGACTCACAGTGTGGCTTTAAAGAACAGAAATTGGTTCCAAGTTTGTTTTCTGTAACACTGAGAAGATAAATAAAAGCTCTTGCCCTCAGGGAGCACTTTGCGTTTGCATTTATACAAAGTTTCCTTCATTTGAATATACTGCATGTGTCATACAAGGACTTGACCTTTTTGCTTGGACGCTATTTGCCTAATGTGGGAAATGAAAGCTCAGACTTGTATCAGTTTTTGCTTATTTCAGCTGTTCTTCTATGTGATTATCCAAAGAGAATTGGTGAACTTCATTCTTCCTGAAGTCATTGTTACTACTGGCTCCAGGAGCCTGTCAGATGTTCACATTTGAAGACTGAATAAACAACCAGAAATCCAGATGCAAGACAAAATCTACTGGTGGCAGGGTGAAATGAAAACAGATAAATATCCTTTCAGAAATACCAGATTGCATACGGAGTCTCACTACTTAGCAAAAATATGATGAGGAAGGAGTTCTACAACTCTAAGCTGAAACACATGACGAACACTGACATTTTCTGGGATCTCCAGGAGTCGCTTAAGACCAAGGATGGCCACCAGTACCATCACTCCTGCCACCTACAGAGTCCCATAACTTCGAATGCATACATTACACACTTATTTTCAGAGTGAAGTCCACACATGACAGGGTTTTGAGGTTCGGTGGTACACTTCACTCCCCACTGGCTTTTCTGACCCCCAGTCTCCTTAAAGAGTGGACAGTTATGCCCAGCTGTTAGCACAGACTATTCTTCCATGAACTTGCTTGCTTTCAAAGGTTCACATAACAGAGCCTGTCTTTCAGATGAATCTTTCCTTCCACTACAGATGATCAAATACACCCTACACAGACGAATTCAGCTACGAACACCACAGAGCTAGAAATCAATCGGCTTAGAAAGGCCTTTTCTGCTCGTGTGCTCTTCTCTCCCACTCGCTCCAAGGTTGAAGATACAGGAAGGACAGAGACAGTGATGGGACCTGGCAGATGGGTCCACAAACCAGCAACAATTACGGGTATCATTCAAAAGACTGATGTGCCACACCAGGACAGACTGTCCACAGCCCAGGGATGTGGTAGAAAACCAACACATTGTCTCTCGGGTCATGCATGTTCCTCTGTAACACCTCCCTGTGGAGCACAAAGGGTCCCTACAGCAACCACAACCTCCAGGGAGACCTGGTTGAGGGGCACAGAAACCAAAAGGGTCTAATTTTAAATATCACTGACTGTTCTCATCCTTCAACCTCAAATTGAGAGCCCTCAAGAAGCCAAGACCTCAGAGCTGTGACTGGTTGGGGGGAACCAAAGAGAAGAACAATAACCCAGCCCAGAGCCTTCAGAAATGAATTGATGGCAGGAATGCTGGAACAGGACTATTACCATGTCATCAAAAACTCTATTAAACACCAAAATTTTTTCTTAATCTTTTCAAGACAACATGCAAAGTCACTTTTACTACAGAAAATACATCTGTGCATTTAAGGAAGGATTCTTCTCTTCGTTCCTCCCGCACTTACTGAAAGGAGAAGCACATTCCTGTAGATCCCCTTCTTCAAAACCTGAATTTCTTCAGCCACGTGGCAAATTCTGTGCATGGACATGCAAAAGAATTTTGACAGTGACTCTTTCTTCTTCTTTTTAATGATCTTTTCCTCAAAAGGACACAGCACAGAATGTGGCATCAGCCCAGACGTCTATCCCTGTGTCTTAACACCATGCAATAATGCACTCTGTATGTTCACAGTACCATGCGTTATTTCACAATATCAGCAAACTCCTTATTTCAAGGGGAGCAGAAGTGCTGCTCAAATAGATTCTGCACAGACTAAGTTGGCTCCTGGCTGGTCCTTGTGGGCTACTGGCAACCGAGATTCACTCAGCGAGAACACGCAGTAAATTTGTTCCATTTGTTACACAGAAACATTGTAAAAGGAAAACGAAAACTGGCAGATTATTTTTTTTTTTTAAAGGCTAGCAGTAAACATGTTATTGAAGACATAAATGGAGAGAAGGTATCCCCCAGGAGACGAACCGAAATGAAGTGTAACATTGGCCAGACATAACCCACCCACACACAATAACAACCGCTCAGCATTCCCAGAAAGTTGTTCCTTCTCTTGTAAAAATAACCCCAGAAAATGCCCTAAATCTGCTAAATTAAACCCAGACAGCATCAAACCGGACTGTTGCGCTGAAGTGCTCTCAAGTGCTTTTCTTCAGGCTGGAGCGAGGGGTCCCTGCCTGCTCTGGGCCATTCAGTTAACACAAAACAACATTATTTTAAAATAATGTTTTAGCAGACATGCACAGAATAATGCCTGCTAATATTATTCAAGGCTGGAAGGGAAATAGGTTGGATTCAAATCTCTGGACCACAAGGCCGTGACATAATTTTAGTCCCCTCTAGGATCCAACATTATAAATTCATTGAGATGCAAAGTGGAAGAACTGAAATTTATTTTCTATTTTCTTTTTGTAAGATTTGCTCCTACCTGGCCAACATCTCATGGACAGACACTCAAAACAGTCTCAAACAACATCCCACATCCAACCCTATGGTCAATGCTCCCTCTTCCGATGCTATTTATTTGCATAATTTATTTTCCTTTTTTACTTTCTGATTTACCTTCTGGCAGGACATTGACACTACATTAGCCGGTTTGATTTGTGTTGAGAATTAATTTTTGCTGAACTTTTCAGATACAGCAGTGCATCACTAGCACATAAGCTGTTCTGGTATTAAGAAAATAACCTGCATCTTAAATTAAACTAAAAAAAAGGCGGGGGGGAGAAAGCAGAGATATTTCCAAAATTGGGTCTCTTTAGCTTGGAGGAGACTGAGGGGTGACTCAATATGGAAAGGGGGAGTGTCAGGAGGATGGAGCCAGGCTCTTCTCGGTGACAACCAGTGATAGGACAAGGGGTAATGGGTTCAAACTGGAACACAGGAGGTTCCACTTAAACATAAGAAGAAACTTGTTCCTGGTGAGGGTGGCAGAGCCCGGCCCAGGCTGCCCAGGGGGGTTGTGGAGTCTCCTTCTGTGCAGACATTCCAACCCGCCTGGACACCTTCCTGTGTAACCTCATCTGGGTGTTCCTGCTCCATGGGGGGATTGCACTGGATGAGCTTTCCAGGTCCCTTCCCATCCCTGACACTCTGGGATTCTGTGATAAGGAAAACTAGCTGTCCACTTGGAATTTTTCTTATATAGCTGAGGATATCAGGTCAGAAATATTAAAGGCTATTTCAAAATAAAAATGCAGTAGTAGAGTCCCAGCGGCCCAATAACAATATCCTTTCCCCATTGTCCTGACTTTGTTTGCTTGGAAACAAAGCACACAAATGATTCTGTCATTCCAGAAACTTTATAAACAGGCAATGCCTTGTTTGCCCGTTCGTCCTACAGAGAGACACGACAGCGTAAACGGACTCAAAATCTGCTTGCATGCCTTGGAAAACATAAAATAAAGGGCTCCCGAGCAATCCAGAAGCAACATGGGCTATGGGGATTCAGTACAGAGAAATCTCCTATTTTGGGGCCCAGCAACATTAGGGAATTGCTGCCATAAATATCATCCTTGCTCAATTATTTTTCTTTGGTCATAATTAAAATAAAATAGAAACACAACAACATTGCTGTCCCAACAATACCAAAATTAATTTTACTACAAAAACTACTAATTTTCACCACTTACTATCCCAGAAGGGCTCATATTTGATCATGTTATTTACCACAACCGAGATATAAAGCTATTTTAAGGACACAGTGTTTCACATATTCTTATTACCAAACAGGGTGTGTAGCAATTAAAAAAGGGTTTCAGTATTTAAAGCCGCTGATCAAAGAGTAGGCATGTGATGCAACTGTTTATATGTTTCCAGGGAGACCTAAAAAGCTAGAAAACACCTGTTGGTTTTAAGAGGTTCCCATGGGAGTTTTTAAACATGGAGTTAGAAATTACACAAATGCCTCTGCGGTTCCTGAGTTTTGTTTCCTTTTGGCCCTGAAAATTTACAGAATCTGTAAATATACGGATTTAATACTTTTGAAAATTTATGAGCTACTGCTCAACTGCTGCAAATCCTTCAGCAGCAAATCCTGACGTGCCACCAGTTCCCAGCAAATGCAGCGCTTCTAATGTTTAAATGCTGTATTATTTCTAACTATTGATTTTACAAGCTGAAACTACCTAAAAATGTTCCCCTTTCCTTCTACCCAAATATTCAAAACAATGTTTTGAAGCTGCATTTACAGTCCGGAGATACAATTCATAAACACACATCAAATCAATAAGGTATTTAAAACGAAAATAATTTTAAAAGACCAACACTGCAAGGAATCTGTAAGGAAAGTATTATGCACTTCTGATCTAATGAGATTAAAAAACAATAAAAACTTCAATTATGAGAAAGATGAACATATATAAAACATAAACACCAACGAGCTGGTCCCACCTGCCTTTGGCCTGGGGAAGAGGGGAGTCCCCTACGCTCCTGCTTTGCTGTTGATGGGATGAAACAAATCGGTGCTGAACTTGGGCATTTTTCCCCTCGAGCTTTGTAGCTTCTGTCCCAGAGGACAATTCCAGTTTCTATGCAGAGCTAAAGCTCGCCGTCAGCCCCTCGTTTCGGACCGTGAATGGCCACAGTGTTCGGCATCGTGGGACGAGAGCCCAACACAAAGGGGATTTGTGGTTCCTCAAGCCAGGCTGGAGCAGCAGCCTAACTAGACACCAACAGATGTGCTTCTATCACCTCCAGTGCAAAAATAATCCAAAGAAATACAATATTTTTCTTTAAAATGTCAGCTTTCTTCATTTAATTCTTGCATTTTGAAACAACTTGCAGGAGCTACCATCAAAGCCACGGAGTATCTCAAAATGAAAGGCAATTGGGAAATGTGCTCACCTAAGTGACAGCTACACCTCAGCCACATTCAATTCATTAAAAATAAATGAGGGCAGATCTTGCTATAAAAAACATTTTTATGACAAAGTCATTAATGCATGTAAGGATACATTGGCAAGGTGTTCAGGCTGAGAGAGTTGGGGTGTTCAGCATGGAGCAGAGAAGCTCCAGGAGACCTTATTGCAGCCTTTCTGTACATAAAAGGGGTTGGTAAGAAAGATGGGGACAGACTTTTGAGCAGGGCCTGTTGTGATAGGACAAGGGGTGATGGTTTGAAACTAAAGGAGGGAGATTCAGGCTGGACACGAGGAAGGAATTGTTGCCCTGAGGGTGGTGAGAGCCTGTCCCAGGTTGGCCAGAGAGGTGGTGGATGAACCATCCCTGGAGACATCCCAGGCCAGGCTGGACGGGGCTCTGAGCAACCTGAGCTGCTGAAGATGTCCCTGCTCATGGCAGGGGGGGCACTGGGGAGCTGGGAAGCTGGGAAGGTCCCTTCAAAGCAAACCATGCTACAGTTCTTTGGATTCAGGTTTTCCTTATTTAAAGCAGAAACAGGCAAGCCCATCACCCTTACCAGCTCCAGCTTCTGCCCTGCACATGGTTGTACTGAGAAGGTGATGACCAACAAAGCCAGGAACCCACACGCCCACTTCCATCTTTCAAACCCTGCCCTTTCTGTGAGATTTTTGTCACTTCGCCCATCTTCCACTCAACCTGAATATCCCCACAAGCTTCTCTCAAATTTACAGTTCTCTGTTATCTTCATCTCGGCTTTCCCCAACCAGCTCTGTTTCCTGACACAAGCCACCTCTACCCCTGGAAACTAAACATCAACAGGCTGCAGTTTCATTTCAAATCTTAAAATCACACCTCATTTTATTCCCCTTTGAACTGTCCACGAACTTTGGCTACCAATATTTTATCAGGTTATCATTGTTATTGGTATACAAGAAATAATACATTAAAAATATTTTAGTCTATTTGTCTTGTTCTGTTCGCTTTGATAAGTTTCTTTTAGCTGCAAGAATCACTCCCTATGAGTGTATAGACACAAACACTACCCAACACTGGACCTGGACCAGTTAATCTCCCCAGGTTTCCTTCAACAGAGCGAGAGACAAGGTGGGACAAGTGTCTCGAGACAAAAAGTGCCCACAGCACAGAGCAGAAACCCACAGGGCGTCTGAATTATCCAGAGGATTCTCTCTAACAACTAAAGACAGAGCTCAAGTAAACCAGCCTGCTGGTTTAGGGGTACAGTGCTGGGGAGCACACACTCAAATGTATAAACTGGGAAATACAGGTTTTCAGATTTCTGGTAATATTAAAATAGTGACGTGCCTAGTTTCCTAGGAGCTTTAATTATGTGATATTCACGAATAATTTGCTTTTGAAAACACATGAATACATTAATCTTGGAAAAAACACAGTATTGTTAATATCTTATATATACACAGTATATACTTAAGGCTGGTAAGTGTACGACCAGGAGCACGCCTCATACATAGATAGAACGGTTTGGAATTTTACCCAACCAGCAAGTTTCCTTTCTGATCACGGTAAAAGCAATCCTGCTAAAATACAGACAGTGTGAACATACAGTTCTTATACACATAAATTCAGTGTTATGTGTATGCAAACACCAAACGGCCATCGCGAGGCAGCCCGAGGGCCCATCCTGCTCTGCCAGCAGACAGGGGCACAACCTCCTTCACCTGCTCCCCAACACAGAGAAATAGCACAAATTCACCCTCCCCACCTTGTGAGAGGACTGCAGAGCATACCTCGTTCTCCTTGATAAGAGAAGAATCCAGCTACTGGAAAACAGAATATCCCAGCTCCAAGTTGAACTCTGATGCTCCGTGTGCGCGGAACCGCAATACACCACCTGCTCTCCACTGAAATTCAGTTTGTCCGTCTAATTAATACAGGAGCATAGGAACCTAAGCATTAAAGTGCTATCAAAGGGGCACATCACTCTCTGCAGGACAAGCCTTTTAGGTTTGGTTTTGGTTTGCTTGGTTGGTTTTAATGTTTTTAAAAGTAAAATACACTACAAACGTTTTCCATAAATCTACTTCTTATAAAAGGAAATGCCTTCAAAGTGATCCCACCATGGATTTTATTACACTAACAGATATCTATTAACACATCCCACCGGTCTGCTGTTGACCTTGAATCACCAGCCAGTTTCTTGGCCATAACAAAACACACCTACAGCGAGCCGTAAATGAGGATATGTTATTTTCTGTAATAGAGCCCCAGACACTTGAAAACCACTTGAACCACATCAGGCCTTTACTTTGTGTTTGCTGCACAGACGATGTTTCCGTTATCCGTCATGCAACGGTTATTACAGGGTTCAGCACTAAGGGTGAAAGCCCAGTGATGAGGATGAGAACACAGATACTCGCTTCCAAACACATATTTTAAGGAAGTAATTGTCATGCATCTGAGTCACCGACAGCTTCACTAACATATTTTACAAGCAGCTTAATAAAAAGCAAACCCGGTGTGTTCAATCAGTGATGAGGATATTAACAACTTGGATGCAACAAGGGTTGGGAGCAGCAGGTCGGAGCATTGGCAGAGCTCCTGCGGGACAGCAACACATCAATGCCATCAAAAACATGACAGCACGTTGAGCAACACGTTAAGTGAATAAGCAGAAATCCACCAACTTTTCAACATGCCTTTGCATAGTAACATCATGATTTAAGACGCTAAAAGCCACCCAAGGAAGTGTTAGATAGATATGGGACTGTGTAACAGCGCAGGACAGCAGCGCAGTTTATGCTCAGCTCTAAGAGAACTGGGGGTTTTGAAGGACGCTGTGTTTAGTGAAAGACATTAAACTTGAGAGTTTGAAATGTATATACATTCAGGTATGGAGGCAAAAACAACAAAAGAGCATATAACACCCCTCTGAAGACTGGCACGCAGCTGTGAACGCATTTCTAGCTGAAAAACTGACAAAACCTTGCTTTTCTCTCCCTGGCCCCTCAACAGCTGGGCATATTTCTGCAAAGCGCCGTCCGGCGGGATAGTTCCTTCCTTTCCCACGCTCGGGAGCCGGTTCCGATTACAGCTCCCGCGATGGCAGCATCCCACGGGGCCACGGCCCGGCCCTCGCAGCGGGGCGTCCTGGGGACAACGGCTCAACGATGCTCTGTCCCCAAATCACGCCGTGTCCTTTTAAAGGGGCTGAGCAGTTTGGAGGGGATCTCAGCAGACCAGAGCCAGGCTGGATAGGAACAGTGGGTTCTTATTTATCCACCTTCCAAGAAGTCCAAGATGAGCTTTGTCTCCAAAAGCACAGAGTCGCCTGAGGGTCCCAACTTGCACCACCTCGAAAACCAAACGACTTTTCTTCTTTAACTCCTATTCCAACAGAAGTACACAATGCAAAGCTGCTCTTCAAGAACACCTTCACCAAAGCATCCTGCATAGTATAAATTACTTACAATTTTAGTGCTGTATGGATCATAGGGGCAGCTGGAGATAAACCAGCAGCGATTCCCAGGCTCTGTGCTCTCACCCCTGGGTTTCAGTTCTCTTCTACCAAACCCTCAGAGAGGAACAGAAGGTACCTCCACTTTCCGCAGATGCTGACAGCTATGAAAATACCAACTGCAGTCAGATATCAGTCAGAAAGGTCAATGACTCAAAGAAGTTGGTATATTATCAGGGAACAGTACGGCATCAACTGTTTCCAGCGGTACTTTCACACTGGTTTTCTCTCCTAAGACGCAGAAGATGCCATGGAGGCTCAGTCACTGCAGGATCTATTTTGGCAGGTTTTTTTAAGCAAAACCTACAGCAGAAATATAGACATTACAGCTGCTAAAACTGATGTGAAAGAGATTAGTAAATAAGGAAGGACTGAGCACCCCAAAAAAATAATAACCCAAATCCCTAAAAGATATTGTGCATAATTAACCTGCTAAAATTTATTATATTAAAATATAACATTACTGGAGGAAAAAGCAACATGTGGAGCCACAGCCTGGTAGAACTGAGCCTGGAGATGTAACTGCACACAGAGCTACACTAAACTTGCAACCTCTTCTGCAAGGCATTAAGCTTTTATTTCAAAGAATAAACTGCTAACCAAGGGCGTTTGGAAATGTAAAACACTGTTTAATTTTTAAAGGAAGTTATTCAAGTTTCTTCCTCTGAAGATATTGGGAAATGAGGCCAAAAAGGGCAAATAGTTTGATGTAGTAGAGCAGTTCTCAAGCTTTTTCAGTACAAATTACAGCTCCATCAAGTCACACCTCCATCTAACTTCTAAATGACTCCTGCCAGTCAAAGGTATTAAAATAAAGGACAAAGTGAAGAACCTGACTGCCAAGAGCTCTCGTGTACATCATTCTGTATCCCAGGTCAATCTCAGGTACAACAGAACCAGAGCAAATCTCCTGGAAAAATTACACATTATAACAGTACCCATTAACCCAACGCCACATCTTCCCAAATTTGTTTCTAATAGATTAAACTAAGTAGCGCAAAGAGGTCATTATTTAAATATAGTTCCCTGTTTCCACCTTTTCCTTTCCTCCTTGCCTCCCCAGAAATATTTGAGTCATTAAAGCTTCCTCTCCCCCAGCTCTGCCGGGAAAAGAAGGGCTGGAGGTGGGAGGTTAGTGGGTGAAAAACCGATTAGAATTAAGTGTTGTATTGGTGGCCTTGAAATGTGCCCTCAGCTGAGTTTGTAATTTGGCTTTTCGAGGTTGATCAGCACACGTGTAATTTAAAAGCAATTTGAAGCAGCGAGCTGGGTGGTTTGACTTGAAATTAATGAGCTTTTGACAACTGCAAACAAAACGATAACGTGAATCCATTTCAACTCATCCATGTATTTAACAGGAAAAGCACATATCATTTTAACTTGGTTTTACAAAGGCTTTTCTTCTGTAATATGAAAGCTGGTTTACCACGATCTTACTCTCAGTAGCAATTTGCCCAATTGTGTGAGATCAGTAGAAAGACAGGTAGCAGATAAATTAATCCTGTTGCGTAATTAAAGTGACATTGTGCAGTATGATCGAATGCATTAACGAAACGCAAATGTAAATTAAAAAACTAGGAGAGTACTCGAGACATCTAAAACTGTAGAACACAGGATACAAACGTGATTCATCACTTGCTTAAATCAATAGCCTACTACTCAAGCAATACACAGGATATTACAGCAGAAACTAAGGCTGGGAATGCAAAGAAAAGTAACGATCGAAGGATGAAAAACAAAAACAAGGTTAAATGGCAAAAGACAATAAAAATTAAGTACACTTTGAAAGTCTACAACTTGCAACTGAAGCACACTGGGAGCAAGAGACCGGCCAGGCAAGTCAGACAAGGAAAGACCTTAATAAATTACACCAAATTCGCTGCAGATTTTACACACAGATGTGCTTACAAATTGCAACATTACACCAAAACTAAATTAAAAGACATAAAGGCTGGTTGAAAAGTGAATTACACTTCTAAGAAACAAATTAAAATGCATTCCACTTAGCAGTGAAAACTGCTCCGAAGCTGAAGAACTACAGCTCTTGGCAAAGAAATATTTACAGAGCCTTTATCAAATATACTGATGACAAGAGGGTCTTCAACCACAAATTCTCATTGTTGGCTTCAAGTTGTGATTACACAGGCTTTCTCTCCTTGGTCAGGTTATACTTCGTTGCTGAT
Organism: Streptopelia decaocto; assembly: GCF_964273445.1. Classification (NCBI taxonomy): domain Eukaryota; kingdom Metazoa; phylum Chordata; class Aves; order Columbiformes; family Columbidae; genus Streptopelia; species Streptopelia decaocto. Next base: position 70,242,946 of record NC_138659.1, on the reverse strand, counting down.
AAAGATTTTCATTCAAAGAACCAAGGGATGTAACAAATTATGTGACCAAATGCCAGGATACACGAAGACGTATCAGGAACTTCATGGAGTGCGGTCCCACCCTTGGGAACACATGGGACACCAACAGACCATGGGGACCATGACCTTCAAGCGGCAAGAGCACAGGGCGGGGAGGTACTAGCTCTATACAAACAACCAAACTATTTTGTCCTCATTACACCATGTCCACAGGAAAACTATATTTGAAAGCATCATGCTCCCACAATTCATGTCAGTCTGGTTACGCTGGCCAATAATCGAAATTACTCTGCTAGTCTTCAGTCAGTCCCTTGGAAGGGGCATCATCATGAACTACAGCAGAGCTCTATTAAGCTGAGCTTTCTTTAGATGTTATTCCAGATGACAGAGATATTGATTTTACTGAAGAGGAAGAAAACTCAAGAACCAGAACGATTAAAGAAACACTCAACCACCAGGAAACCCCAAACCAATTGGTCTCAAAAGAGCAAGATCTTGTCCTGAAAGTGGAATTGAATATTTCATTCTGAATTATCCCCTAGTGCCTCCAGAGCAACAAACCTGAGAAGTGGCAGAATTCTTAATTCATCCGACTCCCTTGCTGTGGTAGAAAGGTTTATCCTCCAGCTTATCGAATTACTTTGTCCTGATCTTTTTAAGTGACAGGAATAACATGATTTTCACTTGCTTCCCTTATGACTCTTCTTTTATTTCCTCATTTGCTTTTTCTTAAAAATTCACATCACTATTGACCCAAAGCCTTTTTGAGGCTGAATTCCTCCTGGCGATTCTTGATGTCGCTGCATCTTCGGTGTGTGTTGCCTTCAGAAAACAGTAATTGATGCAGCTTCATCCATCCTGACTCTCCTGCTTCTTCTCAACAGCAATAACCCAAAAACTGTCACTGTTTTCCCCCACTTTGTATCTCATCTCACCTCTACCTGATTTACAGTCTTGTATTTTGGTTGTACCTGCTCGGATCTCTCATTCTTACTGAAAATTATTACTTTACATTAGAAAATCTCCAATAACTTAAGTTTTCAGGACTGAGCACTTCTTCCTTTCTACAGCGGGGAGAAAAGGCATAGAAAACCCCACGACTGAGTCGTGCTGCATTTTTAGGGCATAGCTGTTGGACAGATGTACTGCAGGACAAGGAGGATAGAAAAAAACCAGCTTTTAATGCCACACTTGTTCAGAGAGCTGTTTCGCTGGAGATAATCAGTTGGCCAGCTTACTTAGGAAGAAAAATCGGAGCACACTGCAATCAAAATCCAGCCCAGCAGCATCAGCCTCTCCTATCAGCAAGAAAATCTCCCACCTATTCTTCCATTTCCCAAAGGCATCTTCTGCAGACAACGCCGAGGATTTGGCAGGCAGGAGGATATCACTGATGGAATTATTACACCTGCAGTAAGTCGACTGAATTAAAAAGCACGATGCTGTGCGAACCCCTTAAAAATATGTTCCGCTTTGTGAAGAACTCAAAAACAAATCCTGTACAAATGCTTCGATAAATCGCTGCTGCTGAGTTTTGTCTAATCTTGATCTTACCAGTATCTCATTTCAACACTTAGACAAGCTTTAAATATATACATACAACAGACTGGAAAAGACATCAATATGTCAGCAAAAAGTTTGGAATAAATACAGCCACTTTTTATTTTTAATATTAACTCTTAGAGCATTTGGGATTATACAATACATATTGTTATCAGACAGACATCACTGGGATGCAACCTCGTGCAGAAGGATACAGGAAAATAAAAAGCTAAAATTACAGCTAAAAAGAATGTAGAAAGGCTGAGCAGAGCAGCCTGGTGGCTACGGCCACTTTTCATTCAGCTCGAATTCTGCTGCATCACACCAAACATCAGTTAAAGCAATATCTGAATCATTCCCTAAGACAGTGCTCAACCCATCAAACAAGCATCACACCCAGGGTACCCATAAACGATGCTCTGCAAAGAATGCGTCATTCAGAACTCTTTAATAATGTATCCATTCAATTTACAATACTTTCGATTCGGGGGCACCAAATTATATTTTAGGTTACAGAGGGATCCTGCTTTCATTAATATTGTATCAAGAAATCAATAATGAAATGCCCGTCAAGAAACAAAGACCCACTCACCGCATCATCGCAACAGCAGCCCCAGGTTTGGCTGCTCCGCTGCTGCATCCCGGGCCGCGAGGATGCGGTGATGGAAAGTCACAGCATCCCAGTTTGAGTTTGCATACATTATTCACCTGGAACACCAGGTAGCACTGTTCTCACTACACTATTTATAGATTAATTTTTAAAAAAAGTATGTCTTTGAAACACGGCGTACACATTACATTCCATGGTAAACTATGGGCTTATCTCTAAATTCAAACATGAGGATTATAGTAATAAGCCTTCCATTCCAAACAAGCAGCAGTTTCTTAGGCCTCTCTCCATCTGCTTTGAGTAACCCTGACGAAACTCCTAAGAGTTACACCTTCCAGTAAACTCGGATATCTAACTACACTCGGCAATCTCTCCAGCTCTGCTCCACACAGACATCAGCAACCACCACCCAGCTGGTCCCTTCTTACATCAATGACCTTGTAGCAAAAACATTCGTTTTCTTGCCATCTGCTTTTGCTGAGAAATTTTCAAGGTACTTCCAGAGACAGTCATTCCCTCAACGTTTCTATATAAAGGCAGGTTTTTTCCACTAAAGCATCTTCATTCATTGCCAATGGCCTTCAAGGGCTCTGATACAACCTTCAGACTCAGGATCTCCAGCTGGTTTCAAGCCCTGCCATAAATTTAACCTGACAAGTATTTTGGAAATAAGGACTGAGACACAGTATCACATTTCCACAATGACGGTATCATTCCAAAGAGGCACAAAGGTACATACTCCTCAGGTTCTCTATAAAACTGAACAAGTTCTCCTGCAGAACCTCCCACTCCTTGAGTGAGGAGGGTGCGCTGGGCTCACATCAGCAAGGCAAACATTCACTGTTCCTTTTTATCTTCTGATTTTCCATCCCACACAGCATCCAGCACTTGCCTTGGCTGGTTTTTATTCCTCACTACAGTACGAGTGACCTGCTCCAAAATCTCGGTGAACACATTTACAGGACATTTTCAAATATGAAGCATATAAGCACTTCAATGCGTGTCGCTGACTTCTGCGCAAACACCAAGCAGAGCTGCGACAAGGCAGCGTTGTGCCGCACATGTCCTACAGCTCTTGTTCGCTCTGCAGCTTGTCAACCTGTGTTCACCCATTTTTCTTCATGTAACCTCTTAAATGAAAGAGAAAAAGGTCACCAAGTACACTGGTCGAAGCACTCCTGGAACATGCTCTGAAACTACTTCAGTCAATAACACGAGTCTGCAGCTTTGGTCCAATGGCTCAAAAAAACAATCAACTTATGGCCCAACTTGTCTTACAGAAGAATCAAAAAGTACATGAAAGGCACAGCGTGCAAGGGAGGTGTTTTGCAAATAAACATATTTACTGAGGGCAAGTTTTGCTATGATGAAGCACACGTTCGTTAACCCAGTTAAACCGCACAACAGCTCTGCCCATCCTCGGCTTCAGCCTCACAGGGAAGAGGAAGGTCCTACACAAACCTCCAACCTGCAGAATCCCCAAACCATCATCTTTCAGGTTCCAATTCCTTCAGCCCAGATGGTGCATCTCTGACTGTGTGATCCGGGAGCCAGAAATATAATGAAGGGCAGGGGAAGGAAAATAAGACCAAGGCAAAAAACAGGGATTCAAGACAGTTCTGGCAGAGATCAGCTCTTAACTCACATAGATGTAAAAATCTGATTGAGCTAGCTAACAGATAAACATATGAAGTGGAAAAGGGGAAAGAAAGCAATATATAAAAGTGAACTAGGACCCAAATGTGCTAAAATGATCATTTTTAAACCTGCACATCACAGGCTGAGGATAAATTACTGAAGTCCGAACAGCAGCACCACACTGACTCCAAGTATATAAAGACATCTGGTTTTATTAAAGGTGTCGGGGGCATAGGAAGCTTTTAAATGAGGAATTCAATTTTTACCTTTTACATGGTAGAATATATTAAAAGCATTTAAGGAGTACAGAGTATGTTATTCACAGCAAGCAAGAATGGCTGGTGTAACACAGCTCCTATGTAACTTGTTTATTTGTAAGCAAAGACAGAGCAAATCAAAGCAATCAAACACTACACCCACACCATTTTGTTTCGCGCATTATTTTCTTCCCCTTCTTCTCGCACGTTTCCAAAACAACCGATTTTGTTACTTGAGAAAAACAAACCCACATTTTTAGGTTAATTTCTTTCAGTCCCCCTAATGCAAAGCCCCCCATACGTGATATTTACATCCACGCCAGCACATCCCCACTCACCTCTGAGCCCTTAGCCCGATGGTCCCTGCTTGTCCCAGCTCCATCCTGACCCCCGTCTCTATCAGGGCCACCACCCCAAGCACAAAGCAGAGGCAGCAAGACCCACAAGCCCTTTGGTGCCACTGACAGCAATTAGAGATCATTACCCCAATTAGGGACTCCTCAAGACCCAACTTCCACCTGAGCAAGATGAGGCCAGTACCACCTGTATCGTCCCACATCAAGGCTTACATGGTTTTATTTGTCACCCAGCGGAGCAAACTTGGAACTTGCCTCCTGAATGAGGAGAATGCATTATACCCACATAAAAATCCCTTTTAAATGATATCGAGTTTCCAGCTGAATGTCATTAATTTTCATCAACATGCACAGAAGCGAAGATGGCCATGCATGTAATAAATAGTTCTCAATTCTCAGTCTCTTTATTTCTGCTAAGTTTTCTCATAGAGCCGATAATGCCTTAGGGAAAAAACAAGCTCAAGAAGCTCCGTCTTTCCTTTTAACTCAGCAGCCTCTACCCCACACAAATCAGACACAGGCAGCGGTTTAGAAGCTACGCAGCCGAGCGCACAGCAAATCACCTCACCCTATGGAAACAGCCACAAGGAGAGGGACCTCACAGAACAACTTAAAGAAATTAAGGCACACCCTTTGCTAATTAAAAACCGCTGTTCAATATCACAGCAGATCTCCATTAACCCTTTCTACAACCCACAATTAAAGCAAAAAAAAAAAAATTCCAATAATGCGAAACAGTTAGAAGTCATCTTTACATTATCTTTGTGAGGTTTGTCATTATTTTTCCCGGTATTTCAAACAAAACCATACGCACAGGGGAGAGAACCACAATACTTCTGTTCTTGGAAGTAACAAATTTGTTTTTTTCCATTAAAGCCTCATCTGCTTTCTCCTTCACAGTCTGTATAAGGAAAACACAAAGTTTTTCACCAGCTGCAGGATTTACACCTCCCTCCATACAAGCAGCTTGTTTCCTTAGGACCACCAGGGAGCACAAAGGCAACACGGGCAGCAACACCGACCCCGGTTCCTCCGGGCACTATCGGCCACATGAACCGGCCAGCCAACACCTTCACAATCCAATAAATGGCACAAATAGAACCGTGCAGCTTTCAGACAACACTAATCTTGTCCAAGGGAGGATAAAAGAGTTTCTACGTAGCCATGTCATCCCTCGGTTGTTGGTCCTGTCCATGTGAACGCTGCACATACCCACAGCCCCGGGATGAAAACGGTGTGGATGTGCTGACAGGAGATAAATGGCTTTTTAGAGCTGAAGTTCACACACGGGGGCTGGAGGAGAGCCCGGCAGCCGAGACACCGTGTTTCCCACCCGGCTGGCGGAGACATGAGTTAATGGGGTTGCCTGACACTGGGGCGCACAGCGCTTGGCTGTTCCCTCCGTCCCAAATTATCGCGCATCGCCCAAACCCCCCGCCTGGTGTGACACCCACCCCAGCGAGGAGGCACCGGCCACCTCGCCTCGACAGGAGGGTCCCCGCTGCCCGCCGGGCTCCCACGGGAACGCGCCCATCCGTCCGGCTAATTACGGCGATAATTCCCGAGGATGAGCATCCCACTGAGAAAAGGACACGCGTGTCCCCGCCCGCCTCGGGGACACCCCCGGGCGGCAGCGCTGGCAGCCGGGGCCGGCTCCGGGAGCGAACGCAAACGCCGGTCGCTTCCCTTCCCGATGCGCACCCGCGGACGGCCCGGTCTCCCGCGGGGTGGCGGGGACATCGCCCGGCCGCCCCTCCGCACCCGCGGACAGGGCTGCCCGGCACCTGCGCGGCCGCCGAGCAGCGTCCCCCCCGTCCGCACCCGCAGCACCTGCCCCGGCGCCGCAGCATCGCCCCGCCGCTCGCCCCCTCGTTCGCTCCGCGCTCCGCTCACCTCGCCGGCTCCGTCGGCGGCGGCTCCGCGGGCCCCTCGGCGCCCCCGCGCAGCGGCGGCGGGCGCGGGACGCCCAGGCGCTCTCCGGCCCGGGGCGGCGGGAGAGGCGGCGGCAGCCAGGCAGGAAATTTCCCTTCGCCGCCGCCTCCGCCTCCTCCTCCTCCTCCTCCTCCCCTCGGCGCCGCGCCGGCGGGTGCGGAGCCGCCTGGCGGACACTGGCCGCAGCCGCAGTGGGAACCCCCGGGTTCAACCCCCCGGGCTCCCCTGCGCTCCGGCGGGTGCTGAGCGAGCCGGGGCCGCCCGCCGGCACAACTCCCTCCTGCGGGAAATTATCTGAGCTGCAGACGGGGAGCTGCTGGGAATATTGTGTCCAGTTGTGGTCCCTCAGTTCCAGCAGGACAGGGAACTGCTGGAGAGAGTCCAGCGCAGCCACCAAGATGCTGCAGGGAGTGGAGCATCTCCCGGGTGAGGAAAGGCTGAGGGAGCTGGGGCTCTTGAGCTTAGAGGAGACTGAGGGGTGACCTTATTAATGTATACAAATAATATAAAGGGTGTCATGAGGATGGAGCCAGGCTCTTCTCGACGACAACCAGTGATAGGACTAGGAGTGATGGGTTCAAACTGAAACACAGGAGGTTCCATTTAAACATAAGAAACTTGTTCCCGGTGAGGGTGGCAGAGCCTGGCCCAGGCTGCCCAGGGGGGTTGTGGAGTCTCCTTCTGTGCAGACATTCCAACCCGCCTGGACACCTTCCTGTGTAACCTCATCTGGGTGTTCCTGCTCCATGGGGGGATTGCACTGGATGAGCTTTCCAGGTCCCTTCCAACCCCTGACATTCTGGGATTCTGTGTGAGTTAACAGCAGAGTTTAAAAGGGGGCTCCGGCTTCCCACTCGGGCACAGTCATGATTACAACACCAGCCAAAATTTCAGAAGTCAGAGCTGCTGCCTGTGCGTGTTGGAAGTAGCTCATTTCCTCCTGCGCTTCCCAGAGGCAAAGCTGAGGACGCACAGGAGCACAAGGGATGGGTGTTTTACAGCGCCAGGTTCTCCTTGGGCAGCAGGTGTGAGGTTGGGCATCCTCCTTTCCCAAGATCATCAGCATGATGGAGCTTGGAGGGATCTGAGAGTCCTCTGTCTGGAGCTGGTGAGGGGCTGGAGCGCAAGTCCTATGGGGAGCAGCTGAGGGACCTGGGGGGTTCAGCTGGAGAACAGGAGCTGAGGGGAGACCTTCTGATCTCTGAAATGCCTGAAAGGAGCTTGGAGCATGGAGGGCTTTGTCTCTTCTCCCAAGTTACAAGTGATAGGATGAGAGGAAACAGCCTCAAGTTGCACCAGGGAAGGTTTAGATTGGATATTAGGAAAAACTTCTTCACTGGAAGGGCTGTCAGGCATTGGAACAGGCTGCCCAGGGCAGTGGTGGAGTCACCATCCCTGGAGGGGTTTAAAAGACACGCAGATGAAGTTCTTATGGACATGGGTTAGCAGTGGATGTGACAGTGTTGGGTTAACGGTTGGACTCGATGATCTTAAAGGTCTTTTCCAACCAAAACAATTCTATTATCAAACAGCCTCCCTGGATCCTTCCCTTCTCTGCTCACCCCACCATTAACATGGTGCTGTGCCACCAGAGCTGGGCTGGTGAGCCCTTCTGCACCCGCATTCCCCTCAGAGAAACCTCTGCAGCAGCTTGGGCTGCACGGGGCCGATGAATCAGGACGGTGAAACCCAGAATAGAAACGTCAGGCTGAAAAGTAGGCCAGGGAGGAGGGGATTAGTGAAGGAAAGGCGAGAATCAGGGAGTCTGAAGGCACATCTTGCTTTATTTTGTCTCCAGTCCCCAGGACAGCACCTCCTGCAAAACAAGAAAATCCCCCTACAGCAGAAATCTCTCCTCCAGGAGAACCTCACGTATATGTCACTTTCCAAAACCCATCTCCATGCACACCACATTTATTTTAAGTGTACCAAAGGATGTCGAGACAACCAGGGATTGTATGAAAAGATCATCAAAACAAAAATATTAGAACATCCGTGAGTATTTGTGTCTTCTGCAGAAAACTTAATCATAGCCTAATTATGTCCCTTTGGCATCGTGTTGACTAGGAAACAGCAATTTAGTAGAACGCTGACATTTTTCAGCAGACGTGGGCAGAGTCCCAGGAAGGCGTTTGATTTTAATGAACGTGTTTGCAGATCAAATGCCTGCAAGTCAGCAATTTTCTCGCTAGTAACTATTTTCAAGAAACTGTGTATTAATTCAAATGACTGCTTATATCCAAGCAATAAAATAAATGGGATTATTATACACGTTGGATAAAATTACCACATTAGTGCAGAAATTAAAAATACTATGATACCGAAGTTGTACAATAAAGAACCAAAGAAAACGCACACCATAGTTATTAACACATTGTTTAGGGGAAAAGAGATTTTCTGTAGATAAGGGGAATATCTAGAAAAAATGAAATAAAGTTATAAAAGAAACTTCATCTATTCTTTTTTTGCTCCAGCAGCCTATACTCAAGTATAACTATTTTACAACATGAGAGAAATTTAGCCTTGCTAATCCACATCAGCGTTCCCAGCTCCACCTTCTTGCAGTCACATCCAGGATAGTCCTAAGCCTGGGTTTATGAGCTGGAGCCAACAGGAGCGAGTAATCCTGAGACTGATTTTATCTTCAGTTGCTGGCTAGAGAAAAACAACATCGTACAATGTTCTCTGAGATGGTGTTTCATCCCAAAAATGAGATTAGAGCTCCATGTGGTCTAGGAGCTGAAGAACGGAGCCTCTTTAAACCCCTTTTCAGCGCTCTCCAGGCAAAGTCTGAACAGTATTTGTGCTCTAAAGAAAGGGGAATGGATGAAACTGCTATGGGATTTGAAACAATTTAGCTACATTGACAGAGCTTACTTGCTTCATCAGAAAATAAATGTAAGGAATTGGAAGACTGCAATACCATAGCGAAAATAATAAGGGGTAGATGAGCTTAAGCCCAGCGGAGCTTCAACACCGGTTTTTCTTTGTCCATCTCACAGTCCACTGGTCATCTGTCTTTTCCTGTCTTCCCATCACCGATCAAACACGTTCTCAGCAATGTCAGCTCTTTGGCAACCGTTTCACCCTTGTTTCCCGTTTGCCGGAGGAGCTGCAGGATCTCCAACAGCTTCTGGCAGGACCTGCGCCCGCATCCCTGCTTTTGCACTCTGGAAATAACATTATTCCAGTAGAAACGGTGGAGACTTTCCCATGAATGATCTCAACTCCTTGTAACAGAGAGCAGCAAGGTGCCTATCTTCTCTAATTCAAGCTCAATAAATATATCATAGGAAACAGGCGATATTTAAACACCAAATATTTATTTGAGGTATTCCAGTGTGATAGTGAACCTGATAGCACCAAGTACAATAAAATTATATTTTCTGTTTTCTGTGCAATACCTGTAAAGCCAAAAGACAATAACGTGTGGCCACGGCCTGGAGAGAAAGGAATTCAAGGTGGAGCATCTATAGTCTTAAAGTAGATGAAATTGAATATAATCCTACTGCTTTCCTTCCAAATATTTACCAGGCTTCCATATTGACTGAAAAATGTCGATTATACCCTTGGTAGCAGCAGAGTAGATCTGACTCTTTACTACAATTTATGTTCCAGGATGTCAAACATAATGAAGAAGTTAGAAAATCAGAGGCAGCCCAGCGAATAAGCAACACAGACACATGACTTCTGTAACTGCAAATATATCTCAGCCTAAAAAGATGGGAAAATCTCTTTAAACTACGGATAATTGGGCAAGAGTGTGAGAATATGTAGCATCCCAGCGGTAGCTAATTTGATGACTTCAAAGAGGTCGATATCTAAGGTGTTTCCATTTGGAATCTAAAATTATGAGTATCTAGGAATATATTTAAGTATTCAAGACTACGTATCTTTATAATTGTTACAGAAATTGCAATAAATCAAAGCCTGCCATGCCAGCCCTTCTCTCTGTTTCCACCTCCGGGATTTGTTCTGTTATAAACATTACCAACCTTGGTGCAGCTTCAAAGCCACATTTTATTAAATTGAAAATACTGCAAAGGCTCTATTTTCTGCTTCTTACAGGGCCAAAAGGCTTTTTTCCCCACCCCATCCTTCAATAAACTGCTTGACCACTCAACCTGCACTATTCTCTCATTAATGACAGCAGCTTTTTGACACCTAAACACATTAAATTTTGCAAGTCATCTTCTGTGGTACCAAAAAAAAATGCCCTCAGATGATTTTGGGGCTTTAATGGAGCTCAGCTGCTTTGGTAACTGCAGTTACTGAGCTTTGTGTTTAAAGAAAAATGGAAAACAGCTCTATGCTTTCAAAATTTTAGTTTGAAATGTCTTTTTTTGCCCCTTTTTTTTTTTAACTTTACCAGAATGGCTTGTGCTGTTCTTTCCAAACCCTCCCAAGAATTTTACAACTTGAAGTGGAGAGAAACAGGATGAGCGAAAAGTCAGATGTTCCATGAGTTGCTACTGAAGTATTGGGTCTTCTCCACCTGCCATGGTATCTGTTGTGCGAAAGGTTTTAGAAGACAATCTTTCCAATGGAAGAATTGATTTCTTAATCTCAAAATCTTTGAGAAAAGGCAATTTCAAGGGCTTCCCCTGCAGCCACTAGATGAGGCAAGAGATGTTCCCATTTGGGGAAGGAGTTCTCATGGCAAGCGGAATAGATGTTGAACGTGGCCTTTCCTCCTCTACCAAGTCCTCAGCTGAGAAGATGTCGTCACTTACTTGGAAGAAACCCAAACACTTAAAACACGTTTGGTTTCGTTTGTTGCCTTTTTTTTCCCCCACTCAATTGTGCTGTAAAAAAGGTCAGAGCAAGAGAAGAACAAAATCAGAAGATGGAATTTACAATTCTACCACGCAACATGTGGATACGTGGAAATCGTTGTGATCACATCCCTCTCACTTGCCCAAACAGCTGTTGCAATAATTTTGCAGTTCAGTTGAGCTTCACATTTTTCATCTCCAGCTACAAAAAAATTCATGACACTTTATCTGATTTCCCTCACTCAATTGAAAAAGCATAAACAAATCCCTATTTCCATCACCCCTCAGAAAGCTGCCTGCAAAGCGACCAAAATCATTCTCAGTATTCTATAGTACATTTATAATAATTTGCTTCAATTAAAATTTATGCATGTTAGAAGAGGTGGAGGCACCATTGGTAATGCAGGGCCTGATCCTGCACACCCACCTGCCTTGTGTTGAGCTTTATCAATTCCTTTTGGGGCCAAGCTCAGCTTAAGGATCTTTCCATCTCAGATGCTGAGCTCATCTGCAATTAGACATGAAAAATGGGAAATAATATGATGTGAACCTTCTGTGTAATATACAAGGGTGTAACACACAAGGGTGTACCATGTGTCTAAGGAAAATCACAAATATTAGCGTGATTGCATGTCAACCACACTGCTAAATCATCCTGCCACCTGTCAACTGTTTGTTAAAATGATTGTGACTAAATATGGAAGTTTTTAAACCACCGGTAACCCTAAATATGGTTAAACCACCAGTAATCCTAAATATAGAAGTTTTTAATCCACTAAACTTTATGGTTGTAGGAGAAGAGAAAATTTCCAATGGCTTCACCTTGAGCCCATTTAGCTGTGAGTGAGCCCTGCGACCCTGCCTGCCACTGTTGGGAGATGGTGACATCCCTTGGGACATGGTGACATCCATCCAGAGCTGTGGGCAAGGCAACAAATTACCATATGATTATTTTTCCCCCATGTAAGAATGTGTTTATACCATAGAAAATTAAATGTATATGAAATGACTGCAAAGAAAAGCTTTCATTTTCTGTTGTTTTTTTCGTATCTGGTTGCTTAAAGTAAACTGATTTGTACGTAAACAGAAGAGAACTACTCACATCATCTACCTTTAAAAATACAGGGATTTTTATTTGATATGGCAAAGGATCTCTCCGCTGTCCATCTGATTCATAATTAATTAGTGTAATTTTTCTGGTTGTTGTGCAGGGCTGAGTCTGTGTCGGGTGGGGAAGAGTCAGTGAGGTGCTGAGCAGGAAATACTTTCTCTGACTCAGAGGAAACCAACCTCTTTTCTCTCTAGTGATGGGGTCTGTCATGTCAAACTGCAACTCTCATTATAATTTATATGATACTTCTTAGGTAGCTGTAAGAAAAAAAAGTCAAGGAATCGTATCATTGGCAGACAATAGATTAACTTCAAGGTGATGGGGAAGAACAAGGCAAATTATAGTCTCATTTATAGCGCAATTCCCCCGGCCTCAGGAGAATTTCAGCTGTTTGAGCCACAAAAATTTGAGCTGAGTCACTGAAAACTGAATATAATAAGATTGCTTAGAAAGGAACTGCAGGATATCCACTGCAGCTCTTAGTTCCCTCAGAGGTAGTACCAAGACAAATTATTAAACATATAGATTTAAAATATATTTCAGAGGGGATAAGTACCTGAGTTTATTAAAAAATATCCTTGGACTATAAATAGTTGGACTATGCTCTTTGTATGCAACTAAGCAACGAATAGAACTACGGGATTAATAAACCTGTAGAGGTGGATCAGTCCGATAAAGTTTGCTCATACTGCTATGGTTAAAATTTAACTGAAGTACTGGATAGAAAATGAGAGGCGGGTCTTTTGCTTCTTATTTCTTTACAAGGGCTGAAAAGCTTCCCTGTGCTCTTCAGTGCCTAAATCATATACTGATTGACTTCTGCTATGTTAAGTACATATATGACCATACAAATTATGAATAAAATGAGTAAATTCTTAAAAGCAGTATCAAAAGTATCATTAAAGTCCTACATAATTTGAAAAAAAATGCACAAGACTATATAATATAAAAGCCCAGTTGTACATCTCAGAAATCAAATATATTGATTTCAAATGTGATTACTGCTTTCAAGTTTGGAATCAAGAAATTGTAACACTGGAATGATTAGAACATAATATCACTGTGTTAAAAAATGGGTATTTTCTCCCCCAAACAAATTCTTTACCATTTCAAATTCATAAAAATGTAAAATGTCAATGTCTTTACAGGATAAACTAGTTGAGCTTCAGGAAGTCAGCTCAACACGTTGATATTTAGCAGCACTGTTAAAAGAGACTGTTTTCTAAAGTTTAATTAAAAAGCCTCCAAATGATCCAGTTTAGCATGGATGATTCAGTATAGCATGGAATAATGACATTACAATTAGTAGAAATAAAAGCTAAGGGAATCTCTATTATTTGTCCCGACATGTATGTAGTTATCACATGAAAATATATGGGATTTAATGATGAATTATAGTTTTTCCTTAGGAAATAACCTATTGAGAGTAGATAGAACCTCCTTACTCCCCGAAAAGCCAAGATCAGCCCAGTCTTTTCCCAAAGAGCATAAAGAATCCTGAAGAGGTCTCAGAAGAGATCGCTGGGTGGCTGTTAAACAAGCTGAGAATTTGAACAGAGAAGGAATAGTTTATTAATCTTTACTATCGCAAACTAGAAACAGGTTTAGCAAAAATTAGCATGAGCTGAAAAGCTACAGCTTGGCAATGCAACGGTAAATCATCTACTGATGATTTGCCAGGCTGGTTTGCTTGTAACTACAGCAACACCTTTCCTCCAGACCAAAGTTCAATTATTTTACGTTTTTATTACCGGTGCCGTTTGCTTAAAGTTTACCAGGGTAACTTTCTGCTGGCAGATCCCGGAGAGCGAGGAGGAGGAAAACCACCTCATGCTGAGCAGGACTATAGAGAAAACAGATCCCCCGAACCGGTGGGACAATCTCCGCTCGCCAAGATGCCGTCCAGGAAAAAAACCACCATGTTCACGTCCGCTTTTTGCGCCTGCGTTTGCTCCTTCGTGCTGATTTGCGTCACGTTGGCGACCCCGCATTGGATGAGCAGCCGGATCGGCTTTTCGGGCACGAATTCCAGCGTCACCGTGAGTCTCACCTACGGGCTTTTCAGTGGGACCTGCGAGCAGTTCGTGGCCGCGGGGCTCCAGGTGGCAGAGTCCACCTTCCAAGGTGGGTGAATGTGGTTGGAAGCGGATGGCGTCTTCTTGATCGTGCGGGTGATGGATGTGGGAACCACGGCTCGTTGTGTTCACCCGTGACTATAATATTTTAAGAGAGAACATCTGTAAACCAATCTGGAGATTTAAGTGGGATAAGACCCCCAAAACAGCATAGAAATGCTGCAGCGTTCTTGCTCTTTGGGAAAAGACTGGACTGATCTCGGCTTTTGGGGGAGTAAGGAGGTTCTATCTACTCTCAAATGGTTATTTTCTAAGGAAAAACTATAATTCATAATCAAATCCCATATATTTTCATGTGATTACTGCATACATTTCAGAACAAATAATAGAGATTCCTTTAGCTTTTATTTCTACTAAATATAATGTCATTCTTCCATGCTATACTGAACATGTGCTTCTGGATCATTTGGAATGAGGGGGAAAAGATGCAAAATTTTTATGTAAATTAGTTTTGATTTTTAGAAGCTTTCAGTGAGGAACAGAAAAGAAACACAAAATTACCACTTTATTAAAGGATTACAGAGCTAATTTACCTTCCAGGACTATTCTTTTTAGATTTTGTTATGTTAAATGAATTGTTTGATTTAAAACATTTAGCCACCTACTATCAAATCAACATCATTTTCATAGAAGAAGGTTTTAATGAGGCTGCTGAAGGGAAAAATACAAAACATGTAAAACAATAATAGATACGGTGTTTATACACATTTGACCTACACATAATATATATATATATTTATATATATATTTCTTTCTATCTTCTATCTATTATATTTTTTATATCTTTCTTTAAGAACATGTCAATCCATTTTGAAGTGATATTATCAAACATAACTATTTGGTTAGTATCTTCAAAACTTAGGCTTGCTCATGTCTCTTTTTCCTTACATTGGACTCTGACGTATGGATTACATCATAGCATTTCATATTTTATGAGGCCTTTCTGCCCCCACCCAACACAGTTTTCAGGTGACTCCTCATCATCACGTCTCTCCACAGAAACTCTGAGATGAGCTTTGGACACAAGGTTATTAAAATAACTTTTCAGCAAACATGCAGTATCACAGAATCCCAGAATGTCAGGGGTTGAAGGGCCCTGGAAAGCTCATCCAGTGCAATCCCCCCATGGAGCAGGAACACCCAGATGAGGTTACACAGGAAGGTGTCCAGGCGGGTTGGAATGTCTGCACAGAAGGAGACTCCACAACCTCCCTGGGCAGCCTGGGCCAGGCTCTGGCACCCTCACCAGGAAGAAGTTTCTTCTCAAATTTAAGTGGAACCTCCTGTGTTCCAGTTTGAACCCATCACTCCTTGTCCTATCACTGGTTGTCACCAGAAGAGCCTGGCTCCATCCTCCTGACACTCCCCCTTTCCATACTGATCCCCAGGAATGAGTCCCCCCTCAGTCTCCTCTTGTCCAGCTCCAGAGCCCCAGCTCCCTCAGCCTTTCCTCACACGGGAGATGCTCCACTCCCTGCAGCATCTTGGTGGCTGCGCTGGACTCTCTCCAGCAGTTCCCTGTCCTGCTGGAACTGAGGGGCCACAACTGGACACAATATTCCAGGTGTGGTCTCCCCAGGGCAGAGCAGAGGGGCAGGAGAACCTCTCTGACCTACTGACCACCCCCTTCTAACCCACCCCAGGTCCCATTGGCTTCCTGGCCACAAGGGCCCAGTGCTGGCTCATGGTCACCCTGCTGTCCCCAGGACCCCCAGGTCCCTTTCCCCTACACTCCTCTCTAATAGGTCAGTAGATTCAAATAATAGGTCAGTAGATTCAAATTAAACTGAGTCTTGTGTTGATATGGAACAGATCTTAATTTTTGTGCAGTTTGGGGTATTTGTTCTCCATAGTAGAATTATTACAGAAGAAAAAGAATTAAAATGGTTAAATAACTAAGGAGGGCAGAAGCACTGAGAGATAAGGGAACAGGGGTGTTACATGTGAATGAAAGAAAGTTAAAAAATAAGGGGAAGAGTAGAAGGGGTTTTACCTGGAGCAACCGCAGAGAAGGTGAAGACAAGCATGAAAAATCTTAGTGTGAGAAGCAAAACACAAGAAAAAGCAAAACAGATACTAGAAATTATGCATACCAAGTACAAACCACAGACTCAATACTGATTTCACATACTTTATCATTTACTCACCTCTGTGCACAAGTAGCTCGACTAACGTGCAGAAAAGCATTCACGGAGCCCAAGGGTAGATAAGCCTGAAAGCTGGTGGAAGGATCAAGGATTTGCACCCATTTATGTCTTGCTGTCTCACCAAGTTCGAAGCGATAATGCTGATATACATGTTTGAAAGGGGAAAAAGTCAGTCAAAAGAAACCGAACGAAAACTGGGTAGGTCATACCATTTTTAAACTTAATATGCATTTTAAGAATATATTTCTTTTCCTTATTGATAGGCTGTTGTACCTTGTCCCATTCCAGGGAAGTCACCAATGTTGAGCATAACAGACCTAAATCTCTAGATGGTTCCCATCTCCTGGCTCTTTCCCACCTTAATTTAGTACAGAAATTGTATCTATACAAACAGGCACCTCAATTCCATGTGGCAAAGCTGGATCACACAAGCCCATTCACATTATAGCAACTACGTTGTCACAAAAAGCCTGAACGCAGCAGCGTTCCTAGCAAAGCATGCAGCATATATTGAGGTCATTAGCTAACAACTACAAAACCATAAGCCATCCAAACCTGTTTATTTACAGTCACATCAGAACAATCAAAGTAAATTTTAGAAGAGCAAATATGCATTTATAAAAATGGTCTATTTATGGTTATATCTCCCCACACCAGTGGTTTCCCTTCACCAGATTGAGGCTTTTGTGTTTATAATTTTTAAAGTGCCATCTCAGTTCTCACAGATCAGCTGTTTAGGGATGAACAAAACCAAGGAGCTTTGGTTGTTGGTCCCTTCCAACAGCTGCTGAAAGAAAGCTGTGCTTTATAAATAGTCTAAATGTGGATTTGCCCACATCCCTCACTAGTCCATATAACCAAGATGAAGAGAACTGACTTTAAATTAATTCTTAGGCTCTGTACTAGGCATGATTGTCACATTTTATGTTAAGTATGATTCTGTACTTCCTTGAAATAGAAGAAATACTTCACGGAATTGCATACGTACTCTTTTAAAATCCATATAATTGTTTCCTCCTAAGACAGTAGATGCCTTCTGTTTGACAATATCCTTAATTAAAAGGATTGCCTGTGCTATGGAGAAACAAAGTAGTGGTTTTTTCTCTGTTCTAGCATTTCAGACAGCAGTAACAAGAGTTATAAGCATCCTTTTAAATCACAGCGTGATCTGTGGCTCAGTAAAGTGTGGCCTGGCTGGGGGTTTCTGCTGTTCACCCCAACTGTGTTTCTCAAATGCCATCGTCATATTTGGGGGCGTGACAAATGAGAATGGAAATAATGAAAAAATAAATCCAAGAAGGTAGCTTAGGGATACAAAGCGCTTGTTAGCAATAGTCCAGGTTTTTATTAATGGCCATACAAAGTAGATGATCAACAGCTTTTCAAAGATCGTAATGTGTTATTTTGGAAACCACACCATTAAAGGACATTTCCAAGCATAAAGGTGAAAGACAAATGAAAGAAAATGGTTTCTGCAAGCATATAGTGCATGAACCGCCCGGTCAGGACAGCCCCTTTAGCAGACTGCCAGGAATGACCTTAATAGAGCAATAAATCAATACAGCTACTTGGGAGGCTCTGGGGATGAGCAGAACGATGCAGCAGAATGTAAAAGTTATTGAATAACTTAACTCCTTAGAGCCTTCATTAACTGTTCTAATGATTTATCTTAGAAGGGAACCACCTATGAATATAACAGTCTGTAAAAGGGATTGTTTACAGCCTTGAGTGTTCCCAAGTCAAACACGCATAAACTGTAAGATGCAGCAAGAGGCACACCCAGGGGCTCCTGTAAAGCCAGGACTTCCCTGATTCTTGGCAACCAGCATGGCCAACAACACACAAGGAAGTCTTTGACATTTGCTACAGCAGAGATGGATCGATTAACTAACTTTTGAAATACATGACAAGGGCTTGAAAAGTGCTAGAACTTCATTAATGCTATCGTCAGCTCCCAGGTGTGCTATGGGATATATGTTAGGGATTAGAAGGGCCCTGGAAAGCTCATCCAGTGCAATCCCCCCATGGAGCAGGAACACCCAGATGAGGTTACACAGGAAGGTGTCCAGGCGGGTTGGAATGTCTGCAGAGAAGGAGACTCCACAACCCCCCTGGGCAGCCTGGGCCAGGCTCTGACACCCTCACCAGGAAGAAGTTTCTTCTCATATTTAGGTGGAACCTCCTGTGTTCCAGTTTGTACCCATTGCCCCTGTCCTATCACTGGTTGTCACCGAGAAGAGCCTGGCTCCATCCTCCTGACACTCACCCTTTATATATCTGTAAACATGAATGAGTCCCCCCTCAGTGTCCTCTTGTCCAGCTCCAGAGCCCCAGCTCCCTCAGCCTTTCCTCACCCGGGAGATGCTCCACTCCCTGCAGCATCTTTGTTGCCCTATTGTTCATTATTGTTCATTATACATCACAGTGATCATACACCTTATAAAACCTGCCCGATTCCTGCTGCTTAGAACAGAGCTGCAGGCTGGCAGCTGGACTTTCACAGGCAGGTCAGGAAAAGTTCTGTCCAACCACAGAAGAGTTAAAGATTAAAAGAAAAAAAAAAAAAAAAAAAGTAGTACAGGAAATGAAGGAGAGACCTGAGGAAGGCAGAAATCTCTGCTTTTATTCTGGAACTAGGTTATTTTCCACTAATGCAGAGGTTACCCAGCTGTGGGTTACTATCAATCCTATTCAAGTAGATCAGCTACTGTAGATTCCTTCCGTTTGCAGAAGCTCCCTTTTAGAAAACAAACAAACAGACAAACAAACCCAACAATCTGCCACCACAAAAGCAGCATTTTATTCCAAACCTTTAGTCCTGTGCTGTTGCAGGGGTGCTTAAAACAGGCAGAATCTGACAAAATCACATCCCCTAAACTGCGGAACACTGTCAGAACCAACATCAATTAGGGGGTGCAATAGGTGTAGCCAGTGAATTCTGGAGATGTTCCGAGTGAGAAAATTGAGGCTGCCAGAGGGAAATTACACAAACCTGTCGGATTCGGCTCCAGATTTATGTCTTGAACCAGCGATGCTGCTCCAGCACATGGCACAGCCAGCGCTGTGCTCACTCCATCTCATTGAGTGATGTCTCCTCAATGCCCATCTTCCCTGTTCTTCTGGTAGAATTGCTTAAACTTACAACTTATTTCCATAACACATCCTTACCTGCCATTTTCTCAAAGAGAAATTAACTTCTACCAGGAATATTACAGAAAATGAGAGAGGAGCTCTCCTTTTCATTTCTTTCCAATAGCTCTTCTTTTTTGTTACGAGTGTTTATTTTCTTTTTATGGGCTTTTTACTATTTTTTTCTGCTATGATTCCTCCAATTTATGTACTAACCAAATACTTTGCAGTAATGGCTTTGTATTAAAAGCAGCATAGAAAGGAA
The DNA here is from genome assembly GCF_964273445.1 of Streptopelia decaocto. Taxonomy (NCBI): domain Eukaryota; kingdom Metazoa; phylum Chordata; class Aves; order Columbiformes; family Columbidae; genus Streptopelia; species Streptopelia decaocto. The sequence goes on along the minus strand of NC_138659.1, from coordinate 70,223,031 downwards.
GTTTTCCTACAGGTGGCTGTCTATCAGAACACCCATTTGAATACAGCTTGAAAATATTGTTGTCATATTTGTTATAGTGCAAGGCAGCCGCAGGCACATTATAGTTGCCTTTTCAATCTTTAAATTGAAAAGAGAAAAAATAATATATTTCAATGCAGCTATGCTGCAATTACACTTTGAGCATATTGCATTCACATTTGTGTCTCTTATTATCAGCAACAGATCGAATAACAAGGAGGATTTAGGCAAAACCAATAAAATTTATTACAGTGTAGGGTGGGTTGATTGCATATATATATATATGATCAGCCACACATATAGATCCAAAAACTACAACAGGCAAAAAATCTATGTGTATGAGCTGAAGTAATCTGGAGCAAGGAGGAGAGATGCCAGGATCACACCAGACCTTTCCACGCTAACGGCTTTACTGAACTTTCAGAACCTGTTCCCCTTGTCAGATTTATTCCATATGAGGGGCACTGCTGCTATATTAAAAGGAATAATCGACAATCGGACAGACAAGTTTTAAATAGGCATCTGTAGAAGTTACCAGACATCTCAGGAACGATGGGCAGAGGAACAGCTGGTGTTCTGATCCAATTTAGGCACATAATTTCTGCCCAGACCCGTCAAGAGGAAATTTATACAGAAGTATTAAAGAAGATAAGTTTACTACCCAACCCAGTGCCTGGGAAGTTCATGTGCCTGCAGGATTAGCAGACACACACTTATTTTAACTCAACATCCCTTCACCCCATTTTGGATTTGGGTTCATGTGCTGTGTCCAAACCTACTGTTCCTTCTACACCCCAATCCCTACAGACCAGCCCAATCTCCGATTATGAGCTTTTAATCACAGCCATGTCATTAAGCCATAAGGTTGTCCGAGCCCACCAGACCCTGCTGAAAACGCTGCTTTTCGATGCTGAGCCGCTGTATTTCAGTTGCAGATAACCTGCACAAGACCCAGGCGCAGAACACGATCACCGCGATCATCGTGATGCTGGTTCTCGGTTTACTGAGCTCCCTTCTGAGCTCTGGATTCACCTGCACTAACGCCGTCAGTAACCCCTACCAGACGTTTTTGGGACCCACCGGAGTCTACACCTGGAATTCCTTATGCGGTGAGTAATGCATCCCATGCTGACCACTTTCTGCCCACCATGTGGATGAATACCATATTATGATAGATTCCAAGATGAAGACATATGTATTTGTAAAAGGAAACACTTGTAAAGGTATTCTGTTCAGCTGATTTTGGTTTTTAACCTGAAAACTATCTTTTAAGTACCAGTAAAATCAGATTATTTACTGAAAGTGGCACCATCAATCAGTAGGAGCCCAGATTCACCAGCAGCAAAAACAGAAGTTAAGAAGCCCCGACAGATGTAGCATCACTTCAAGAATCATTTCATGCATGATGCACATCGAGAAGAACAGAGTAAGCTGACAAATACAGAATAAAACTGTAATAGAAAAACATGCACTGGATGTGACTACAGTGCAAGTTGTAACCTCTTTAAGACCTTATGTCACTAGGTTATTGTATCTGTAGTATTATTTGTTGCTGGGTTACCTAGCAAATTAGGCCTCTAAGGTCTAATATGTAAGCTGGACTCTAGCTTCATTTCCAAAAAATGTGTTGGATTGAATACATCCACAAGAGCACTAACACAGGAGGACTGAGTCACAGCAAAATTTATTTCCTTCTCCAAAAAGTACTTTCACAAAATGAATCCAGTTTTAATATTCCCTAAGCAGAAAAAAATGGTAGAGATGTTGAGTTATCAGGGACATGAACCCTGTCAAAAGCTCCCTGGAGGGGTGACCCCTCCTTCACCTGGTTGCTCCTAACGCACCTTCCTCCCCTCTTCATCTTGCTGCGGTAATGACTACAGCTCTTGTGTTCAATTAATCTCAAGAGGATTATGTGTTCCTTTAATACGAGGTTTGCACTCGGAAAATTGTCTTTAAGGGCATCTAATTACAGAGTACTTCAGCACTGGCGTTTTGTCCTTCAGACGCTCTGAAGATGCTCAGCTGGTGGAGCATTGTACCCCCCAGCAAGGTTCTCTCCTGTGAGCTGCCTCTGCCAAAAATCAGAGCTTAGTGGAAAGGGAAACATATAGATAAATGTAGTTTTAATCATACAAGTACAGGTAGGGTTGTGAAACCCACCCCTTTTTCTTCAGCCATGACTAAGACAGCATATAAAGATAGATGCTATAACAGTTATAGATGCCTTGAAACATGACACAAGAAGCGAGCAAAAGCCTAGGTTAGACAATTATTCAACTTTTGAGACAAGCAGACGGTTGTCTCATCACATGAGAATGTTCCCAAGCCCGGCACCCGTTACGCAGCCTGAATCTCCGAGCCTTGACCTGAAACGAAAGGACCATGGGCTTGCCAAAATAAATATTAGTGAGAAAGCAAACCCACGTGTTGACTGATGGTGGTTGCTTTTTACAGCCCTGGAAGTGCTATGACCTGGAAGTCTATTTTACTGTGGGCATATTTGTATGAAAAATCATGCATCATTTGATATGAGTGTATCTTGAAGGTTTCTAATTCTCCTACCAGATGGCCTGAAAGTGTCCTCCTGAAAAAAAAGTGAACCTGTTTCAGTCGGAACTTGTGCAGGATGGTGTAACTATAGGGGAGGAACAGAAATATTTTCATCAATGTTCAGAGATTATACCTCCATCAGCACTATGAAAGTAGAGCTGTAAAAGCATCCTTTACCTAAATGTCAAAGTAACTTCAACTATATTCAGAAACCTATAAGAAAAAGATACAGATCTGATAAGATCTCTCATTTTGGCTCATCCCAGAGTCATTGAATAATTTGCATCAGAAGGAATGTGAGGTCTCTAAGTCTAAAGTCTTGAGCAAATCTGGGCAAGCCCTGAATGCAGAGCGGTTTGCTCAAGGTTTTATCTGGTGGTGATATTGCACATCCCATATCAAATAGGCATTCTGCACATCACCCAAGGATTAAATGTGTTATCCTCACCAGCCCTAAATTCAGTGAAAAAAATTACATTAAATGCCCTTATCTAAGAATAGTCAGAATCCATTAATTTTAGCAGGAGATCTAGTTGCCCATGTCAAAACACTGGCAAAAGGTGGGGCAAAAATTCCTTAAAAGCCCTCGTATTCTACTAATGGAAAATGTTAACCTTTGTCCTAGTCCAGGTGTTCTAACCAATTTAGGTAGATTATTTGCAAGTAGCTACAAAAACAGTACCACAGTTTCACTTCTAACATTTGTATTTTTATTTTCTAGGAATCTTCACACTTATAGCCATGATACTTTTTCCTGTGAACATCGAAGGAAATGGCTTGTCTGTAGAATTGGCCCAGGGATGTTTTTCTCTTCTGCAGACAAATACCAAATCTGAACACACTTACGGATATTCATATTGGATCATGCTGCTCATCATTTTTCTGAACATTGCTTCTATCATCATCATATATTTCTATGACCACGCAAGATACTCTAAGAAGAAAGAACAGGAAAGACCCATTGAAAATGCACCAAAAGATGTCATTCTGTTTTAAGGATACCACTGAAGAGAGTGTGGAAAGAAAAACTACTATTTAATATGGACAATCATGACGTTTCATTTCCATTCAAATTGAAGATGTGTGTATAGTTCAATTATTGTGTCTTCGAAGCAATTTAATTTTATCTTTTTGTTAGATGTTAGTGTAATACTTACAAGTTTCCATTGGTAAGCGTGCTGCCTAAATGTCTGCGAGCAGATACGGCCCAAAGCGCCCAACAGCAGCACCCTTCTGTAGGAATGGACCTCACGCGTCTTAGAGCTCTGCTCTTCTCCAGAGGGATCACTGTGAGAACGCGCTCCTAGAATGGTTCCTCCCCATTCCACCTCCACCGCCTTTCCAAGAGCACTTCTGCCCTCTTGCCCACGCTGAGCAGAGAGGCTGCTTCCCACCTCCTGCTTTCTGCATTTTTCTGGACCACAGGACAGCCCCACAGTTGCTGCCCCAACTTTCTGCAGGTTGCCCCAACATCAGCACCTACGAACTTGTTCCTGCTTCGTCCTTGGGTCCAAAGCAGAAGATCAGAGACACCTTTTGGGTTGTCTGTGTAGTCTGGGATCTCAAGGGGTGCAAACTCTGGCGACGAGGAGAAACAGTCACTAAGATATTTGGGCGTCATTTTGTCCTGCTGTTCTTTCCCTGCTTATGGACCTTCTCCTGCAGGTCCCTGTGGCACTGCCCTGGTGACCACAGGCGGGTTTGCAGGCTCCTGTTCATGAACAGGAGTGTGAGCGCTTGGACAAACTCACCTGTGATCAGTCACCTTCACATCAAACCTCCCAGCAGCACAGACCCCGTCCATCCTCCCCTTGCTCGGTGCTTCATACATGGCTGGGGGGTGGAAGCAGGAGGAAGAGGATGGGCAGAAGATACCATAGGAGCCCAGTATCTGCAAGTTATTAATTTGTAGAACATCAGCAATATCCTGTTTCAGGCTGTTTATAGACCCTTGATTGCTGCCGAAAGCAAATAGCAAAGCTGCACTTTGAGCAGGTGCGGCCACTGCTTTCCCACCTGCTACACCAGACTGTCATTTTAGCCCAAGACAAAAGCCAAAGAGCGGGCTTTATTAGGGATGATTTATGACCAGTATCATCCCTATGTCTAGTTTAATTAGTATTTAACGTGAACACATAGACACACAACTGTAGAACTGCACAGAAGTGGGGAACTCCCTTCCTGTTCCACCCAAGGGAAAGCGAGCAGAGGAATGTGACCTTGGGACAGATGCCATCGTGCAAAATCACACTTAAAACACATGCCCAGCAGAAGGGCACTGTGCCAAATGGTGGTCAGCATCTTCTGCTCCTTTGCTCCTCACCTCTGCAGCAAGGAGAGCAATTTTACCGCATTTCTTCCCTTTAAAATATGATTTCCATGGTCGTATTCAATAGCTGCCCTACGACGCAAGAGATACTCATGTAGGGAAAAAAAAAAGTCATTTTTTAAGAGGAGATGAGAAGATACAAGAGGCAACTTCTCACTATTTAATGTCAAAAAATAAAGTTTCAGGATTAAACTGCCCAATACTTCATGCAGCTGCGCACTTTCTGGAGAGTTAGGCGGGAAAAATTTAATTAAATATAACAAGAGCAAGTGTAGAGTCTTGAATCTGGGCAGGAACAACCCCAGGTTCCAGTATAAGTTGGGGAATGAGCTATTAGAGAGCAGCGTAGGGGAAAGGGACCTGGGGGTCCTGGGGACAGCAGGGTGACCATGAGCCAGCACTGGGCCCTTGTGGCCAGGAAGCCAATGGTACCTGGGGTGGGTTAGAAGGGGGTGGTCAGTAGGTCAGAGAGGTTCTCCTGCCCCTCTGCTCTGCCCTGGGGAGACCACACCTGGAATATTGTGTCCAGTTGTGGCCCCTCAGTTCCAGCAGGACAGGGAACTGCTGGAGAGAGTCCAGCGCAGCCACCAAGATGCTGCAGGGAGTGGAGCATCTCCCGTGTGAGGAAAGGCTGAGGGAGCTGGGGCTCTGGAGCTGGACAAGAGGAGACTGAGGGGGGACCTCATTAATGTTTACAGATATATAAAGGGGGAGTGTCAGGAGGATGGAGCCAGGCTCTTCTCGGTCACAACCAATGATAGGACAAGGGGCAATGGGTTCAAACTGGAACACAGGAGGTTCCGCTTAAATATGAGAAGAAACCCTCATGGTGAGGGTGGCAGAGCCTGGCCCAGGCTGCCCAGGGGGGTTGTGGAGTCTCCTTCTCTGCAGACATTCCAACCCGCCTGGACACCTTCCTGTGTAACCTCATCTGGGTGTTCCTGCTCCATGGGGGGATCGCACTGGATGAGCTTTCCAGGTCCCTTCCAACCCCTGACATTCTGGGAATCTGTGATTCTTTCAAAGGAATCAAAGCATCCTCCTTAAGCATTTCACTAAAAGGATGATGAGTGCAGAGCAGGGAAAAAAAAAAAATAATAGAGGCAGGTTTTGAAGACTAGAGGGTGGCATAGGTCAACAAAATAAGAGATGTTATCTGCTCTTTACTGCTGACAAGAACCATGCCTAGAACTGCTTTTCAGCGCTGTAAACATTGCAGTGAAACCATCGGAGACCGCGCGCCCGGAGCTACGCTGGACCAAAGCCAAACAGTTGCCAGTTTTGCTTCGGCTGCAAAAATTTTCACACAGTTTCAGCGTGCATCTGTCACTGTTGTACCCAGCCAGCATCCATCACGCCATACAATTACACTTACAGCAGGCACTCACAGGGAAATAAAGTCGTTGTAACAGAATAATCATGGAGGAGCGGCGGCTCCTGCTTTGGAATATGGTGGTTAACTGTTGCTTGGGCATTTCTGTTGCACTAAAGTACACATTCCCATGGAAGAGCCAGAAATAAGAAAAAAACCCAATATTCCCACCTTTGTGCGCTTGTTTGAACAGCTGGCTCTGTTAAAAATCAGTCTGGAGGTCTCAAGGGACCTTATGCTCCCCTGCCGAAAAATGTGGCTGCAAAGCTGGAGGTGTCTAACAAGGCTACCCTAAGGTCCTTAGTCTGAAGGTTTTATTGCAAATTAAAGACAGGACATTTCTTCTCAAGCTCAAAATGACCATCTCTTCCCTATGCTGTGTACTTTCTGCTTCATGCAATGGTGTTGGCTTGGCAGATGTTGCTGATGGAGGTTTAGCAGGTGACAATGAGGCCGAGGAAGGTGATGGCTCCCACGGTACCGAGTCCCTACAGGGATGAGCTTGATAGGGGGAGGAATTGGGAGAAGTGGGCAATGCAAAAGGGAGAAAGCACTAAATTCTTCCAGATTTTTCTCCCTGTGCTTCCTCAAAAATGCCACGACAGCCCTGGAAAGTGGTAGCAAAGCGCTGTGTGCCCTGGGGATTGTTGTATTTTATAATAAGGCCACAAAAGGGTCGGTTATCAGGTAAGTGCCTGGATTCGGAAGCATCTGGTCCAAGTTAAACGGCAAATGATGAGAGTTCTGGAATTACCCTGTGTCCCAAGAACAGGGTTTCCAGAAGCCATCCAGGACAGGGATCCCTGGCAGGCAGATATTTGACATGAACAATAATATCCAAACTGCTCAGATATTTGTTTGCTCAATCAAAATCTCAGTGAGAAGGGATTGTGCAGCTGTGTTACAGACACTTCTACCAGAGCAAGAGAAAAAGAGAAAGGAAAAAAATAAAGGATGCAACATAATCCAACATTGTATTTAGCTTTTAAGATATCAAAAAGGAATTGGTCTGGCTCTTGCCAACCAGACAGCCTTTGAAATGAATGGAGCTGTGTTCAGTACACTTATCCTCTTAATGAGGACAAATTCTGGCAGTTTACCCTTAGATAAAGAGGAAAAAAGCTTGCACTGTCAGCTTGATGCACTCTTGAAAGAAAAATCAAGCTCCCATCTTATCTAAACCTGGGGTAATTTTACACATTCATCACTTGCCAGCAGTTGAAGCGCGTTGCTCCTCACCAGGAGCTGTGTCTGATCCGGTCAAGGGAAGGATCCAGAAGATATCGCCAGGAGTTCGGCAGGTGGAGACGAACAAGAGGAGGATTATCCAGCAAGGCGGGCAGTGGGTCCCCATGTGACCCTTCTGATGGGCATAAAATGGCTCTTTTCCTTCATTTTTCTCCCCAAGGAGAAATCCAAGGCAGCCCCTTGCTCCCAGCTCACACTGACCTATCCATAATGGTTGCTCCAACTAAATAAGTGACTTATTTTGCTCTGGCTAAATAAGCCACTTGGTTGCTTCTACTAAAGTGGTCATAATCGAAATATCTAACAGATTTTTAAAAATCATATACAACATTATTTGGCAATACATTCCTCTGCTCCTATTGATGCGAGATCTATTTTAGCTTTATGATTCACTCGAAAAGTTTCCCTCTGGATAAAAGTTCCACCAAATTCAACAACTGTAAAAACGCTGAATAAAGGCAGCTTTTTCTTTGAAAACAGAGAAGATCCTCAATGCCTGGTAAATTACCAGTTACCTTAATGTTTAGCAGCAGCTGGAAACATTTAATAAGACACATTGCAAACCTCACAGCAGGCAAATGCAATAATTTTTGGTGTAGGCATATCTACTTGACAGCTTGGCAGAAGCTAGTTAGCTGCACAATTACAGAAAGAAAGAGGCAGCGCAGCTTTGCTGTTACCCACAGGCAAAGAGACTCAGTCAATAAAACCAATCCCCATCCCCCAGGAACTATTCTGCTAAAGAGTCATCCGGCTCCTGCTATTTAAAAATCTCTGCTGGTAGGAGAACTGCCAGAATTAACAATCGATGTTCTAAATCGAGCTCAGTATCACCGGCGCAATCATGGTTTTTATTATAGGAGCATCAGAGAATTAAAAATATGCAGCCCCATGGCAGGTTTGGATGGTGGGTGAAAGGCAGGAGAGCCTGCAACCAGGATCACCATGGGACGGGGGGCAGTGTCCCCAACCCCGTGACAGTAGCTTTTGTCATGGCAACTGAGTGCAAAACGCACAATTGCAGCTTTTTCTCTGAGCATCCTTTAAGCGAGACAGCTACTCAATCATAATGCAGCTCAAGGGATTTTTGGCATGAAAAAAGGAGAGTTTTAGACCGGCACTTACGTGAGCATTTTATTCTCATGGTAAGACAGACCCATGTTGTACCAGGTTTCCAATATTGTGACTTTGCAGCTGGATGTTTTAGAACTCAAGTACCTTCTCTCTGCGCGAGCAGATTCCTGTCTGCCATAAAGCTACATTGCATAAAATTGCGCTGCCCGTTTTGTCACAAACTAGGAAAAAATCAGAGATATTATGCACGCTGGGAAAGCAGAGAGAAAAAAAGCAGAGATACGATGCAAACTGGGAAAGCACACCTTTGCAAAGTGCCCATCAACAGCTCCTCCCGCCCTTCCCCTTCTCACCTGCTAAAGCCTTTGCTTTAAAACCATGACTTAGTTTTAACAAGCTCAGCTGCCAACAGGGGAAATCACAGACTCATAGTATTATTTTGGTTAGAAGAGACCCTTAAGACCATTGAGTCAAACCATAACCTAACTCGGGCACTAACCCATGTCCCTAAGAGCCTCAACTATACATCTTTTAGACACCTCCAGGTGTTAGGCTGAGCTAAGACATGGGGTTCTTAGGTAATGAATTTCAAGAATTTTAGCACTGCTGGTGAAACACACCTTACTGCTGCTCCAGTATGAGTAACAGAGCCTCCAGAAGTCAAAGTCAAAGTTTCCCCCTTTCTGGAGAGAGCCAAGTCCCACACGGAGCACAGATCAAGGGGTGGTGGCCAAAGCTTCATGCATGAGAAGCTCTGATACTTGGTCCCAATGCCACCCTGAGCATCTACAACTTTTATGATGTATCTTTTGTCCCACACTTGGAGCACAGTTTCATCAGGATGTTTTCCCAGTAGCATTTCCATCAGATAAATACTTCTCAATGCCCTTGAAGAGCACCCAGAACATGGGCATGGGACACACGCTGGTCTGGAAGGGAACACTCCTGCAGAAAAGTCCTAAAAGAACATCCATCTAGGAAAAAATACTGCAAGGACAGAAACAGATCTTTTATCTTCAGTTAAGTGTCCCCTTCCTGGATCATTTTTATCAGTGCTTCTCATTTGGTCTTCAAAAGATTGGGGCACACGCTAATAGTCATTTTTCAGGTATCATCCCATCTCCCTCCTGTCTACTCATTCATCTTTTAAAAACAATCTAGGTAAGAATTGCAATGGTGTTCAATGAGGATCTCTTTGGATTTTTTTGGAGAGGTTATTGTGGATGGAAACCTTCCCAAAATGAGCTTAGATGAGTGTCAAAACTTAGTTCAAAGAGAAAAAGTCTGTTTATAAAAGACGCACACACACACCAGGGCTCTCTGCTAGATCACAGCCTGCTCTTCCTTTTTTAATATCAAATCTTGAACATTTTGACCAGCTTAAAACTCAGCTTTCTATGCAACAGGATATAGGTGGTGGTGATAAATATTTCTGTATTTAATCCTGATGCCCTCAGTTCTCAGGGCAATGAACTCCAGGCTTCTGCTGCTGGAGGAGCAGTTACCTGCAGTGGTCAAACCACATCAAAATCACCTCTTGCAAGAAAAAGAACTGAAATATAAGGAAATCAAATCCCACAAACCAGCATTCTCTGCAGTAATTCAGGACATTGAGTTATCCTGCCCTGCTCAGCCCGTTGGGTCAAACAGCTGGTTCTGCATCTGGGCCTTGGAAGAGGCTTTTGCTGGAAAATAGGGGGATGCTCCGAGCTGCTCATTAACCACTTTCCTCCTGGTTATTCGCCTCGGGAACCATCAGAGGGCAGCAGCCCCCTTCCCAGCCTTGCCTGGGCTTCTTTCTTTCCTTTTCTGTTCTGTTTTCCTTCGAAGGGGAGAGTGAAAAAGAGAGGGAGGGAAAGAGAACTGTCTTAACTACACATGCAAAGACAATACTGTATTTGGCCTTCTTCTCTGAGACACAAAACCAAACAGAAACAAAAAGGCACAACACCAAAAACAAACAAACAACATAGAAACAACAAACCAAAAATCACAAAAAGCATTACTTAATCTACACATTCATTTTAAGTGCTCTAATCAACACCCCAACTCTATGGGCATCCTGGAAATGAGCACGAGAGGTGCAGCACGGAGAGGTGGGTTGCTTGGGCATCCACTGGAAAAGTCTTTATTAGTTTGTTCCCAACATGAGGAGAGATAAATTGCCAAAACAACAAACCCCCCAACCCCTCAAAATCAACAACAAAACCCAAACACACACAAGAAAACCCCCAAGGCAAGAGTAGATGTTCAAAGCCACTTTAACCAAACCTGCTGGTGTGGACGCTAAAGAGCTACCGAAGTTATCAATTAATAATGATTAGAAATACAGACTCAGAGAGAAAATGGGGTTTTATACACTCCCAGTCTTCAGAGTAAGGGTAAAAACGCTGTGTTTTGCAAAGGTTACCAAGACAACCTTCACTTGTATTTCTTGATCAATAGGGTATGAGCAAAAACATTGTCCCAAATAAGAATAAATCAGTATGGCTCAAAATTATTTTCCAAATGTAGTTAATTATCTCCCAAGATACAGGAAAGAGACAATACATCCCTGACAATGGGCTGGGTGCTTTCTCCCATTCTTCACCCAAGACTTTAAAGAAAAGGAAGACAAACCCTCTTTCTGTGTCAAAAGCTGGTACGTTTAACCTGATCACCAACTGCATGCACAATGAAAGCAGGTTTTGCAGCTTCAAATATGCTCTGACACTAAAAATATTTGTTGTAGAGGTGAAGTAAGTATTTTGGAATGGATATTGCCATTTTTTGCACTCCAGACTTCTGTACGATGCAAGAAACTGAGAAAAAAAATCCTAGGAAAACATAGGGTGATTGTGGAGATTAATGGCACTCTAAGTACTATTTGTCCTCTAAATCTGCAAAATAAAGCCTCTGAAAAAGCATCAGACAATGAATATCAGTATATTCAGATTTAAGCTTCTAGGGCAAAGAGCAATTCTACAAGTCAGCAGTGCAGAAGAAAGCTGTGCGCAATTAAAAGTGAACTTCAGTCAACAACAAACGTCAATGTAGGAAAATACAGGTGCACACTGGAGTTGTATTACTCTGCCATTTGTATGCATTTTTAAGTACTATAGTATTGTTTTCCAACAGAGAAATGCCTGCTTTTCTTAGAAAGTGATAAAAAAAAATCAAAGTTTAATTTTAAACATTTTAAAAATGTTCTAGAACTATTCTAAAAGAAGAGATGACTGGTTGGAACCATCACCAGCACTTGTCCTCCGGTCTTTGGTTTGGTTAAGCAGGTGATCAAGAATTAAAGTCAAATACTTTTCCTTGTTTCCAAGTTTTCTGATGATCTCTGAGATTCATCTGATGATTTTTCCTTGTGATTATCTCTGCTGTATGTATATCATTCTGATGTCATGCATTAATGTAAAGGAACAATTTACCGTAGAACACATTACTTGAGGAAATTCTTCATGACAACCTTGATATATTTAAAGAAGATGGATTAAACTCCATTACATTTACATTTTCCCTATTCAAAGAATTTTTTAAAAACCTAACAAACAAAAAAAACCCCACCCTGTTTGTTTTCATTTGTTTTCACATGTTAAGGATCGGATTCATCTCCTTTTTCTCCTATCTGCCAAATTGGAAAATTTGAGAAGAAAAGTGTCCTTCAATGTAGAGAAAGCGAAGTGATGGGAAACGCCCACAGACTTCTGCAGAAAAGGGCAAATACATCAATGTGCTGGTGCTCGGTTTGTCTACAGCCCCAAGGAAGCTGTCAGTGCTAATAAGCCACTGGAAGATGGATGATATCCTAATTATAGGAACTTCAAAGAAAATCACTAATTATAATAAAACTACAGCTTAATTTCCTAAGGACTTTGGGTTTCAGTCTAGACATCTGCCTATACTGTATATATAGCATTTCTGGCCTCATTACTGAATCTGAGGATTTCATGTATGAGAAGTCATGGCAAGGATAAGGGAAAAAAAAAAAAAAGGCATTTCATGTAAAGTGCCAAGAAATTATGGGTTCATATTCAGTCACCTGAAGAAAATCAGCAAATCTAGTGAATTCTTTTATTGCACCATTGCCAAATGCTTTAACAGAAAGTGCTTTAACAGCGGCTTTTGGCAGCAACTTCCCAACTAGAATAGTCAATAACCAGGAAAACAGGCAAACTTCAAAGAGAAGAGGCAACAGGACAGTAGAGTCAACAAGGCCAATGCAGAATTATGTGATTTACACTACAGAAAGTGTTTCCTAAAATGGTACCTAGCTATCCATGTGAGTTTATATTTAGATGCTCTCTGCTGAGCTTGGACTTCTGTTATCTGGAGTTTTCCTTGCACCTCACCATGAAAAACACTGCAATATATTAATAAAATGAAGCCATGTCCCAGGGCCAGCCCTCGAGTTTGGAAGAAGCCTTGAGCCACCACATTAGATGATCCACGAAACTGCAAATAAATTCTGTGAACATAAATGCGCAATAGGCAACTCAAAGGATCAACAGCACAGTAGAGAAAACCGTGTACGTCATTATATTCATGTTCAGACTAACAAAGATCACATTGTCCAGATTTTATGGAATCTTCCTAGATTTCCAAGAAGATTTTACAAAGTTTCCCAGCTCAGACTTTTAAGGAAGTCACGTAGCTGTGGCACAAGGGAGGGTCTGGCCCTGGTAACATACATAAGGCAGGAAACCTATGGTGGGAGTTAGCGATCGGATCTTGCAAAGGATGGAAGTCACCGTTACTGTTCCACAGGGACATGTGCTGTTCGGAATAGGAACATACTGATGGGAGAATTGATGCAGACTTGAAAAGTGTCCCTGTTCACATTTGAAATTCTATACATTGAGTTGACTCAGACTGAGACATGATGAATTTTTAGCTCGGTGCTCATCAGCTCTCAGAAAAGCTCATCAAGTGTTGGGCACAGAAATAAAGACTAATAAAGGAAAAGACCAGAGACGACAGTATAATCCAAAGCATTCAGAGGTGTGATGAAGACAGCTGAAGGATTGCACAGGGAAGCTTGTTGAACCCAACATAGCAGGAGATTGAAGAAAGGTACATCAGGATCTAATTATCCACAGAGAGTCAGTGTTGTCTTACAGGACCAACACAACTTTAAAGCTCCATCATATACAGACCTCTAATTAGCATCTATGCAGACATTAGCATGTATCTTTTTGTTCTTCTTTTAAAACAAACAATAAATCCTATTCAAAGTAAAGGCAAGTGGATAATACATGCAAATTATTGGTCTATGTACACTATTACTCTATGCAAGAAAGACTACAACCTGTGCTGGAGCAAATCTAGAAGATCTTCTTGTCAACACATAAGGTAAAAGTAATAAAATGACAACTGAAAATTTGTTACCAAGGCAATAGATGAACTTTTCCAAGATTCCGTTATCCCCCCCCCCCCCAAAAAAAAACCCGCAACTGGACAAACAGAAGAGCTGGCAAAGCACACAGATACAGATGGTGCGCATGGAGCAGGTGAGCATCTCTCATGGTACCTGTCCACATAGGAACCTCCCACCACCGTATCATCTCTATCTTGGCAGCAGCTCAATTAATCACTTGCCAGAATTTTAAACCACCTTTTCAAGCCTCTTCCTAAACCTTAACATGACTTTTAATTCTTTCCAGCAGAAGCACATCACAGCACAGTGATCGAAAACGTCCTTTCCCAGAGGGTGAGCTGCTCTATCTGTATAGGGAACAACAGTTCTGCTGGATTTATGCAAAATAATAGAAAATAATCAAGAATGGGAACTTTGGATCAAGTTTTGAACAAATTAACATGACAATAATGGAGATCTTTTCATGTTTATCCTGTAAGGGGAAACTGATGGGGATTAAAATATCCTCACTAATCTCAACTTCCTTTCCCCACCTCCATATAAAGAGAAGGTAACATGGATTAGAGAGCACCAAGGGCAACTTTGGAATCAACCATCAAGTTCTATGGACACTTTTGCATCTTTTGGAAGAAGCAAACAAAAATAAAAACAAATGCAAGCATACCTACGTTGACCTAATCAAACGATACTGATAATCAAGCAGCTTTGCATACACATCTCATCAAATTGTTCCTGCAATACTGATAAACTGCTGAATAAAAAAGCACAAGTGCTTAACTACAGCAATTAATAAATGAGTTATAGCAGTGCCATCCTTGAAAACCTGTAAGCAAAATTATAAACATTGACAATTAACCATAGTCAATATCTTCATTAATGTTTATATGTAACTGACTACTATCAGAGCTAGATATCTGTCGCACCATAAATATTTTGGGATTATCCCAAAATACCCATTTATTTAGAAGATCACAGCATGGCCTTTCTCAGCAATGATAAGCAATGAAGATCAGATGTGATCATGAGGCTCTTACAATAAATCGTGAATGCATCACATCTCTGGAAGGGCTGGGCAGGAGACATTTGCAGACACTTGTATTGGGTTGTCTTCCCCATCCCTTCCCTCTTCACACGAGAAACAAACAACAAATCCCCTCTATTTCTTAATTTCTCAACTTGATCATTTTTCTACAGCTCAATCATGAAAACATATTCAATGCAGCATGATGAAACCAATACATAGACTGCATTTATCAGTCATTTTTCCCCTCTCCATTTTGAAGTAACCTCTGCCTTTTTTTTTTGACGGGACTGAAATGTGAGCAATGCCACAGCCATTGTTACACGGCCATAACAGAAAAAAAGAATGTATTGCCACAGAACTGTTATGGACTGGAGTTGGACTTGATGGTCTCTGAGGTCTTTTCCAACCCAGTCGATTCTGTGATATTAAATTCTTGACCTGTTATGGTTGTAAAACAAAACACACTTCAGTGCTGAGCGAGCAAGACTGGAACCTGCCTATCTCCTTTCTCAGCAGAGATGACTCACAGTTTTAAGAAGCAAATCTTCATTTCCCGGTAGGTGGCTAAATCTGGAATCTCACAAACACCCCGAATTGGAGAATTTTAAGATAAGGGCTCAATTTTCTTTCAGTTTTGCACATGTGTGATCTCTACCTTTTGGGGATTGATGATTTCTTTGCTTTTATGCCTAAATCAGAGACGAAGAGTTTGTGGTTCAGGCTGTGGTCAAGGTCTGGGAAATGCAGGAACCACAGATGCGACCACTGTTCTGCCACCTGATGCAAAACTTCCAGGGCTAAGATCGCAGATTTTAAGCCTATGGTCCTGAATTTATAAACATTATAGCCATAGGAATTCACCTCTATTTTCAAACAAGCAGTTTAGATGCTCAGTTTACAGACCATGGTCTCTTTGGAGAACTGGAATTGTTCTGTAAGTAGGTGTAACATCTTCCACAGGCTTTGAACTCCATGGAAAGCTGCAGGTCCTGTTCTTACCCGTCCCGCATCACACTGCACCCAGCTACCTTCCAGTATATATTACACAATACTTTAGCCTTTGTGATGTAAAATAAAAAGCCCTGATATTATCTACAGAAAATGTCAATGGCTTGTTTCCTGACTCCACATTTTGTGGAAAAGCAGCTCCAAGGGACATGGAGCAGCTGGACTGCAACCTCCCCACCAGTGTTTCTATGGGATGTTTTACCGGCAAGCTGGGAGTAAGAAAAAAACCCCACAAACATACAACTTTTAAGAACAAACCCATGTATTGATCAGATTTAACATTCTGTCTGCAGGGAGGGAACAACAGCAAAAGGGATTAAACAAAGAGAGTCATGATATATACTGCAGGTTATATGTTAGCTTTGATGCTACTGTCAAATCCCCAACCAGCAAAGGGGAATAAACAAAACACACACAAAACCAGAAACCACACTGAATTATCCACAAGAATAAACTTGCTGCTGGCTGCTGTGGATGCCTAGTAAGGTCAGAGCAACTTGGTACACCACCTCTCAAGTAGCAGTTTCTAGTTTATAAGTAAGGTTTCTCAGCCCATAAAGTGCTGTTTTCCAAGCACAGCATATAGCTGTAAAGGTAGACAAGAAGAAAATGGACAACCCATATTCATCCATCTTCATCTGTCTTTCAAGAATATGGGAAGATAAGTTTGGCCCCATGTCACAGCACTGGCCTTTGCTCACCGATACCATCTTGGTAGTTACTTATCACCATCTCCCCCTTCATTCTGCTTCCCTCAGTCCTGGCCTCATAAGTTGAGACACGCTCAAGTGACCACGGTTCCCAGATTTTGAAATAAGGTTGGTTTATTTTTCCAGCAATTCACTGGAAATGTAACCTTACATGAGAAGGAAAAAAAAAACCACACACACAAAGGGATATAATTAAAAAAAAAATATTTAATGGACACATCAGTTAAGTTTTAAATGCTGTGTGCAGTCGCTTCTGTTACAAATATCACAGTGCTCCCTGCAGATCAAAACTGTTGCACAGTATATTGGATTTTAATAGTACCTCTAGGTTTAATATGAGATAATGAATGAAATATGCCCACAGATGTTCAAGTGTCCTGCGAGCAAGTGTGCATTCAAGTTATTTCATTGCAGCCAGAGGGTGACTAATGTTAATCTGGAAATAATTTCCACTGTTGAAAGCAAAGCAAAAGGAGGTTACTGAAAAGGATCTGTAGCTTCTGATTAATTCTTGGGTGACTATACAGACCTTTTTTTTATGAAACCCAAGCTGAAAACACTTTTAGGCAGCTTATTGCTAAGCAGCACAGCTAGTGCAGGTAAAGCTGGTAGGAAGCTACAAGTTATAAGAGAGTACCAAAGTCCTCAGTCAAAGAGGAGTGCAGCAGGTACATGGAGTCAGTATAAGAAAGGAGATGAACAGGGTAGCATCTTCTGCTTTCCCTCTAAATATTTTTAAAAGAGAGTCAGGGAACAGACCATTGACCTTTTCTGTAGATAATACTCTTATTCCTCTTTAGAGAAAAGAGGATGTCATCGCTTATTCCAAGAAATGTTCCCTGGCATGGACTTGCATGAATAAACCCCAGAGTTTTATTTCAACATTTATATTGATTTATTACAGGTGTCCAAAATAATTTCAAGAGCAATTTTTTCTCTAGGAAGCTAGCAAGCCTGCCCTCTTTCACATACACATCATTATCTAGTAATTCTGAAAAGCAAAGCCATCTTATGTATAGACAAACATACAGTGTGTATGTGGACTATTGTCCAAGATTAATTTCAAGACTAAATATATTCATCTGAAAGTCATAAAGCATGTCAAAGGAGGATTCAGTCTGAGGTTTTCCTCTCTTATAAATCTCCAGCAGCTGTAGCTACTTGTTAACATACATTAAGACCAAGAGCACTCTTGTTCTCATCTGTGAAACAGCTTGAAGCCCAAGGATGGTTTGATTTCCCCAGGTTGAAAGAAAAGATCCCTCTGATCTGATAGTGTAGTGGAACTGATTTAATTATGGCTAAAAAAAAAAAAAAAAAAAAAACCACAACACATTTTCAACATTTATGAGTTAGATTTCACAGCACACCAAACTAAGACATATATAAATGTGGGACATATCTATAGATGTACTTAGACACGTTGAGATGGCGCAGCAAGTGCTGTGTTTGTCCAGGGGTCGTCTCCTGCCCCAGTGGCAGGTGATTTGCTGATCAGTGATGGGGAATTTGCCTGCAGGGATGCTGCTTCCTCCAAATCCCTTTTAGAGGAAGATATTGAAGCCGGTACATTCCTTAATTGAAATGGCAGGCAAGTCTTATGTTGAAAGTCTAACAAATAAAAGGACTCAATTTGTCAGTGTCAGGATAGGGCAGTGATCTTCTTTCTCCTTTGAGCAGCAAAAACCTTCCGGCACCTAATGGTGCCCAAGACACGATCAGATGGAAAGAGTCTCTCAATCAAAACAAGATCCACTTGCGGAAAAAAAAAGTGGGTTTAGGCCAAGATGTGGCAAATTCAATATGAAAAAATATTACAGGCAGTATTAAATATTTCCAACAGGCTTATGAACTAGTAAATGGTGTACAACTACAACAAAAGAGTTTGGTTTTCATTCTGGTTTTCCCACTATTCCAAGTTCTAGGCTTGTAAGCCCTACAATGTGCTTATTCTGCCTCACAATGTTTCCTGTTTCATTTCTCACATATCCAGCTTCTCTGCAAATCTAAACACCTGGACTTTGAATTAACCTACAGCAGATTGCCATTAGACCCTGTTTTTTTTCCCTGGCTTAGCTTTGGGACAGACTTTCTGTTCTATTCAGAGTATATTGATCCTCTATCAGCTGTGTGACTGCCTTGCTCTGATTGCACAGCCAGCTCAAGGAAGGTGCAAAAAATGCTTCAGGACAGATTGATATATGGGGTTGTCATATGCAGGGGCAGGAGCGGGACTCAATGATCATTGTGGGTCCCCTTGAACTCAGGACACACTATGATTCTGTGACTCCCGAAATCCTTAATTCTGACACCATTCTTAAATGGAGAGGAGGGTTAACCACACCAAACTAAGGGGATAATCAGATAAACTGGGAGTGGAGGGGTTTAGGCATCTAGTACAGAAGTGATAGAGCTGAGTGCTGGTGTTCATCTGTCAGTTCTGAAGCTTCCACAGAAACATGGGGTTGTCTTCACAAGATCCACACCTGTCCCCACCTAAAGGAAACCCAGTTTAGTTGCCCTCCTCTCTCTCTCTCACAGCTACATGCTCTGCCCTCCTCTGATGAAGAATTTGTTGAGGTTTCCCCAGCCAGAAATGGAGATGACATGAAGTGTTCCCTTTGCCAACCTTCCATCCCCATGGCAGTGAGGTTCTCCCAGGCCTGGTGCTGCCAAGTTGCTTTTCATGGCAGGCAAGAGGAGAGAGTTTGAATCCCTTCAGCAAGAAGCAGCAATTAAACCTAATACAGGTCTGCCACTTCTCACCTACTGAAAGGATGAACTGATTCCTGCTGGTTTGGCCTCATTTCAAGCAGTGTAGAAGAGTTGCCAGGCTTCGATCGCACCTCCAGCTGCGAGCTCAACATGCCTGCAGGCACCATCATAGGCCTAGACTAACACTCGTCCTTGTCCGCAGGGCTTTGCTGCTGGGTTCAAAGCCCACCCTGGCCATGCTGGGTTCATGGAGAAGTTCAGTGTCTGCCAAGGGTTTCTGATCTCCGCTGGAGGTTGTCATGCCTCGAGCTTGGGCACTGTCTGATCAGATCACAAGCCATGTCCTCGCAATATGACTTTTATTTTACATTCCAGTCAACTGAAGAGCACTCGGGTTTCTCATGTGAATCATAGAAACTGAACAGTTGGCTTTTACAAGCCCATTGTTGCATTTTATACCTTATTTTTTTTATGGTTCCTATATATGGGCATGGAGAAATAAGGAGAACTCCAGCTGATTTTCCCATCCTGGATTCCTCGTTAACAGATATTAAATCTACTTCAGTACTATTATAAAATTGACTCAGAATAGTTTGTCTAAAGTGCATGGATGAGCGTTACAAACAAAAACCTCACACAATTCATCAGCTAAGCTGTCTGCTGAAATGAGGAACAAAACTTACATGGTTCATATCAAACAACAGAATATTAAAAGCGCTCAGGAGGACACTGGTACTGTTAGAAAAGCCTCACTAGATGTCCAAGTCACCTTGGCCATAACCCCCAGAGGAAACGAATGCCTCTGAAAATCATCCACACACTTCTGAAGGGATAAAAGGGCTCTTGCATTGACCCCAAGAGCCACGGTGTACTTTGGAGTAGCTCTTCAGAGGGCAGACTCATTTTAGGGCAGGGGGATTGGACTAGATGATCTTCTGAGGTCCTTTCCAATCCCAAACATACTGTTGTACTGTAATAGGGCAGCATAATGAAGCAATATCACCTGGGTCAGTGCCCTCATATGTTGAAGACTTCAGGATAGCTGTGACTACATATTGTACAGACAGCCTCCAGTGTGTTTGAACAGATACAATAAAGAATTTACTGATGGACACATGATTCAGGTAAATGCTAAAGAACTCCAAAAGAGAATTTAAAGTGCTGCTCTTCTCTAGTGCCTACGGGATCCTCCAATGAACACAATAGCGTGAAACGAAGAATAAAGAAATAGCAAAGGTCACTGGGGTCTATGGAAGGGGTGAAAGAGCACAGGAAATTATGAAAGGGAGCAGAAGCATGGAGGAATGCACAAGACCCGCGGATCATCGCAGTCAGCACTGCCCAGCAGAGCTCTGCAAACACTGGATTAAGTATTTTAACTATGCACTGCCAGGGGCTGTCACGAGGATTTGAAGTTTCATTAACCCACAGGCTGTATTTTTTTCTTCAGAAGTCCTCATTTTTTTTTTTTTTTTTTTTTTTTTTTTTTTTTTACTACACTGCCCTAAACTCACCAGTCAGCCTTAAAACAAAGAAGCCTGCAGTGAAATCATGGTCTGATAGGAAACTGAAGCTTCTCTGCAAGTAATGCAAAGCTGTATTTTGTGCAGCCCTCTTGTTACCCCCCTTAACCTGCTGCGCACACCTTTGGCCCACCCACGAATGAGAAAGTTCACCTGACATCTGCAGTCAGTGTTTGCTGCTCACAAAACCAGCACAGCGCTTATATGTAGAAAAACAACTTGTTTTTCTCACCAGCCCAGGATACGGCCTCCTTTTCATAATGCTCCATCATGCTTCGAGTTGCTTTATGTCAGAATGAGACAGAAGAAAAAACACACAGAACACAAAATATGAAATAAATCTAATAACGTCATTGAACACTCATTCTCTCTCTCAGACCTTTCCCTTCAAGGGCCTCAATTTCTTGCTCTCAGAGAAAGCTCCTGGATTGCAAAGGGGTAACTCTTTGAATTGCAATTCTCCAGCCAACTGCATTATTTTATTTCTTTCTAAAAGTATTCAGGCTTTGCAGTTTTGAGTTTGCCTGTGGTCTTTGTTTAATTTCTCCACTGTTAATCGATACAAGTGCTCAGTGTTTCAGTGTCCTTCCACGGGCTTTTGAATTCTCACTGGGAGAAACTGGCAAACCAGGCTCCATGTCCTAAACCAGAACCATGCTAGAAAACCAGCCTCAAAGACCAGGCTTATTTTTGGAGTTAAAAAAACCCAAACAAACAACCAACCCAAACCTCAACCCACAGATGAGGAGAAATACCATGACTGGGACATGCACACAAACAAATAAGCAGTTTGTTTGCATTATTACCTATTATTCAGCCTTGGGATTAGGCCCTTGTTTTGTTTGTGCAGATAACACACTGATTTGACTTTCTGTACATAATACCTTTGCTTGGAGTTGGAGCCAAATCTCCACAAACACAAACTTCATTAATGCAAATAGCTTGAAAAAAACCCCTATGTACTGCTAAAGAGATCTGCTTGGGTCACAAGCACTTTCCCCAACGAGCAGGTTCAAATGACTTAATCCAGGTACACAAATGGCTCATTTCAAATCCAGAGGGATTCACACTCTGTGTAAACCCTGTAAGGTGCCTGCTGTCCATAAATAAAACTCAACGTGGAAAATTTATGTTCTTACTTTGTTTTTTTCTCCAGGCAGGAGGGAAACCTGGGTCAAGACTTTTTGTTACACTCAGGTTTGGTCTGCATATTGATGCATTTAATTCCCACAAGCAAAGCATCACATCCATAGGCAGGCAGCACCACAGCCTGTGCTTGCACCACATCAGTATTTGAAGGGATTTTGTATTTTACATCGTTCCGTCTTCATTTGGGCACCACAGTATGGTCTTTATTGGTGTTTGTGTCTCAACTGTTAAGCGTCCGGCACTGCTGGTTTAAGTTTGCCATTTGTTCAGTTACAAAAATTATATATATATATATATATATATGACTGGAAAACTTCCAAGAGCTGTAACTGAATTTCAGTCATTCGAAGTTAAACACCAGAGTCATTGTAACCAGGATGTTTCTGAGTGTTTTCTTAATGGAAAAAAAATGGCCCCACTGCAAACCCTTTAGAAAGAAATCCAACCATAGTCCTGCATGATAAATCTCTCCAACTGCATTCATTTAAGGTACAATTACAGATATTTGGTAGCAGGAGCAGCAGCACTAAGTGCATATTATATACAAAATGGGTGTGTTTGGGTTTGTTGGGTTGGTTATTTTTAATTAAACCATCTCTGAAGCTCTCCCCAAGTATTTATTTCAAGGACTCAGATACACAGTGCTTGCTGTATGAATATATTACAGCAAAAGGAAGAGGCAGAGAGAGCAGGTTTGTACCATTCAGAAGCTGATGAACATCTTATTTCCCTGTGAAAAGCAACACACAAGCAGGACTCACTGGTGTCTGGTTAATATGAAAAGAAACTGAGCATATTAGGAGAGTGTGAGTCTCATTTCTGATCAATTTAATAAGACCCCCGCTATTGTGAGCAAAATTAATTCTTCCCATTCTATTATTCCAGCGTTGCTCTTAATATTAGAAAATGGAAGCAAATAGAGAAATAGTTGTGAAAAAGCAAGACAGAGCATGCAAGCTCGCTGTAGGAAGGAATAGTGTTAAAAATAGATGTCTAAACAGATAAGGTTGTTCCTCTGACCTCTAGTGACCTCAGCAAGGTACTAATTACTGGGCTGCTAATACCTTTAAACCAAAAAAAAAAAAAGTGTTAATTCAGCCTGGCAAAAGGTTACATAAGAAAAGGATTGGGTGGGGGAAATATGCCACTACCCTTCTGTTGACAATATTGTTTCATTTGCAAACCGACTTTTTTAATATTAAAGTTCTAAAACCAGGTGTCAAGCAGCTTTCCTTTGTAAGATTCACAACTTCAGCTGACACCTGGAATGAAACGACCCTGACTACCCAGTTACCGCACTAGAAGCGAACAGAACTATAAAGTTTATTTGATCCCAAGCTCTAATGTGAAGCTTCATCGTACAATAGACAATCCTGGCAGACGGGGATTTCTGAGTGCAACTCAAGCCAAAACAAATTGCTTGTGGGTCAGGTACAAGACAGCAAGTCAAGGCATTTTTGCCACAAAACTGAAAAGATCATAAACGACTTTATAGAGCAACGGCATTGTATTTTCTCTCCTGCATGTGCTGGTGGGCCAGAGAGGATCAAGTCTTAGATCTTCATGCTGTTCAGACCATTATTTTCTCTGCTAGTAAGTCATTAACTCAAATGCTTCGCAAGAGAACCATAGATGTGCAAAAATCAGAATGAAAGGCTTGCAACTCTTTAAGCAACTATGAAGAAAAAGCCAATTTGCTGAAAGAGGAAAAAGATTATCCATAGCATCATCTTCGATCGATTCTCGTTGGCTTTGTAGATGGGGTTGCGCCTTTCCTTGGATGATCTCCAATTGACAGTTTAAAAAAGAAAGTTAAAAAAGAATTTCATTGTAGTAGCAGTTTGGCTGATAACCTCTCCTTCATTTTTCTGAGATTGGCACGTCCGTTATGATGTAGTGACAAAGAAATAACATTGCAAACTGAAATAGATATAACAGTGCTTCAAAAGAGCCAAGGTAAAGAGGAAAACAAGTAAGCAAAGGTTCTTAAAATAGTGCTCACTGAAGCATAAAGTCAGAAGCATTTTTTAAGGTAAAACATCAGGATTTATAGAGCCCCTGACTCCAAGGTTACCTTCCCTCCTCCTGCTCATTTCTGCAATGTGTTTTACCCTCTGGTGCCAGGTATGAAATTATAGAAGAGAAACTACTATTTCAGCCCATGTGGGAAACATTTGGACAAATGTACTTTCTGAAAGCAAAGAAAACATTTTAAGACCCACAAGTATTTTGCCTCGGGAAATTTCCTCTTAATCTTTGCGCTGACACCTCTCTCAGACACTTCTCAGCACTTTAAACCATCCAGGAGGCCAGCAAAAGCTATTCCCAAGGTATTTAGTTTCTCCCCACAGATTTTTGCAGCGATTATGTGACTTCAGATCTGAAAGGCTGCTCTTCTCCTTAAATGACAGGTAAATGAAAGGGTGTGCAGTAAGGGGCTGAACAAAGATGTTTCCTCCAGAACAACCTTTTTCCCCACTCTCCAAAGACAAGTGCTTCTTGCCTGAAAAGGGGGTACAATTCTCAGCTAATATTGTCTTAATATATTGCATAACAAAGTATGCTTGCAGATTTGGTTTAGACTTAATTAGGAAGTACAGCAAAGACCATTTGGAGCATTTCATGCCAAAGTGTGTTAACAAAACCAAGCAACACGTAGACAAATAGTAGCTTTTGGGGTGACTCCAGCTCCAGGCGTGGGGTCACAAAGAGGGTATCATTGAGGGAATAAACAGCTTCAGGTGTTGCAGATGCTGCATCTATGTGTTTATGAGACAGAAACTTAGTTCTTTTCATGCTGTGACCTACAAGCAACATCTACTCACACAAACAAAAGAAAGCCAAGTGTCTAAAAAACTTTTAGCTATGTAAAAAGTTCCCAAGATTCTCTGCCAAAACATTATAGCTGCACTGTAGCATGAAACCATTGTCAACAAGGAGCAGGGCCATGGGGATAAGAATTACAGCATTGTTATAAAAGACACAGAGATGAGGTTCTTAGGGACGTGCTTTAGTGACAGAGTTAGATTATGGTTGGACTCAATGATATTAATGGTCTCTTCCAACCAAAATAATTCTGTGATTCTATTCCTGGTCCTTATTTTAGCTGCATTATAAGTGTGCAATGTTTGAATTTGCTCCTATTTCCCTCTCTGTTTCGCAGACTTGAGTCATGCAAAGGTGGGTCTGGGCACCCCAAGGCTGTGCAATTCCTGTCTGCCCACCCTGCCGGGGGTTCTGATGGGTAATGGGGAGTACAGGAGCTGCAAACACCAGCCCAGAACCATTCCTGGTTAGCCCTGGGCTCTTTATGAAGAGCATTATCACAGCTGACAACACAAGACAAATTACAGCTCTTCTGAGAAATCAGCATATAAAGTTGGTGCACTTATCAAAGATCTGCCAGCTTATATAACAGAATGGTAATGTATTGTGAATTTCAATTAATGTCTTTGAAACCTAGAGCCATTTAAACCCCGTTCAGATTCTCATTCACTTCGGCTTTAACAAATTCTACCGTGCAGCATTTTATGTCAAGATCAGCTAGTTCGCTGTTTTCTCAGGTGAGAAACGGGAAGGACACTCGTGACAGCCCCCAGACGTGTGCAGACTGCTACTTGCTCTCAGCTTTCCACCTATGAAGTACAACAAGTTCTGGGGACATGAAAAATCTGAATTCAGTAAGGAGAGAATTACCCTGGAGTGGAAGTTTTATAGAAGTAACTGTAGAAATATTTCTAAAATGGAAATAAAACCCCCCTCATTTGTATCACCATCTGTAAGAAGGAACTGTTTTAAACATGACTTTCCAGCCATCTAAAACAGATTTTCTTCTTTATCAGTCCAGAAATTATCTTCACCTATTCTGAGACTCACTTTAGCTGAATTAAAAGATCAAACAAATTATTTTTGAGCATTGTAATATTTTTTGATAGAATGAAGCAAGGTCGTGAACTCAATATTGATGCGTTACACTCAGCAGGCAGAGAAATATTGCAGGTTTTTTTCTAATCAGTACCAAAATTCCCAAGTCTCTTAGTTTCTAAGGAAACTGGGAAACCAGAAGATAGAGGAAGTCTCAGGGTAGAGGTAAATTCAATAGCTCTTTTATGACAGTCATTTATCACCACTTTCCAGCTTTCACCTTGGCTCTACCCACGCTATCAATAGTTTTGAGCATCATTTAAGTGACTTCTGTCTCAGACAAGAAAGAAGGCAAGAAACTTCAGCATGGGATCACATGTAAGTGCACATGGGGTGGCAAGAGAATCCAGGGACTTCTGCCTGGTGTCCAGGGTGGGCTGAGATCAGTACCCAGGCCCTTGTGACTAAGGATCACTGGTGTACAACCAGTTTGAGCTCTGAACACAGCAGGATGTGAACACAGACATGGCAGAAGAAGAAAACACTCAAAACATCTACTGTTGAGGAACGGACGTAGCATGGAGATGGGGCTGCAAGCAGGGCATGAACCAGGACACACGGTCCCCTTGCTCTGGAGGAGCCAGATCTTCCAGCCCTTCATCTTCCTTCTCCAGTGCCTTGTTTGAGATATTTCAGAGATTCATTCAGACTTATTTTCTACTCCATCTCATAACAGCAGGTACAGTCACAGGCACTGAAAGACAACAGGCTGACCTTAGTCAATGAAGACCATAACTAACATATTCAAGTATTCCAGGAACTACTAAAGGAATTAAATCAATTGCTACTGTTCCATAACCCTCAAGTTGCAAAGTATAAAGTCGTTTGCTTGAAAACAGAAGGTTTTCCATTGAGTTAGGAGAAGGTTTTCCTCTATCTCCCTGTGACCTCCACGCCCAGCTGCACAAGAGATCATCCAGGGCAGTCAGTATCCAAAAATTTCTTCCCAGTCCTTGTCTCCAGGAGCAGCAGCTTGTGGGCACTCTGATCCCTTCTATGACAAATGACCCCACAAACAAGTAAGACCTGCCCAGAACTGGTCAACAACTGGGATAGAACTCTGGTCCTCAGCAAGGATCCCCCCATCATCTCATACCTGCCACAGGGTCTGAGCCACTCATAGAATGTCCTGAGTTGGAAGGGACCTGCAAGGATCATTAAGTCCAGGACAGCCCCAAAGTTCACACCACGTGTCAAAGGAAGCAATGTGGAAACCAAAATAAATACTTCAAAGAAAAAAAAAATGGTATGTGGTTACTAACTCACCACCTATGAACACCGTAGCCTCCTCCACACAAGCTGCCTGGGGATTTCAGTGCTGACTGTGCATTAGCAACTTCACTGGATGTTTTGTTTAATAGAAATCACAGCAATTCACATGGCATCAATGGACATGGACATCGAGAGGTTCAGCAGCTTCAAACCCAAATCAATGCACAGCACTGTGAAAAAGCAGGTTTCCATTTCAGGACTGTGCTATCTGTTTTGGCTTCATTAAGATGAGTTCTGTTGGCCACACATAGCTGTCTACTGCCATCTGATTTACCCTGGCTGCCAAGCATCCACCCAAGTATAGCAGATAGTATATAGGACCTAAAAAAGCCCCACAGGTTTGGTACATGCTGGAAGCCATCAGGATAAAATAAATACTACTGGGCATCTATGGGAAGCCGAGTGAGCTGAACCCTGGGAGCCCACACACAGATTTACAACACACCTGAGCCAAAGCAAAGCAAATTCTCCCTCCCACAAGTGCTTACTCTAAGCCACCAATCTGTTTTCTTCCATCAGAAACCAAGACCCCCGAAGCAGAAGGCGGCAAGCAACATTTTGGTGAAGGGCACAGCACTATGAACTGTACAATTTGTAACGTTTCAGCATTTTGATGCCTGGGCCAGAGGTGAAAATGCAGCACAACATTATTACTTTGAATTATATTGACAGTAAACAGTCTGAAGGTGTTTCAGCTGTTATGCAGGGAGGGAAGACAGGTGTCTTGATGGCTTTTACAACCATGGAAAAAAACCCAAACAAGAATTTTTTGTCTAAATGTTTACAGCAAATGACACCTTCAGAGCATGTGAGACAGTAAAATAGGTGTTTGCTTGGGGATGGAAGGAGCACAACAGAGACAGCAGTCACAGCCCTTGCCAGTCGCTATAGATAGTACAGGACAAAACTTATCCAAAATGGCAAAAATCTCTTCTGGATAAGCAAGAGTAAAGCGATAAATCTTTAGTTACAGTTAACACTATCAGTTCAAGTACTAAGAATTGTATTGGAAGAAGAGGAGATGAGAACAAATCCCCCATAGTCCTCCCAGAGCAAACCTTTAGTAGCCTTTTCTTGTTTTAAGTTATAAGGCATAAGTGTCAGTATTTTGTTACATGGGCACAAGTAAATTTAAGCATGGCATCTTGTTTGGACAAGAGGAAAAAAACAAAGAACTGTTTACGTTACACTATCAATAACAGTCGTGAAATAGTGCTGCAGGACACTTTAAATCAAATGCTGGTATGCATCAGGTAAGACAGATTTCAAGCTGTAAATCATTCCAGAGAACAGTGCGGTAATACAAGCTGTCATGATTTTGCCTGAAATTTTCAAGCTGTATAATATTTTTAAGAGAACCTGCACCTTGCTATGGGCTCCAAAATGGGTGGTACATTGTCTCACAATAAAGCTTTCTTTCACTCTGTAAAATCTGTGACAACATATACATTGACATTGTTTTCATGGTGACAGTAAGATGGCATTTGTTCAGTTTATAGCTTAAATGACAGAGACACAGATGTAGCCCAAGACGACTCACAAAGACTTTATTTTAAAATCTGAAATATGAGGTTCTACCAACTGTCTCACTGAACAGCTTTTCAAAGCTTGCTCAGGTTTAAAGAGGAATCCAAGAATCAGACGAACCACTGGGAAATGGTGTTTTTTAGGTGTGTGGTTTTTGAGGTTTCATGTTGTTGTGTGAGGTTTGTGTGTAGGGTTTGTTGGTTGGTTGTGGTTTTTTGGAGCGCAATCAAAGGAGAAACCTTTCTGTGCAGGGAGGGAGGAACAACAGCTTCTGCTCCTCCACCCAATAAAAGCACAGAAACAATGTCATTCGGTGGTTTTGCTTGGGGAAAAAGTAGCATCGCCCAGTCGTGACAGAGCGATAGAAAAGTTTGGTGGAAGCCACATGCAGATCTTGAATTAGAAAACTTTCAGCTCCTTTGCACCATCAGCTTTAGCTGCACCTTTCAACCCAGAGGAGCAGCCTTCGCACGTCACTTCACCCCCACAAGCCACAGAGGGACAGATCAGCTTCCCTTGCAGTTGTGGAATCTATAAGAGCTCAACATTTTATAGCCCATCTCCAACAGCCCAACGGGGGCTGTATTACATATTACTTGACTATTCCATACATACAGCACTCAGATCCTTCCTCCCAGAAGTACTTTCACAGAGAAAGACCACAATCCTGATTTAGGGCAGTGGAAAACTACCCTACAGAATTACTGACTGGTAAGCTGCAGTTATTATTAGAATTCATTAAAAGCCCAGGGAACAAATTAAGCTGCCCCTGTACAGTAGAACAACCTCAGAGCCTGAAATTAAGTCACACAGTAACAGTCCAGGAGCACCACTGGTGGATGTGCAGGTTCCTACACTGTCCCATCTCCATTCTCCAGCTCTGACTCCTGAGCCAACAAGTAGAAAAGACTATATTTCAGCTTCCTTCTGGACACAGTTATAGCAGGTCTGGAAAAAGGTTTTATGATAATAATAAAGTAGTAAATTAACTTTTTACAGCCAGGAGCTAGTGTAACATTCTAGGCATTTCATAAGCAACATTAGAAGCATAAAGCATGCAACGAAAAGCACAGAGGAACATTAAATATTTGACATTCTATCACCATGTCTTGCCAAGTATGCGTTCAAGTCTTACAAAGATGTTACCATCTTGCAAGAGAAGGCCGGGTACGTGAGGCGGAGAGGCTACAACACAATGTACCTGCTTTTTCTTCAGAAATAAACCTACACAGACATTTTCTCATCTCAGAGAGGATGAGGATGCTCAGAAGGATGCTGGGGTGAAGGAACTACCCTCTGTGAGCTTTATGTCTTATACAAAAACATTATACGTTATATGCAGAGAGCTATTCAGTTCCCAGCCAACAGAACTGTAATTATCCACATAAAACCCCAACAATAGATATGATGTCATTTCATTGACATTTTGAGAAGATTCAGATGCTGCATAAGAAGGACACATTTTCTTTATGCTCTTTCAAATGGATAGTATTTTCTACTCCTGCTTTCAAATTACTCAGGAAATAAAGCTGCAAACTTCTCTAACTGCAACTAAAATAACAATCATAGAAAGTAAAACTCTTATGTTCACAAGAATAATATAAATTAAACCTCTATCAAAAGGACAGGGCACTGTCTTTCAGTCAAGCATCATTGCTGGGTTTTCACCTCAGAAGTTCAGATCAAAGTAACACCAGATACACAAATAGGGGGAGAACCAGGAGTCAAAGCAATATATTTCTAAACCAGCATCTTCAGCATTTCTAATCCAAAAGGCTTCATAAATCCCAAGATTAATTTATAGACAGTGAGAGGCTTTAATAAAAAGTTCATAGCTTTTTTTCCCCCCTTATTCCTCATAGCAGTTTTTATTGATAATCCTAACATTTCTGCAATGGGGAAATGAGTTGGAGAGAAACTTGTGCAATCACATGATTCCTAAAGCCAAGGTTTGACAGAAACAAATAATTCATAATAAAATATCACACTAGCAAACCTGCCTCTGACAACACTGAGTGGTTTTGATTCTTAGCCATGGTTGGACACTTGAAATAAACATAATTAATTCCTTCCTTATTCTGCATCAAGAATTATATACTGAATATTGAGAAAACTGCTTTGACTCAGCTATTGTTTTGCTCATAACTCACTAATAAAAAGCTTTACAAATAGGGAAAGAAGAACAATATAAATATAAAAATCTATTTATACTTACCTTTCCCTTCAGTTTTGGCTCCTGCAGAGATTCTGTCCACCCTAAAATAGGTTGATTTCATTACAAAACTGCTTCACAGGGACCTTAGAAGCTGAAAACCCAACACACACCATGGCTGAGGTTGCTCAGTGAAGAGCTGATGGAAAAGCAGGAAGCACAAGTTGACTATTTAGCACCTCTTATTGCTTGATTGACTAATCAGATATGGACTGGGGGGAAATGGGAATTAGAGCTGTTCTCCTGGCAGGTGGGTCCAGGCTCCTGTACCTCTTGATAGATGAGGAAGGAAACCAAATGAGAATGAATCGCAGCTGGCCCTGTGGTTTGGGCAGAACTTTTATACATGATTAGGTGAATCCTGGGGTCTCTACCAGCTAAAAAACAAACACACAAAAACCCCCAAGTCATTGTCAATCTCTCCAAACAAAGAAACATGAAGCACAACCTTTATTCACCCTCTACCAGTGGGATTCTGATAGTGCTGGAAACCTAAAAATGTAACAGAAATGTTTCAGAAAGACCAGTGAGATTTACTAGTCCCGATCTGAGGAGATTTTAATATATATCTAAAATTGGACTAGTGACCTGGCAGGTCCTCTTTAAACGTGTGGCATGTCGTGTATGTGTCAAAAAGATGGGGATGTGGTTTCAATATATTTGACCCTGGAGCTCAGTTGCTTTGAGGATGACACTTTTCCTGGCTGGATGTTGCACAGCAATTTGGGCAGGCCCCCGCTCTAACAGCATTAGGAAAGACTTTTGTTTCTATAAATACTTTGCACCACTCTGCTTTAATTTACTCCGAATTTGGCTGGTTGCTGATGCCTGCCAATTCCCATTCACTTTTTAATTCGCTTGCTATTTTTTCTTTTCTGACCAATTGCTCTTATTATCTTCTGGTTACACAGTTTTGGAAGCAGCTTTGCTGTAGGTAGCAAAGCCTTTATTTGTAAGAAAACTTCCACCTGACACGAAGGTGAAGCTGGAAGAGATGCCTGGTGTCTGAGTCCCTTTCCCAAGGTGCTGATGGAGAAGAGCTGGAGCACAGTGACACAGGCTCTTGTCCCACTGCTTAGAAGGTTCTAATTGCAGGTTTTAGGGCCAAGATTTTGTTAAGAGTGTAAAGTTACTATTTAAAATAAAAGGTTTTACTATATAAGTGCTTAAGCTTGACTAAGGCTAGAGGGCAAGGCAAAGCAAAGAAATAATGGGGTGTGATGTGTGACACCAGTAATACAAAATTTTATTCTGAGGTGTATATTTTTAATGAGTGATCTGTAAAGTTCCCTTCTTCCCATTTTATTTATTGATTTATTTGATTTATTGCAAGCCCAGCCTTTTTGTCCCACTGCTTATTTGCAGGGAAATGGACACAACTGTACCCCCTGGCTGTGGCTTCCTCTGCACTGTAGCACACCAGATCTAACCCCAAATTATCCCAGTGAGCTCCCTAAAGAGAACTCCTCTGCTAGAGCCTAAAGAAAGGCAGATGGACTGAACTATTGGGGTGTAAGAAAGTGTAAAACATCGCACAAACAGCTGTGCGTGCTGAGTGGGCAAACAAATAAACCCTGCTGTATAAAATCCTGTGAAAACTGTGATCCCGTGTAGGTAATGCCTGTTTTCCAATACATAGAGAGTGAGCAGTACTGAGCTTTAATTTTCCTCATATTTCAGCATCTACATAAGTTATGAGCAACTAAAGATCTCTCAGAGATCCAGTGAATGCAAACTAGATCATGTTGCTATACCCAGTGTATCAAAACTGAGCAATAATTCATACTACGTAGACAGCACAGGCTATTAGGGAAAGCAGCATATGTGGAAGGGTAGTGCTGAGCTTAATTAACGATGCAAATGCAGGAAACTAATTCTACTTAAAGTATCGCTATTGGAAGTCTTTGATGTATGTAATTTATCCACAGTGATTGCTGACATGTGCTTATAGAGATAACTCAATGAGGAATCATTTTATCAGTGGCGATGGGATGCCTTCAAGGACAATATTTGTTTTAAAATAAGGAGCTGCCACCTTGATAGAAAATAATGATCCTGAAAGGCAAGAGCCAGCAAGTGATCTCTAAAAATAAGGTGAAAGCACGGTTGTCCTCTGGAAGGCCATGTGAAGTTATTCTTTAGCACTCTGTCATCCTCAGCGAGGCACCAGGAAAGTCTGAGATTTCAGCCTCTCTGACGCTGCCCATCAGGAAGATATATTGAGCTGCAGGAACAAGGTATTTCAAGGGCAGAAGTAATCCCAAACATCTTGGCTCAGCCTCGAGAATGAGTATAATTCAGCTGTTGAGGTGAACCCTACCCAAAACACGAGCAGCAGTGTTTCCTCAAAGCCATGTCAAATATGTCTTTTGTATTTTTTTGCGGTGTACTTAAAACAATTCCCAACAGAAAAGGAAATGTGAAACTGCGAATCTCCCTGACCACAAGGGCTCAGCCTTGAGCACTCATCTCACAAAGTCGTATTCCCAAAAGTTTGTTTCCCAAACAAGCCTTTAGCGTCAGTTTAAAAAGCCAACAAAGTATTACAGCTGAGGAAAATATGAAATTAAGAGGGATCTAAGTGTTTTTCGTTACTGGATTCTTGTTTGAATCGCTGCAGAACAGCACCAGCTCCTTTAGGGCACATTTCACAGAATCCCAGAATCCCAGAATGTCAGGGGTTGAAGGGCCCTGGAAAGCTCATCCAGTGCAATCCCCCCATGGAGCAGGAACACCCAGATGAGGTTACACGGGAAGGTGTCCAGGCGGGTTGGAATGTCTGCACAGAAGGAGACTCCACAACCCCCCTGGGCAGCCTGGGCCAGGCTCTGCCACCCTCACCAGGAAGAAGTTTCTTCTCAAATTTAAGTGGAACCTCCTGTGAACCTCCTGTGTTTGTACCCATTGTCCCTTGTCACCCAGAAGAGCCTGGCTCCATCCTCCTGACACTTCCCCTTTATATATCTGTAAACATTAATGAGGTCACCCCTCAGTGTCCTCTTGTCCAGCTCCAGAGCCCCAGCTCCCTCAGCCTTTCCTCACACGGGAGATGCTCCACTCCCTTCAGCATCTTGGTGGCTGCGCTGGACTCTCTCCAGCAGTTCCCTGTCCTGCTGGAACTGAGGGGCCACAACTGGACACAAGATTCCAGGTGTGGTCTCCCCAGGGCAGAGCAGAGGGGCAGGAGAACCTCTCTGACCTACTGACCACCCCCTTCTAACCCACCCCAGGTCCCATTGGCTTCCTGGCCACAAGGGCCCAGTGCTGGCTCATGGTCACCCTGCTGTCCCCAGGACTCCCAGGTCCCTTTCCCCTACACTGCTCTCTAATAGGTCATTCCCCAACTTATACTGGACCCTGGGGCTGCTCCTGCCCAGATGTAAGACTTTTCCCAGCCCCGTCTCTGTACCAACCACAGCAGCGTCGTGCAGGTGGGACACATGGTACGAAGTGTTTGAAAAACAATTCTTTACTCCACATTAAAACATTTCCTAAAGACACAATATATTTTTCCAGTGCGTTGCAAGGCACGCCATTAAAAATAAATAAATGATAATATAAAGCTGATTTCTTAATTTCTATTCCCAGAAATTCCCTAACAAGCTGCTCGTGCTCACGTTGCTGGAGACAAATCCTCCCCCTTGCCTCAGCACTCCCGCTTGCAAAATTTTAACTCAGGAAAGAGAATTAAACCCAATTTTCTCTGTAGGCCTAAAAACCAACTGGATGCTAAGATCCCCTGGGGAAAGGGAAAGTTAATTAACAGTGCATTATCCTGAGAAGCCTGGAGGTGCCAGCCAAGGCCATTGCTGCCTCATGTAAACCCACCATCACTTCATTTTCAGGGCAGGAGGAGTCAGCCCCTCATTCCATATTTGTATTTCTTCAGAGCTCTTCTCAGTCTATTGTTTTCCAATACCTTCATTAAGAGGACTTAACGAAATACTTATTCCATTAAGAATTCTATCCTTGCTGCCGGATAATTTTTCTTCCACAAAAATATATCAAGCTGGAAACGACTTTACATTCCTAATGGGATCACCCTGCTACCACAGCTACTAGTCGGCCTTTGGCTGACTTGATTTATTTTTCCACAGCCAGTTGCTTTAGGGGTATTTTTTTTTCATTGCCTCCTCTCTACACCCAATGCTCTATTTTAATTTTATTTTATTTTATTTTCCTGTTTCAAGACACCCATTTTACCCATTGCTTCTAGGTTCCCGATTTTTTGGTTTCATGGACACCTACCAGAAATATCTTCTGGGCAAGACGTAGTCATTCAGGTCTCTCAGAAGAACTGCTTTGCCTTCAGAAATGTGACTTAAAATCAGAAGACCTGAATCTCAATGGCAGTGGCCTGGCACTTCTGCAGGCATAGCAGAGGGGGAATCCATTTAAGCGACTTTGGTTGTGTCAGGAAAATATAAATACAATAAAATATATATTCTATTTTAAGAGTCATTCCAGTCTCCTGCATCACATCAGCTTGCTGAGCAGAAGGCAGGAGTGAGTAAGTGAATATAATTTTTACCTGTATTTCTTTATGAGATGAATTAATGAGTTTCTGCTGTCATTTGCAGTGGGAAATATGAAGACTGAGTATTATTTTCAGGATCTCAAGAGTGTGAGAAAATTTCAGGAGCATGAAATACCTCACCGCTTTAGCAAGCCCTTTTGTACGGTTATTTTATAGCCAGCAGGAGAAAACTGTTGGAACTTACTCTGAAAATTGATGACTACTGGTAAAAGATATCATAATGATTTGGGTCACTTTGAATTATAAAAGTCACCATTGTACTCCTGGCTATTAACTGTTTCCAGAATACAGCGTTGTAAGTGTCAAGCCTGGATGATGTGTGATGCATTTAGCTAACCTCTGACTCCAAAAGTCTCTGTCTGTAAGGTTATACCCCAGCAATGAGAAGTGCAGATATAATACCCGCTGGGGTGTCCTGGACAGAAAGACACATTCTGATAGGGACAACTTTAAGGCTCTGCAGTCTTCCCACAGAATCGTTTTAACCTGTCCAAAATACATAGGTGGGAAACTTTGGAAAAGCAAATTATTTTTTCATATGCTTGGAAAAAAAAGAAAACTGGGAATTACAGAATCTGTCTCAAACTCCAGTATGGAGTGAAAAATGTCCTACTTATTAAAATCTCTTCCCCTGCATGAAGGAGAATTCCAGGCTCCTGAGCTGCACCGCATCAGGCCTCCAAGAGGACAAGGGATTGCTGAGCCTGGTACTGCCCTTGGGCTCTTGGTAGATTCCTGGCATGGAAATAACCTCTCCAGTCTGGGCAGATTTGAAATACTTGCTCTGTGGGGTCTTAAGGCAGTTTTCCCCCTCTCAGAAGGACCACCAGAAAACCCTCAAGAGGTTCTCGGTGCTCCATTACAAGCACCAGCCCAGGGTTACAACCTGCACTTCTTCAGTCACGCCATTGGTACTGAACCCTTACACCTTTAACTTTCCATTTACCTATAGCTTTATTCAGCATAAGGGTAGCAGCAAACAATCATTGGAGCTTAAAAGAACATTTTTAAAATAAGTACCAAGGCCTCATATTTGTTCTGAAACTTTGTTTTATTTTCAGGGAATACTGTTTAATTTAAATGTCTTGATTGGCTTAAATTGTCTTGTCTCTACCACCCAACTCTGTGTTTGTCTGGAGTTACACAAACTTCTGTCTCACTCATCAGTTTAATCCAAAACAGAGACTTGTGCAGGGACCGCTCTGCTCAGAGATCACTGATGATGAGTGGGGTCTACAACCACAACATCCATCTGTCCTTCTCTGCTCTCCCAGGAGTCAGAAGACCACCCAGGTCAGTGTAGAGCATCCCAAATCTCAGCTGCTCCTTCTTGTAGAGATGATGTTTTGATTATGACCTTTAAAGGTCCTTTCCAATACAAACTACTCTGAGTCTATGGTTCTATGATCTTCGCAGGATTAGGCAAAGCAGGATCTGGCAGGAATGACAGAATCATTTTGGTTGGAAGACAGCATTAAGATCATCGAGTCCAACCATAACCTGACTCTGGCACTAACCCAAGTCCCTGAGAACCTCATCTCTGTGTCTTTTAAACCCTTTCCATGAAGAAATTTTTCCTAATATTCAATCTCAACCTCCTCTGGTGCAACCTGAAGCTGTTTCGTCTCATCCTATCCCTTGCTACCCTGTTTCCCTGAAAATAAGACCTACCCTGAAAATAAGCCCTAGCATGATATTTCAGGATTTTTGAGGATGCTCGAAGTATAAGCCCTACTCCAAAAATAAGCTCTAGTTTCAGCTCATTAAAAAAAAAAAAAAATCAATTTAAATAGTGTCCAGGCAGCTATACATGTAAAAAAGTAAAATTAATTGGCAATAGAATGCAGCAGGACAGACAGACCCTTCACCAAGAAAAGCAGACACCTGACAGTTTCTTGCCAATGCATTACAAGCAGGCGACATGGACAAGAAGTGCTCATTTAAGGAAAGTACTGTTGCTCAACATGAGCAATTGGGGCAAATGGTTCTAAAGGAAACAGAGTCACAAGAAATTCATAATGGAATTCGGGGTTTGGAGAGTTACGTTGGTGCTCCAGAATGTGATGACATGACATTATTTGAATAAATGTTGATTCTTTTGTTCAAGAATAAATGTAAAGTGTTGTTCATGGAACAATAAAACATCCCCTGAAAATAAGCCCTAATGCATCTTCTGGAGCAAAAATTAATATAAGACCCTGTCATATTTATGGGGAAACAGGGTACTTGGGAGAAGACACCAACACCCTGCATGCTACAACTTCCTTTCAGATAGTTGTAGAGAGTGAGAACGTCTCCCCTGACCCTCCTTTTCTCAAGACAGGATATAGGAATTATGCCTAGAACATAATTAAGAAGAAATAATCATAGGAATCAAGACACGATACATGAATTATCCCCAGAAAAGTCTGCCGAGTCACATCACAAACTAGTCCTGAAACTCAAACATCATGAAACAAAGCAGAGTTGGGGAAATCATGTGAGGGATGGAATTTACGGTTGTAGAGAACCATTAGGCTCAGATATCAGGTGATGCATTTAATCTTTTTCAGGGGGGTGAGGATCAGCGATCCCATTTTCCTCCCCACAGCAACTGCTGGGGACTGTGCAAAAATCAAGGGGTTGCACATAACCCCGTTCAGCTTTTGGTTTGCAGAGGTTCCCAGACAAATGTTAAGTAAAAGGTGTCTAAATAATCCTCCCAATTAAAAAGCTGAGGGTTGTTCCTCTGTAGACCCTCTCAAGGACCCAACGGCAAGGACAACAGCATCTTCTCAGCTCTGTGCTTGTTGTCACAGGCTTCTGGCTGCGAGATGGGAGGGAGAAGAATTTACTATGCGGGAAGCTAATTGTAGTAATTAGTTGTTGAAGAAGGGAATAGTGTATTACAGTATCAAAATTTGTCACTAATGTATCATTATGAAACAAAGCATTGTACTGTACAAGTAGAAACTTGAACTGTTAATGAGTCATACCGCAGCACAGTTTATTCTGTATCCTTAGTATTGCTTTTTTTGAGTCCTAGAAAGAAATGTGAGCATCAGTTTGTCACGAAATCACTGTCACACCTTTCCATTGAAATTTAGATGGATAAAACCCACAACTGATGCAGTTTTAAAAATGTGTAATTATTACAAGTCAGATACACTGTGAAAACAGATTTGTGTGTTTAAAGCAAAGATTAAGGTTGCATCCTATTGTTTAAAATATCCTATTGTTTAAAATATCCTATTGTTTAAGATCACGCTTTGTCTCCCCGCAGTCTGACCACCTTTCCCCTGTACTTCACAGCCGAGGCGGATGGAATTACGGCTCCACCGTGCCGTGTTGAACACGGAGCAAGCCACTTTTCTCACAAAAACGCAAGCTGCTTTACATAGTATGAATTTGGATTTCTTTTCTTTCCCTTGTTTGCTCTTCTTCGTTTACAGCAATAAGGAATATGAATTATTTGGGTTTTGTGTGAGGTTCACTCTTTCCCTGGCAGCTCTCGGCAAAGGGCTTTCCTGTGCCCCCAACCCTGGGGACATCCAGGACATCCTCCAGTCCCGCTGCAGCTGTGGGGGGAGCTCCCCTGGCTCCAAACGCAGCATTTTCCATTTGCTTCTGCGTAATTCTGCCAGTTTAGAGCTTGAAGTCTCAATATTGCCTCCTCATTCAAATGACTGAGGGAGGATACACCACATCACTGAAACAAACAAACAAACAAAACAACGACAACAAAAACACAAACCAAACAACAACA
Source organism: Streptopelia decaocto (assembly GCF_964273445.1). NCBI lineage: Eukaryota > Metazoa > Chordata > Aves > Columbiformes > Columbidae > Streptopelia > Streptopelia decaocto. The sequence goes on along the minus strand of NC_138659.1, from coordinate 70,183,729 downwards.
AGAAAATACCCAGTGCTGATAAATCACAGAATCCCAGAATGTCAGGGGTTGGAAGGGACCTGGAAAGCTCATCCAGTGCAATCCCCCCATGGAGCAGGAACACCCAGATGAGGTTACACAGGAAGGTGTCCAGGCGGGTTGCAATGTCTGCACAGAAGGAGACTCCACAACCCCCCTGGGCAGCCTGGGCCAGGCTCTGCCACCCTCACCAGGAAGAAGTTTCTTCTCAAATTTAAGTGGAACCTGCTGTGTTCCAGTTTGCACCCATTGCCCCTTGTCCTGTCACTGGTTGTCACCAAGAAGAGCCTGGCTCCATCCTCCTGACACTCCATCTTTCCATATTGATAAGCACGAATGAGGTCACCCCTCAGGCTCCTCCAAGCTAAAGAGACCCTGTAAAATGAGCAACTGGGAGCTCAGATAGTTGAATTTGGGGTGATATTGCACATTCCCATGGTGGCTTAGGAGGGTGGGTCAGCACAACACTCAGTTACCATGGGGGATATATGTTAACAATGCTTCGGGTCTAAAGAACAGTAGTTTTAGATGAGATATAAGGAAGAATTTCTTCCCCATGAAGGTGGTGAGAGCCTGGCCCAGGTTGGCCAGAGAGGTGGTGGCTGAACCATCCCTGGAGACATCCCAGGCCAGGCTGGACGGGGCTCTGAGCAACCTGAGCTGGTGCAGATGTCCCTGCTCATGGCAGGGGGGGCACTGGGGGAGCTGGGAAGGTCCCTCCAACCCAAACTGTTCTATGATTCCATGGTTTATGGTTCACGTATGGAGAACTTGGATTAGATCACGAGTTACGAGGGAACAGAAGACACCAGTAGAGTTTAGAGTAGTAACCTTCATAGAAAAAAATTTCTCCTGTTTTGCACATACCTTTTGATTAATTAATTTTGACATATAGACATCAAGTTTTGTTCACTGTTGTATAATTTAAGGAGACCTGGGCAAGCACCTTGCCAGAGCCTTCTACTGTCATCAGATTTACTTCTGCATATGTAGATTTTTCATTAAAAGGTGGCATTACCTGACAAATTCTTCTCCTTTACCGTGATTTTGCCAATATCTGGGACTTGATAGGGGATGAAAAAAGGGAACACTCCTCAAATAACAGTCATTACCTCCAATGAAAATGCTGAGTACTCCAGCAAGCAGGAACGGAGGTGTTTGGTACTTGGATACTGTCTTGTTAACCTGATGCATTGAAGGTTTTTTAAGGTTTCTTCTGTATTTTGATGGGTTCCAGTTTTTGTGATGAATCCAAAGTACCTACTCTGGATATAAACTCAGGCAGGGCAAGACTTAAAGCAGCTCCTTGACTTTAAACACAGAAATCTAACCGCTTCAGTGGGAATTAAATTAAGCACATGGTATTCTTAATAGGTGAGATTTTCTGAACAGTTTCTTCCTCTAAAAAAGGACAAAAACTCTCTTGTAAGGTTGTAGGTAACAGGTAGTAAGAACCTGTGATTACCTGGTTTTCCATCCTGAATCAACAGCTTTAAAACCCTTTTCCATGTATTGCATCTTAACAAACCATGAGATGCTTAATTATCTCATTAGAGAAGCCAAAGTGTGAAAAAGATATGGAAGGGAAAGACCTGGCAGGATTAAACGGGAAACCTGAAGGTTTGGGCACGTAATTAAAGAAAAAGAAAGCCTGTAGTTTCAAATTGCTTATATGGATCTGAAACCTTTAATTAAAGTATTAGAACTCTTCATTCTCAGAGCTGTTTCTATCTTCATTGCAAACCAAACTGATCTGCCCCAAGGCTTATTGGAGCAAAAGGGGATCCCAGTGGCTGGAGCAGCTTTGGGGCAGGTGTGGAGTTAATGGAGTTAATGGGAGCCTTGGGCAGCCCCGGCCGCTTGAGCAGAGGGCAAAGTCAACCACGACATGATGAACGGCTTTGTGCAAGAGCTGAACGTGAGCCAAAACCTAGAGGGTCCAAGAGAAGAAGTATGTACAGGCACTGAAAAATCAATTTATCAAGAAGGCTGTGAATCTCAGCATGGTACACACATTTTTGTACAAACACACCTATTATACTGCCAGAAGAGACACTTACAGGAAAGACTATTTTTCCCCCAAACAACTTTCTTGTGTGATTTTTTCTTTGCTTGTTTGATGGTGTTTTGCCTTCAGAAATTAGAGGAAAAAGTGAATGAAGCTGAGTTGTCAGCACTTGTTGCTCCTATTTTATGTTTTACAAGACAGCATCTGAGCAAATCCCCCTTGCAGAATGCTCACCTACATGCTTGGGTGCGGTAAAGAACTTTTAAATAGATATTAATTATATTCAGACCTCAGGAAGTTTGTCTTAATGCAAATGAGAAGCTCCAGGGTAGAGTTATAAGACATTTCATAAAATTCCTGATAAGATTTATTGATCCTTCACAAGACACTTTAAGGGAGAAAAAAACAAAACTATTTAAAAAAGCAACAAACAAAAAACCCAAACAAATAAACAAGCAAAACCACCAACGCAAACAGCTAGAAATGAACAGCAAAGAACTGAGTTTATCTTAAAAACTCACGGCTAACACAGCAGAGTCCGTGCTGATCGTCTGCTGGGAAGTGATCAGACACCAACACCAGTGACTGAGTGTCCAGAGGATGAAATGGTTTCTTGCATTGGCTTTTTTTCAGTCTGAAGAAAAATTAATAAGCTCATCTTAGCAAAATGATGGAAAACTCACAAGCCTGAAGTGTCTCCTGACTCATCTTGAGCAGCAACATCTCACAAATTAAGCCCATAATGAAAACAAAAGGTATTAGTTCTATCAAAATCTGGCAGTCGTAAATGAACGAAGCTGTTAACAGAGATAATAGTATGAATTCTTTCAGCAAGCACAGCAGTAATCACCCTAAAATAGTAATTAAAATATCTTCCCTTCTTCTGATTGGTTATATAGGTAATAAAGAAGTGGTGTTCTCCAAAAAAAAGAAAATTAAAAAAGGAAAAATTATAGCTAAGTCATGTGTTGTCATTTGGAAGAAGAAACGTTAGTTTGATCTTGTGAAAATAATAGAATAATCCTTTCTGGTAGATATGAGTTGAGGGTTGTAAATGCTATTGCATTGTAGTCCCTATTACTGCCATATGATCTTAAAGCCAATACCAGAGTGTTCTTAATATAATTCAATTTTTCCACTACTTCATTGTATCATTTCCCCTCTTCCACCCCCACTTCTTCAACGCTTCATTCAGCACTTACTGGAACTGGTCCCCTCCACAACCAGCATCTCACTTTTTGAGTCAGCTCATGTTATTATTCAACTCAGCGTCTCTAAAGTGGTGGGACGCAGAGCTGGTGGTGGCAAATTCAGGTGTCCACATGAAATCCCAGACCTGAGTGTCCAGCGCAGGGACAAGCACCCCGGATTCACACAGCGATTTGTACTCTTGCACTATTTAAGTGATATTTCTTGCCATCCTTGCCGTGCTACTCCTCCCCAAAAAGCAATAAAACACAAGATCCATCATCAGGGAGATGCTCGGGGCCAGGATGTGATGGTCATGCTGGATGTCACCTGGAGTGATGCGAATCATTATGTGCAGAAGCAACAATTGGTCCCTGGATGCTCTGTTACGGAGTCACCCCAAAAGTCAATTTTAGGCAGCCAACAAGCTCCAAACAGGCTTTATTCTAACCAGAACTGTTTAGCAGAAAACCAGCTACAAACAGGGTTATCCAAAACTATTCAGCACTCTGACAACATTATAAAACACAGGTTCAGACACTGGTTAGGGGTTTGGTTACTACACAGCTGATGCAAACTCAAGGGATAAGATCCCAAAACTCTAGAGCGATGATTCAAAATGTGCATTTTTCCACTCCGTGTCAAAGTGAGGGCTCTCAAGGGTACCCAGATCACTTACCAGGTCAGTGAGATGTCTCAGTGCTCAAGAAATGTTCCTCAGATGACCAGTCTGAGGAGGAGAATCTTCAACTACAGACCTGCTGCTCCAAACAGACCAACTCAATGGAGGTCTCTGGTGGCTTCACTTATACCCTGGTTGAACCTGAGCTTGGCCATTTATGGTAGTTTTCCAGAAACTTCTCCCAACTGAGGCATCTCATTGGTCAGAGGTCCTGTCTGTCAACCAAGGTGCATGTACATGGCCATGGTGGTCCATCAGCCTTGGAGTTTCTGTTGCTTTCAGGGAGAAAGGAGAACGCATGTGCCACATGGTCCCAGGAGACGGAGTCGGCACAAGCCCGAGGATGCAGACACAGCAGATAGAGATTAATTGCTACTTATTACAAGACAAGCTTCCACTATGTATTTTTCTCTGATGCTATTGGAACTAAAAGCGCCATTTCTAAATGACCTATGCAAGGCCAGGCTGGGTGGGGCTCTGAGCACCCTGAGCTGGTGAAGATGTCCCTGCTCATGGCAGGGGTGGCACTGGGGGAGCTCTGAAGGTCCCAACCCAAACCATTCTGTGATTGTATAAAAAGGATGAGTTTTCTGTTAGTTTTGTGTAATGGGTACCCGAGCCTTGCTTTCCCTTCAGCTGTTGATTCCAAGGCAATGACTAGAATGTGGAAATTTGATTTATGTATTGATTTTTACCCATACAGCACTGCTATACAAAATTTGATCGTCCCTGTTCCATTTTGCCAATTAGAAAAAAATCCTGGGAAGCAATGTCATAATACAGTAAAGCACAGGGAAATCATAATGCTTAGCAAGGATGAATTGCATGCAAATATCGGAGCTGATGGAAAATTGAACAAAAAATAGAAATAAATTTGATTTCTCACATCCTGTTTGCATTTATTATGGTCTCCTCCTAAGTGGTAATCACTCTAAAAATAGAGAATTATTGCTTTTGCAATTAGATTAAAATGTAGCTGAGACTAAAATATAAGGATGTAAGCCCAGTAAAATAATTGAAAGATTAATTTCTTAAGTAATGAAAGCTCCATCTCTCCTTTTCAGCTACTCTCTGTCTTTCCCTGCTTAGAAAGAGAGAATTGTGGGGACAGACCGTCTGTGGTTTTGGGAACTCGCCATCAGACTTTTCCATTTCTCCGAGTTAATTCAGCAGACACCCCAGGGGCACTTTTTCTGTGCAGCTAAAATCCCTTGCATGCTCATGAGCTGGGGGTCAAACTGCACTCCCCAAGCTTCGTCCAACCCTTTTGGTGAGGGAAAAGTGCCAGGGATGTTGTTCTTTGGGAAGACAACTGTTGTCTGCTAAGGGTAGAAACGAGTCCTCCAAACCCGCTTGGCTTCAGACCTGCACCTGGGCTCAAACCACAGTCCTAGAATTAAATGTTCAGCACGTTGGCTGCTAACCCATCAGCCATAGCTTAGTTTTGCAAGCAGAATATCACTGCATAGTCCCAATAAGGTGATGTATAATTATATGGTAGCCCCTTCTCTTTCTTATATAGGCCAACACATTGCTCTAAAGTAATCGTGGCTTTTCTATCATGTTGAACTCTACCTGGATAAAGAAACAGTTCCTTGCTTCCATAGGCTAATCCTTGAATAATGATCCAAGGTGTTGTTATTTGTTGCCAGTACTATAGCATCCCCTGTAAAAAGCACAGCATAGAAATCGGAGCTAACATAACTGTTATTTCCTGAATTTTTCCATGAAGTATTAATATAATTCCAAGTCTCCAATGTGTCCCGGCTGAAATGAACCATGAACACAATTTCTTGCTCTGCTTGGGCACCCCCTCAACTAGCAAAAAACCTTCTTACCCCATTTCTAGTTTCTTGTGGGGAAAATGGTGAAAAGATGCTGAGCTGTTTCCTTGCTGCTACACCCATCCCCGAAGAGTTAACCCCACAGAAGGCACCAAGTTGCTCAGAACTTCAGCAAGGGGTGGATTTCTAATGTTTCTAAGATCGGGAGGTATCAGAAATGGCATCTAAGTGCAAGAGCACCTTTCTCGTGTTAGACTTCTCACCACTCACGCACAAACTCTTGTGCCATTAGATGCTTTGAACACACTCACCACGTTGCTGAGAGCATCAGCAAAGGTCTCATCCCCTTGTTTGCAGGGCTGGCACTCCTCGTTGTGCACTGAAGCGGGTTCTCATCACCAGGTCCAGACCCGCGCTGTCTGCATTTGTGCTCATCCTCTTGCACAGACCCAGAGGAACTCCTGCAGTGTTTGGTACTTTTTACAGACTAAGTCTGGTCACCCAGCTATTACATAGTGTCATTCTGATTATATCGTGTGTTTGGGAATATGGGGAGAATAAGAACAGAGTGTCAGAAGCTTTAGCTCACGCAGACACGTAAAACTGGTCGCAAATCACCCAGCCTGCGTGTCACAGCCTGCTATAGCATTGCACACCAAGGAACACTCCATTTTTGACATCTGTGTTAACTCTTCGACCAAAAAAGCTCAGCTGCTCAGCCTTTCTGCATTGCCAGTGTGAGCAGGTTCCTTCTGAGCCTCGTCCAAGCTCCTGAGTTGGCTTCTTCCTCTCAGGTGCCTTCCAGAGGAGCCCAACTCACAGCTCAGAGAGGGAGCTTAGGGGAAACTGGTCTCAGCTTAAGTGCGAACACCTCCTGAAATGTCTCCTGCCACCCTCAAATCTGAATCCTGCCGCAGTAACAGTGGCTGCAAGGAGAAATAATTCAATGAGGGGCATTAAGAGTGTGCCTGCCATAGTCAGCGGCATTTCATACAAAGACCGCAGAGGTGCCATCAGTCTGCTGTGGTTCACAGACTGGTTGGGGTTGAAGGGACCTCTGGAGATCATCCAGTCCAACCCCCCTGCTCACGCAGGGTCACCAGAGCAGATCACACAGGTCGGTCCAGGCGGGTTTGAATGTCTCAGAGAAGGAGACTCCACAGCCTCTCTGGGCAGCCTGGGCCAGGCTCTGGCACCTCAAAGTGAAGAAGTTTCTCCTCATATTCAGATGGAACCTCCTGTGTTTCAGTCTGTGCCCATTGCCCCTCACCCCGTCATTGGGCACCACTGAACAGAGTCTGGTCCATCCTCTGACACCCACCCTGGAGATACTTACAAGCATTAATAAGAGCCCTCTGAGCTTCTCCAGGCTGAACAGACACAGTTGGGTTTCTAGAAAGCTCAAGAAACCTTCCATGGGAGTGTGACCCAAGCAAAGATGGACCACAGTGCCCCATCCCAGTATCCCATCCACCCTTTTTTCAGAGACCCATTACCTGTTGCAATTTTTTCCTTCCAGCAGTGTTTTTGCGTACAGGGATTACATCTCTGCTCCAATTAGATTGATTTATTTTTAAAAAATTCTTCTTTTCTCTCCAATACACAAAAATAGAATCAGAGTACAACAGAAGCACAAAGAAATACAAATGGTGGCCTCCATGTACACATTGAATTACCATCTTAAATAGTCCCTGAAGAAGAGTTCTGGCAATGCGGTGTGGTCCTTTCACTGGGTTACCCATGGACTTCGCCAAGGCAGGACCCAGCGGAGCTGATGATGACCTCGCTGGGGAAGCCTGAAGCACCTGCAGCCACTTGGAGTTCTCCTCCTTGTGTTCTGCTGCATTTTCAGAGTCCTGCAATGGTGTAGTTTCTCTCTGGACAAATAGTCCAAGCTGAAAATATGGAGCTTGGCCCCTATGGTTGGATCCACCTTGTGTCCTGGAGCTGAGGGATGTCATTTGTTTCCCAGCTCTGAGGTCGGTGTCCTCGCTGTGTCTCAGGAAGGGTCGTCTGAACTGCCAGGGCAAGAGTTTCTCCATCCTTCCTATTTAAAAGCGTGTGCCCACTTCTCGGAGAATTAATTTCACAGTCCAAAGGCAGCTTTTTACAGTTTGAATGCCAACTGAAACACATAACTATTTTCACCATTTTCACCACAAAATTAGTCAGCCCCCCAACCCTTTTTCAAGATGCAAGGCTACCTCCCCCTCTTCACTCCCTACGTAACCTGCTCACCGCAACCTTCAGCTACTCAGAAAAAAAGCAGCTTAAAATGCAACTAATTGCAAAAAGAGCTTTCCCTGGACCCTTTAATGTTGTAGCTAAAGGTTAACCAGCTGAAATAAGAGCTTGAAACCTTGAACAGGATTCTACTCCTTTGAAAAAGGAAACAGGAGTGGTAATTTAAATGTCTTCTTACTTGATAGCCCAGAAAAATGGTAACATAAAGATTCTGTCTGAAACATTTTAAAAGCTACTTTACTTGTATGAAGCTTTTTTTTTTTTTTTTCAAATAGCAGATTAATAAAGAAGAAATTTTGGGGGCTGTTTTCTTGTAAATAGCAACAATATTATTTTCAGCTTTTTATTAACAAAAGCTGTATTGTTTTTCATAGCTGAGGAAGAACAGGCTGGAGGAGAGAGCCAGAAAACAAAGACAACAGACTATATAGTTTACGATTTTCTTCAAACTCAAGGACATTCAAAGAACGATTGGAAAGCAAAAGCAGGGAACAGGTACCAGGTATTAATAAGCAAGTAGGGGTGGCCAAACCCTCTTGTGTGAAGTATTTAATAAAATGCCCAAATGTAACCCCCGTGGCTGCAGTTACACTGGTGCCGCGCTGCGTTTTTCCAAAGTTTCATTTTAAAAATGCAGGAAACACATGTGCACGTGGATGTCACGGATAAATCAGAGGTGTTTTCACCATGGAAGCCTCAAGCAATCGGGAAGCCAGTGGGTATGGGGGGGCTGCACCACAGGCCACCAGCTCCCCAGAAGTGACCATTGAGGCTATTAGCAGGAAAACCAGCAATTAAATAGCTCCTCAGCAGGGACTGAGCTTAATTTGGGATGCTTGATTAAGTCTGAAATTCTTTGCACAAATTATCGGTGACTCCATGGGCTGACACAAAGATGATCTTGTGTGTTTGGAAAAAATAAAGGAGTTTTTATTTAAAAATGCTGCAGAGGATGGCAGGGCTGGGTGCCCTCCATGCCAGCCTGGTTCTCCCCATGGGAGGGGGGCCCAGGAGCAAGGACACATCCCTCTGGCCCTCCCTGCACCCCGGGCTCTCTTCTGGCATCTCCGGTAAGTCCAGGATGCAAACCCAGCACTTACCTCCCCTAACCCACTTGGGACACCCGCGGCTGGCAAAAGCCTTTCAGCAAGGGCATCGCAGCCGCGGGGAGCTCTTGCTCACCATGAAAAGGTGAGAAAGCCACCCTGGACACCCACATGGCAGGAGATTAAAACCTTTCCAAGGTTTGGGTGGGATGGGACAGTGTGCAAAAGCAGGGAAAGCAGCACCCACGGGCAGACCCGACGGCTTCACCCGCCTCCCAGCACAACCCCATCCCACTCCCTTCCTCCCGCACCTCTCTGTATTTTTATATATATATAAAAATGCGCATTACAAAAATATACCTCTCTCGTGCATTAGTGCATCTCGGTGCGCCCGGGGAGCCCCTGTCACGCCTGCGCTCCGGCACGGCCGTAGAAGGGACCAGCGGGGCAGGACGCCCGCGGGTCCCCTGCGCTCCCCCCGGCCCCTTCGGGCGCACCGGCCTCGGCCCGTCTCTTCCTCCTCCTCCTAAAATTGCCGTTATCGAACATTTTCTCGCAGTTGGGGTCGAGGGTCCAGTAGTTGCCTTTGCCTGCGGAGAGAGGAACGGCCCCGCCTTGGCAGCCGCCGCCTCCGCGCCCCATCGGGGCGGACTGAGGGGACGCGCCCGCAGGGTCCCCATCCCCTTACCCGGGTCGTCCTCGTCCCGTGGGACTTTCTTGAAGCAGTCGTTGAGGGAGAGGTTGTGGCGGATGGAGTTCTGCCAACCCGCTTTGCTTTTCTTGTAGAAGGGGAAGTTTTCGGCCACGTACTGGTAGATCTGGCTGAGGGTCCGCCGCCGGCCGGGCGCGCTGTGGATGGCCATGGCGATCAGCGCCGAGTAGGAATAGGGCGGCCTCGCCGGGCGCAGACACTCCTGCTGCGGGGGCAGCACCGCCCAGCCCCGCTCCGCACCCGCGGAGCCCGGCGACGGCCTCTGCGCGGAGGCGCAGCCCGGCGGGAGGAAGGGGGCGGCGGGCAGGAAAGGGGCGGCGGGGCCGCCGAGCCACAGGTAGGGATTAGCGGCGGGCGGGGGCTGGGACCGGCCCGGGTATATGCCGGGACAGACCGCCACGTCCAGCAGCTCCTGGGCGTGGGGCGGCGGCTCGAAGGTCTGCATCCTCCCGCCGCACCGCCAGGCCCAGCGGCTGCGCGCCGCTCCGCGCCCGCCCGCTTAAATACCGCCCGCGGCTCCGGCCGGGCCGCCGCGGCCCCCGCGCCCGGCGGGGATGGAGCGGAGAGGAGCGGGGCGGGACCCCCCAGCCCGGGCCGCTCCCCCGCCCCACGCGTGTGCGCGCCCCCAGCCCCGCGGGGGGACGCGGCCCCGCCGCCCCCGCGCAATTAATCACGGGCAGGTGCCGGGTGAGCGCAGCCGCTCGGAGCCCCGGGATCCGCATCGACGGAAAAGTTTCCTGAGCAAAGCGTGCAAATTTGGGAGCAGCAGAACGGGGGGAGCCAGCGGCTGATGGCACCTGCTGCATCCTCCCCAACCCGGGGTGTGAAATCCGTAGTCTAATTTCCCTGCACTTGTTGATTACCTGGAGACGTCCAGCACCAAATCAACCTCCAGGTATCACCATGGATGCTGCTGTTCCTCAGAAAGGGTGCATCCTCCCCAACCCAGGGTGAGAAATGCCTATAGCCACAAGAGCCTTTTTCCTCTAGTGAGATAATGATCCCATGGCAGGGGAGATGCGAGAGCTGCAGCAGTAAAGCTGAACCGTGCCTGTTTGGTGCCTTATAAAACAGTTTCAGAACTTCTTGTGCAATCCCTGCCCTGCCTGACACCCCTATTTGGGATGTGTTGTTACGGTAAAGCAGCCTGACAGGCCCAGCTGTCTCTTCAGCACGCGTTGATTTCCAGCAAATAAATACATTTGCAAGAAATTATCAATGCGCTCTTGTACATTTCCTTTAAGTCCGATACAAAAATTAGCGTAATTTGGAAATTTGAATTTCCCATCTGCGAAACCCCTGAGGCACATGTGGTCCTACGTGCTACTCCTAATACTGAACTCCTTGACTCAAACTAAACTTCTCTGTACGCTTACAAAAAGCCGTGGTCTCCATCTGCTTTCAGCGTCTCTTACTCTCCTGTACAACCAGAGTTTTGGTTATATTTTCTCCCATCAGTGTTAAAATAGAAGAAAATAATTTCAATTTTTCATCTTGGATAGAAGACATGCCATGATTTGATGAAAAAATGACTTTAAACTGTGTTTCTGTATATTCTTTTGCTATGGAGTATGCCTGTCCTTGAAATTTCAGACCATTCCTCATAAATACTGATAAAAGGCATGACTTTATCAATAGCTATAGCTATATATAGGTGAATATAAAAAGGAAACTGATCCATGGTAGAGAATTAAAACACTTCAGGTGGCATTTCATACAAATAAAATCTCCACTTTTAAACTCTGTATTTTGGGTCTGCGAATACAGGTGTGAAAGTACATCTGTATCACCAGATTTAACATTTTTAATATCGCTGTCACATCTGAACTATTTCTTTCCAAACCATATATTCATGTATACATGTGTGTAACATGTATATATAATATACACAAACATATAGGCTTCTGCAAGGCAAGGATTTGGCTTTACCACCCTCTTGGAGCCATCCCCCCCAAAAGTTGAAAACCATTGTCCTACTAATGTATTCACTGAATCTTCTGATATGCACATTGCAAACTTAGAAACAGCAGATTCACACAATTTAGGCATCTTTTTAGAAGATCTGTCTTCAAATCTCCAAAGTTCAATACTCTCTCCATTTCAGGAAAAGAGTTCAGAAAAGAATCCGACCGCAAACATTAAATTGAAAATGATCTAATTTCCCTGCACTTATTGATTACCTGGAGATGCCCTGCACCAAATTGACCTCCAGGTATCACCGTGGATGCTCCTGTTCCTCAGAAAGGGTGTTGTTGTTTGTTTGTTTTACATGCTGTTGCTTTTCTGTGTGTCACCTACAGCCACAAGGTGCAACGTGTGTTTGTATCATCAGCCTAAAGCCGCCTGGCAGAGCAACATTATTTGTGTTATTCCAGAGCCTTCTGGCAAACTTCAGTGTGGGACAGTTGAATTTCTGTGTAAGTTCTAGACATCTACCATGTAAACAAGAGAATTTATTCCTTATTTTTCCTAAATGTACAAATTTCCAAGTCTACAGAGAGCTCATTAAATTCTCGCCTTCTCAGCAGAGCTGACACCCGAGGACACGAAAATCCTCCCGCATCATCTATTTGTTAACACCGACTTCTTTTTTGCGTTGCAGAAACTCTTTTACTAGGAAGCAGCAGCCCCTGGTAAACACCCAAACATAATGTAACTCCTTTAGGATATTCTAACCCATAGGGAAAATATTTATTGTTACGGAACAGGGAGTTTTTTCCAGCTTTCGTGACTTTCTCCAGCATCACGGCCGCATCCAACCCAGCAGGTTCGGTGAAGAGTGGGACGGCGATGCCATCTACTGGCCTTAAAGCCCGAGAAATGAGATTAATTAACAAATGAGCATGAAAGGCAGCGGTAGGATATACCCAGTGTCACAAAACTGATTTTTACACAGCTTGGATTCAGCAAAAATTGAGGATTTACTGAGATAGGTGACAAGTTTAATATATGATTTCTAACAACGCCTGATCAGCAGCTGATTAACGGAATGATTTCAAACAATTCAATGGGATTTTTTATAATTAAAACAGCTACTTGACTGCAGATTCGGTGATGTCAAGGGTCACCCTGGACCTAAAGGAGAGAAAGTTAAATCATTTACATATAGGCACAGATACACAGAGTTACATGATTAAAAGTTTACGGACACATCTATAAAAACACAGACACACTTGCATACATGGATATTTGAATAGATTTAGACACTACAACCTGCCATGAGTTTTCCAGGTTCCTTTCTTATTAAAATGATTATTTTGACAACTGCCACATGCTCCAAAACAGCAGAAAAGGTGACTCCCAAAATACATATTGTCCTAGATGATTTATCACTACCAGCCAATACTCAACCACTATGTTTTCTGAAAAATTCACAGCAAAAGCCCCAAGTTTCCAGCCTCAGAACTTGCTGGTGACAACCTGGCTGGGGGGATTTTGGGATCTGGGGCAGTGTGATTTCTCCCCATAGCACCAGTTCTTACCCCCTGGCTTTTGGTGCTGGCAATGGGATTAGTTCCTCTGCATCAAATGGGAATAAATTTCACGTTTATTCCTCCACTCCAAAAAGTTAAAGAAAAGTAAACCTGAAGGAGGGCTGGAGATCTAAATACAGTAATTCACTTGATAATTTTCTGGCAAAACTGATTGAAATGCGGGTGGTTTACAGTAAAATCATCACTCTGTGATTTCTTCTGAAATGCCTCATTGAAAATAAAAAGAAGCGGTAGGAAGTGAAATATAAACACACGGTGAGAAATAACAAAGAACAAGTATTGATAATGTGACATGAGGCACCCAGAATTCATGAAAACAGAAAGAAATACAGCAAATATCCTGAATAGTAATCCAAATATTGTTTTTCATTCAAGACAACTTTGCTCATTTGGTAGGACAACTATTAGCTAACAAATGGACATTCTTCAGGTCAATCAAGCTTGAGCCAATTAGTCTGTGCAATTAACTAAATTATGTCTAAAATTAGAATTCAAATATTCTCACTAATTATGGTTTAATATCCTGCAATGCGTCTCTTCAAAAGAAGCCAGCAAGACAGACAAATCCACTAGAGTTTGCCGTATTTAAATTGCAGACCATATTTTAATTTATTTTAATATCTAACTTCTGACAGATCAGACAATCCTTTTTCGTGACCATGTGTTAAGAACAGCTTTGTACAAGAGAAATGTCATATGCGTTTTCAATCTTTTGTGTCTCAAAATAATAGAATTTGCATACACCAAAGGTTTTGGCATTGAATCCAGTTCCTTAGGTGTTGTATCCCGATAATTTGAATTTATATACTTTATATGACTAAATCATTTCATTTATATGCACTTCTGATCGTTCATGAAAATTTATGGGTTGGATTTAATCCATATTTTTCTTCTACTTTTATCAGAGTTTGCCTTTCAATATTTAATTCAATCAGTTAATTTTCTTCCTGCCAATCTTTCGACAGAAGTTGTGAGAATAGTTCTTATTGAATTAAAAGGTTTTAAAGCCTGGAATATTCTGTCAGAAACTTCTGAAATTTAAAAAAAATATTAAAACTAAACTTTTTCATTTATGGAAAAAAACTACGAGTGATTTGAAAGTCAGATGCACTTGCACATCTCAGATGGAGAAAAGACCCTGCGGTGCGCAAAGTGAGGTCTCTGTGCGGAAGGGGCCTCAGCATAGACTTGTAGACTCATAGAATCAGAGAATAGTTTGGGTTGAAGGGACCTTAAAGCCCATCCAGTGCCCCCCCTGCCCTGAGCAGGGACATCTTCACCAGCTCAGGTTGCTCAGAGCCCCGTCCAGCCTGGCCTGGGATGTCTCCAGGGATGGTTCATCCACCACCTCTCTGGCCAACCTGGGCCAGGCTCTCACCACCCTCAGGGCCAACAATTCCTTCCTCATGTCCAGCATGAATCTCCTTCCTTTAGTTTAAAACCATCACCCCTTGCTCTATCTCAACAAGCCCTTCTAAAAATCTTGTCCCCATCACCCTGTAACAACACGGGGGTGTATAGTTATATTGGTATTTAACTATTCATACTTAATCAAAATAGGCCTAAAACCACTAAGCCTGCTGACAAAGAGCTGAAGGCAGATGTGGGGTGTCAGCCCAGGTGTCTGAGCGGTTCTACAAGTGGGGCATGAGGATGATGGCACCAGTGGACAGAGCACTTTCTAATAACAGGGTAAGTTTGTACCACAGCTCCCTGCTCTGCGGTTACCATGAAGTTGAGGTGAGTGAGACCATCAGCTTCTCCCTTGCTCCTCGCAGCCTTTCTCACCCAAGACTTCTCAAATATAGACGGTTTTAGCATAGGCAGCTGGCAAACCATAAAACTCAGCAAAATAGCTCAGTTATTTAACACATGATTCAAGTCTATCCATGAAGTTACCATCATAACTAGATCATCCGTCCCACTAACGGCCCTTTCTAGTATTGTGGGTCCTGCCAGGAAATCACTACTTTATTTTGTGTCACCTCCTGGGTGACCAGGCACCACTTTTCTGCTGTTAATCACAGATGAAGATGCAAAAGATGCAAAATCCAGAGGTGCGTGAAGCCAAAGGTGAGAGGGACATGTGACATTTCTGAATTTTACCAAAGACATCTATAAATTGTCCCATATACATTTGTATATTGCCTATATAAACTGTTGCTTTTATGCATAAAATCGAGTGCAGTTTTGCTCCTTTCTGAGTAAAAGATTCTTGCTTGGCAAACATTAGCACAACATAATATTAATATCCTCATGACATGATAAGACTATTCATTCCTTCATTAAGTTTTCCTTCAATCTCACTACTCAGTCTGTGGTAATTTCTTTTTTATTATTATTTTTTCCCCCCTCTCATTAAAATGACTCAAGATCAAGACCTGAAATTCAGAAGAGGCCATATTGAAAAATAAATTCATTACAGCATCATTAAGGAGAAAATGTGATCAAAATCCATCACCAGCAATTAGAACATGAGAAAGTCTCCAGTAGGCAACTCTTGGACGTTCTCTTTGCCTTCCCTACAACTGGTGTATGAAGCACCTGCCAGGAAAATCTATCTAAAAAAGTGGAAAATGTATTAATTTGTTTGTCTTCTTTTGCCCATATTTTTTTTCTTCCATACTAAAGAGTTGTATTTATTCTCAAGTACAATTTTTTGTGGTTACATATTCTGTATGTGCCAGGTATTTATCAGACCACCCATTCTTTGAAATACTAATAGTACTATGTTCCACCTACTGCCACCTATAACTGCAGCCAGCTTTAATACCGTGACCCCCCCAAAAAAGGAACCAAATTATAATTAATACTTTCAGAAATATCTAAAATGACCTGAAATAACTTTTTCTGACACAATTCCATTTTTCAGCTCTCATATATCCGGACCTGCTAGACTTAGAAAACATGTGGTATAAAAATAAAGGTTACACAAAAAAGGACGTACAAATATTTCAAAGTTCTGTAAACTGTATTTCTATTTCCTATTTTATTTCCTATTTTACTTCAGTTCACCGGGGATCTGGTATGGGAAAGGCCCTTTCAATTTGCTGATGTTCATACCTATTGAGCTGAAGTGTCTTTGGTTTGATGAGGTCTGGGGGAGTCACATCTGCTTTTTATTGAGGAAAAATGTAAAGAAATAATATTTTATGAATTCTATGGAAATAAATTCATTGATTATATGTAATTAATCAATTATGCATAAAAGTAATTAATTATAATTCATTAATGATATGTAAAGACATATAACAAAACAGTAAAGAAGCTGTTTGTTTATGTATATGTGGCACAAATAATAGCACAAATTTTGACACATTAAAACCTAAATACAAAACTCATTTCAGCAGTAGATTTTTTTTTGTGGCTGTAGCAACAGGACACTTTATATGTTTGTAAGCGAAAAAACAGAGAAGCTGGAGGATTTCTTCTCTGTATTTATTAAAAACCCACATTTGCCACAAAAATCCCAAACAACTTTCCTGAGGAGCTGGTGGCCCTGAGCCCTTTTCTTGGTGGCTTCACCCAGGGGGAAATATTGCACATCATACAGGACAACGGAGCATCACGCTTTAGATGCTTATATATCTGTATGCTTATCTATAGCTACATATCTATGTATATACTTATATAGAAACCTCAAGGCTGTAAAGTGAAATGGTTATGGGCATTTTGTCAAGAAGTGTTCTACATAAATTACCCAGTTAACTATTTTTCCCACAGAACTTCTCCTTTCCCACTGTTCCTCTGGAGTAAATGGGGCACTATCAAAAGTTGGGGATCCTGCAGCAGTTTCCTCCAAGAAGAGACAATGCCTGAGGAACATCATGTGCTGCTGCAACAGCTTGCAAAGGAACCCCTTATTGATTACTGAGGGCTGCTTTATTTTCATCCGTTATTAAGTAGGCAATTCATTACTGCGAAACGTGTGTTTAATGGAAAGACATCGCAGAGAATGTCTCCTCCAGGACCTGCTTTGTTTTTGAAGGTCTTTATGAGTGTTTACATCATGCTGTGATTTATTTTCAGGTTGGCTGAGGCTGGTGATGCTGGACTGGGGACAAGACTCATTTGTTTCCCGGGCCAGAAGCCCATCTATCAAAGACGGGCAGGAGGAGGTTGGTTACCAGCCAGGCCAGGAACTGGACGTCTGCTGAGCCAGGGATGCCAGCTTGTCCACCTGTCTGATTTCCACCCAAAATTTCAGCAAAATAATGAAAAAAACCTCTTTTTAGTGGTGTTGTATATATAATACCAACCTCGTTCCTGCAGCTGACGCTTCTCCTGGAGGAAAAGTGTCTGGTAACGAAAACTCCAATAAATAAAGCTCGAGCATCCTTGGCTCTCCAGCCTTGTCCTGCTGATCTGCTCACCATCTGCGGGCAGGATCTGTCAGAAGTTTGCATAACCTGATGAATGACAATACAGAGAAACGAGCAGCAGAGCTCAGTCCTTGGGCTGTCGGCCATCGCTTGGAAACACCTCTGGGCGCTTGGAGGAAAAGGTGTTAACGGCTGAGTGTTGGATGCTTGACAGTGTTTGTGCTTTCCACCGCTCACCTTTAATTCTTCATTTTTCAACAGGAATGAAAACATGTCAACAGCTGAAAGAAAATCCAACCTCTTCTCATTGACAGAGTATTGCTAATATTGAGAAGTTCACGACCTTCTACTAGGGGCTGACTTGTATTTAATACAGTATAAGTGCCATTTATTTTCTTGCAAAATTGGCTTTGATACTCTGCAAAGATATTTAACCCTGAACAAAGCCTAAATCAAAGGAGAATTTTGACATAACATTTTGCACTTGTTTTTCACAGTGTAAACAGCTATAACTGCCTAATCAAAGCACAGGGTGAGAATCCAAAAGCAGAAAAACTGTAAAGAGCAAGTGATAATCCAGAAGTACTTACAGTACAGAGATATGTCATACTTACAGAAAAATTATCTAGAAAAGAGAAGGTTTGTGGCCAACGTTGGATTTTCCTGTACTGTTGATGTGTTCTTCATGGATTAACATTGTAAACCATGCTCTCCGTTCAGCACCTTAACCATGAAGACCAAACCGACAGTCTTTTAACTGTTCATTGCAGTATATCTCAACTCTGAATTTGCTAATAACATGAAAGAAGTCTTTACAGCCTTTTCACTGTATTATACACTGCAGTGCAGATACACAAATAAAATAATAAAGTAAATAACAAATAATCCCAGAGGGCAGAGCATGTTGATTTGATGGATGCTGCAGTATGTGATTCCCACAAAGAATCCACTGATAATCAACTTAAAATCATATTCATGGTTCAACAAGTCTGCGATTTCACTTCGAAAAGGGCGGCTGTGTCTGTGCTTTATGGCATATCAGATTATTTTAGATCACGTCTTGCTGCGCACAGTGTAACTGGTAGGAAACTACAAGGTGAATCATTTGGTGCAGCGTTTTTCCCAGAAGAGGAGTCAAGGACATAACATCTCAGAAAAGTTCTTGTGCGTCAGGGTCAGTATGTTCCTGATGTTAATAAAGCATAAATTCTCACTCCCAAGCTCCCCAAAGGCTATTTTTTTGCTTCAGAGCACCACCTTCCCTTCCCCATAGTGACAAATTTACACTGTTCCTACCCATCTTTGTAGGAGTGAAGGGTGAAGGGTGGGCATGTCAGAGAAGAGCATCGCGGGGCGGTGGGTTGGGTGACCCACGTCCTCCTGACCAGCTTCTGCTCCATCATCTTTGACGAGTCACTAAAACCCAGCTCAAAGTCACAGATCCCACGTCCCATTTACTTTAATGGATTTGGTTCAGCCAATTAGGCTCTCTCACCTTCGGATCTCATCTGTATAAAGGATGGCATTAATACTTACAGCCTCGTGGGATTAATTGCCTGTAAAGTCACTTTGAGACCTTGGATAGAAGCACTAGTGATATTAATTATTGTTATAGATATTGTAATGTTAAACATAAGTTCATACATTTATCTGGAAAAAAACTTTCAGAATCAAAGGAACTCAAACCACCCGCAGGCTATTTAATTATTTTATTGCCCTTCATTGGGAAGGTGATGCCTCAGCTCTATTTTTCTCCTCGCTCCGCAGTATGCCAACCCCTGTAAGCCCGTGTCTGTGTCAGAAATGTGGTTCTCTGACTCACAGAAGTCAGAGATGAGATAAAAAGAAGTATTGTTCACTCAATAATTTCAATTTCTAAATTTTCTACAACCTACATTTTTTCTTTATTTGAATGCTTGAATTTTGTCCTCATGAGATATGATTAATTTGCAGCTGTAGAAAGTCAAGATGAGTAGGGATTCAGAAAGCTGAGATTTAACAGGGCAAATTGTACTATGCAAAAGTATAGTGCTCGTTATAAATATGAAATATTTGGCAAGCAGTTTTCCTCCCATAATGAGATGACTTCTAACCAATGAAAATTTCAGAGGACAAAATTACTCTCTGCCCATATTTACTGACTCCAATGACATTGCACCAGGAAGGTACCAAAGTGCCACAACACAGCATGAAAGTGAAACAAATGAAGGTTGTTTCTGAGGACGGGTTACAAGTAATACTCATCATTGTTGCAGTGTAAATTAGAAAACGGAGGAACTACATCATGTAGAAAACAGCAGAAATAGAATCATGGCCCAAAGAGAAATTACTTTGAGGTACCAATGGCAGTCCCTAGAGGAACTGATATCTAGATTTTTCCACCAAAGACCAGGGCGAATTAAAAACCAGCCACTGCAGCTAAGGAAGAGTGAACATTTACTGCTGCACTAACAGAAACCCTATTTCAATACTGGCATTTCCAACCCCAGCTAGGAAAGCAGCTCCCATTATACACACTGGGTACATTGGCTGACTTTCTCGCCAGTAAAAGTCAGCCAGCAGCCTGTAATTACACTGAATATCTTCCTGGAACCTTGCTTCCACAAATGGTGCCATCTCTAGAGTAATATATCACTGATCTGCCTTGCTCGGATTATTACACTAATATATCATTAGAGCAACAGCTTGCTTTGGTGATGGATTGGTGGGATGCAGAGTGAGAGCTACAGCTCGCTCGGGTAACGGACGATGCTCTCGTGCTGATGTATGGGGTGATGTATCATCGAGAGGAGCCCCTTGGGTGATACATTTCCCCAGACACAGCCCTACGATGAACAACCCCATGATGATGCTAGATTAAGGGGAGAAGGGACAAGAGCTGGACTTGATGACCCTTGTGGGTCCATTCCAACTCAGGACATTCCATCATTCTATGATAACTTCAGAATCATGTTATCATGCTATCTTCAGCACCAAGAAACTCATGGATGGGCTGCTATGCATACATATAACCTATGTAAATACAGCAGATCACTAGTCACAGCTGAAAAACATTTCTTGTTTTATGGAAGATACAGAACTAAAGCAAAATCTTCATAATGCTTATTTTAGAATCTCTTACTGCACATATTCTGGACACTGAAACCCTGGTGCAAAACTACTCACTCCAAGTATTTGTCAAGTATTTTACTGAATATTTGCAATGTAAAGTGTTTGCATTAGTAACCACTAACTAGTTCACGTTCTTTGTTAAAAAGTCTGCAGTGGCATCCACTATTTTCTGTTTTTCTGGTTGTGTCAGGCTACCTCAGAATGAGAAATACAACAACCAGCTTTTGAACTGGGGAAAGTATATCTTTATACCTAAAAAAATTCCCTTAATAGACTTTTCTCAAAGTTTCCAAAACCAAAACCAATTCCTATAAAAAAAAAAACAACCAAACAAAACAAAACCCACCACCAACAAAAAAATGAACCACAACCCATCTTGGATTGTCTTAAGCTTTCCTCTGTCATAGACGAAACCAAACCATCAGTGCCCAAAACAAAACCATCCAAACCAGGTTTTTGGCACAGCCTAAATTCACCCGAGCTCGAGCCCAAAAAGGAAAATATTTGCAATATATGACTCAGCGCAAATATTTACCTGCAGGTCATTTCCCAGTTTTAATTACTCTTCTTGTCATCAAGAAAACACTGACATTCTGCCAGGACGTAGCACACTGGTTTTCTTCTATCATGATACCAACTCTGTTACTCCAAAAAAGTGAAAACACTTAAAATCATCAACAATCACTTCAAAACTTATTCTTTCTATAAACAAGATGATAAAACCTCTAATAAAGCAGTCGGTGTTCTCTGTAATTTGTCTTGTTTTTCAGACATTCACCTGACCTCTCCCTGGTCTCTGTGTGAGCCTCCGGCATGGTGATGCTGTGTTCCAGTCATTATATGCATGGAAATTAAATTAAGTAGTGGGTGGAAAAGTGAATTAGATTTAGTAAGTTAAACAATGCATGGAAATTTAACTGTATGTATTCTGCATAACCTTTCTATGGTGATCTATTCAGCTGCTACTAAATGCACTTTAGAGCAGCAGCATTAAGTGACATTACTAGCATCTGCTAGTAGATAATTTTGGTGTTGTAAACCGAACAATATGATTATTTTATAATCTTCGCTGACCCTCCTTAGTTACCCTTAAATCCGGGCTGATTTGTCAGCCAACACAAACCAGCCGGCGCCTTCGCCACCTATGGAAAACCACCCCCGTGCTGCAAACCCAAACCTTTGCTAACAAGGGACCGATTTTTCCTGCCGGGGCTTTGCACAATTAACACAAAATCATATTGTTTCCCCTTCCCTCTGCCTCCAGCAAAGGTGCCCATGGCGCTGGCCCCGCGCCCGGCGGCTCCATCTTTGTGGCCCTGCGTGGTCAGGTTGGCAGGGCCGCTCGCCGCCTGCCCTTTGGGTTTTTTGGCTCCTTCGCCGTGTCCTTCTCCCGCTGCCAGTCCTGCGGCTCGAACTGGGCTTGCTGCAGCACAGACATGCCCGCTGCCTGCCCGCAGAACCCTCTGCCTTCTGCTGCCACGGCTCTGCGCTCTGATTCTGAAACGGGAATGGAGCCCGCAGCCGGTGCTGAGCATGTTGCCCCAGGGCTGATGAAGCCCTCAGCCTGGGGCAGAAGGAGCTGTGCCCTGGGTAAAACCAGCCCCAAGCTCACTGATCTCAGAGGGGGAAGAAGGAAAGCTGAGAGCTGGGGTTGTTCAGCCTGGAGAAAACTCCAGAGAGACTTATTGTGGCCTTAAGAGGGACTGGTAAGAAAGATGGGGACAGACTTTTGAGCAGGGCCTGTAGTGATAGGACAAGGGGTGATGGTTTTAAACTGAAAGAGAGGAGATGCAGGCTGGACATGAGGAAGAAATTGTTGCCTCTGAGGCTGGTGAGAGCCTGGCCCAGGTTGGCCAGAGAGGTGGTGGACGAACCATCCCTGGAGACATCCCAGGCCAGGCTGGACGGGGCTCTGAGCAACCTGAGCTGCTGAAGATGTCCCTGCTCAGGGCAGGGGGGGCACTGGGGGAGCTGGCAAGGTCTCAACCCAAACCATTCTATGATTCTATGACAAGGAGCTGCCGCCTTCGGTGCCAGAGGCAGAAGAGCTGTCATGGCTGTGACTCCCCGTCTCCATGCCGTAACTCCCCCACCTGCAGCAATGAGGAATGGGGAGATGTTCAGTGCATCCAACACCTGAGCTGTAGCTTGAGGGAGAGGAAGAGGGATATTAAGTGTATATGCTGTGTAAAAGGAGAGAAAATTGCCAGATATTCCTAGATTAACTAATAACATAACGCACTGTACCTTAAGGCAACAATCTGGAGTTAATAAGCTATGGGGAATATAAAGGAACAAAGAGAAAAAGAGCATTTCAGTCAGGTACAATCTAGCTCTCCAGCTTTCAACTGTCTTCTGTCTGCCTGGTGCTTTAGATCTGTTTAAGTTAACTGTGCGCTCCCCACACGTTTCCTACCATACAGGCTGAAAGTGCATAGATATGTAAATATCGGTCAGTGCTCACATTCAAAAACACCTACAGAATTTCCAGAACACCAAATGGAATTATGCACGTGGTTGTTGTGGGTGTCTGTGTGTTGCAATTTGTCATTTCATATTTCCTAAATGCCCCCGATTTTATCCCCCCTATCTAGCCTATGAAACAGGACTTCTCTAAGGCAATTATTATTAGTAGTAGTATTTGTCTTGTAGCCGGCTGGAGAAGAAGACTCTAACCATATGTCAACTCAATTTCAGTCAAACCATCACACCAGACACACAAGTGACTGCTAACCCCCTCAAAATACACAATTTAAGAATAATAAAAAGAACAGAGGCATTGAGGAAAGAATGAAGTGATACTGGTCAACTGGAGGTATTTATTGGCAGCCCAGAAGATAAAATATAAGAGGAAAGATCGAGGACAGCGAGGTAACTCTGCAGCAGAGAACAGAGCTTGTTTAAGTACATTAAGCATCAGTAGCCACCATCAGCACCATTCACCAGGTGAGCACAGGTACTGTGAAAGACATGATAGGTAGGTGGATGGGTTAGGCCAGAAAGGCCTTAAAATGAAGATTTCTCATTCCAGTTTGCTATGTATACAAGAGAAAAACAGTTCACATATTCAGGGGGGCGAGGCGTAGGCTATCCGACAAATTAAGAAGAGGCAGGAGGAGTTTAAATGGTCGAAATGAATACTAGAATGGACTGAAAAAGCCAAGGATGATGTGCAAAAATCTCCCTGGCACGTATCAGCATCCCACTACTTTCTTCTTTAACATCATTAGCTCTGAAAAGAAACACACTGACATTTGCCAGCGAAAGGTGCTAAGATCAGAGAATCAGAGAATCAAGATGAGCTGAGTTCAGAGACCTAAAGTATAGGAATGAAGAGAAACAGTAGGATTATAAGTAAGTGGCTCACTGCTCGAACAAATATTACGATATTCTATTTGCTAATTATTTTTTTATAATGCTAAGAGTTCACATTAGTTAAGAATTGCCAAAACAGTCATTAGCAGCACCAAGATACAGATATTTCAAATAGACAAGAAGCCCAAAAATATAAAGTTGCAGCATTTCCTACAAAAGCACTGGTTTATGACTATGTGTATAATCCACCTTCACAAAATAGTGTCTAAATATATCAAAACACCTGAAACACGAGCCAAAATTTTTGTATTAGTCCAGTTGACTGCAGGTACAAATAAGTCTGTCAGATACCTACCCCAAGAACATTATCCACACCATTTGGTTGCGAGTGCAAAAACTGTCCATGTACATTTTAATACGTTGCAGTTAAGTTTCATTCAGCTGAAGACAGGAGAGCCTCAGACTAGCAAATTTGTGGTTAATGTAACTCACAGAGCATAATATTTGTACTTTGATACTTAGAGCCTTCCATTTCTTCAACATATATTCCAAGATAGAGTGACCTCTACTTGACAGCAGATTCTACGACACTGGAAACCTGAAGGTGAAAACGTGTTGTCTGAAGGTTGTAGTTTGATTTTTGTCCCTTTTAGTTCCTTATGAAAAATTTCCTAGAAGTGATTAGTTGTTTGCTTAGGCAGGGTAATTATGTTGCATAAAGCATCTTCCTATTATGTAGCTAATAAAAAGAACAGCTACGTATATCTTGGCCCAAAGAGGCTGGGAGTTTATTAAAGCTATAAATTACGGGTTCTGCTAATGCAGGGTAATAAGATCAAAGAGCACAGAATGAGTAGTGATCATTCTCCTATTTTTGTCTAATATTGTGTAGTTATTAGACATTTTGTCCCTTATTAATCTTTGTTGACCTTCTTCCACAAATTCTCCTTCCTATAAAAATGAATAATTGCTGAGAATCGTTATGTGCCCACAAATGCCCATAAGGGTAACAGGGTACAGGGTGTTAAAGATGCGATTGATATGGAAAATACCCTGGTGAGACCACACCAAGCTCCTCTGACCTGGGATGGGACCTGTTGGGCTCACAGGTAAGGAGGTGGCCTGGAGTAACACAGACATTTAAATTCACTCCAGCAGAACATCCAAATGTAATTTCTTATTGTCAAGTAAGGGATTTGAACAGCCACGATTTGAATAATAACAACTTCCTATTTTCTGAACATGGTGGCAGAAGAATAGGGAAGAACCCTTCAGTGGAAGGGGCAAACCAGGCAGGACGTGACAAAACAAATGCAAAATCTTATTTCCAAAGTCGAATTTGTAAAAGCCACCGTGCTGGAGGATGGCCAGCGTGTTTCCACAGCGTCCCCTTTTGTTTGCTGAAAGACTAAAGGAACAAGAATGCAGCCACCTGCAGCAAGGACATAGGGAAGAGCGCTCAGCACTTTGTTCGCTCCTTGTCGGTACCAACTCCAGTCCCAGACCCCATTTCACTGGGAAGCCACATGGTAGCCATATACAATAATAAAACTAAATTATTCCTTTTGCTTATGATTTTGTCATATTAAAAATTTAAATATTTGGGGACTTTATGACTTATTTTTAGCAATCACAACACTGCAGTTAGAGACAGGTGTGAAGTGTCTGCCAAGAAGCTGTTTTCCTCAATTCTTGTCTCGATTGTTTTATCTCCTTATGCATGGGATAACAAAGAGAAAAAACTGTAAGCTTGGAGTCGATCATTCTATTCTGCTTGGCTGAACAAACATTAAATACAATCTTACAAGCCATAGACAGAGTTTTAAATAGATTGCATACGGCATTTAAATAAATAGCTAAGACATTAAAATTTTAAAATCAGCCACTCTGCGTACAGAGTAAATTTGTTTCGAAAGGTGTTTGCTTGCTCAGCCCTCCCTGTCTGTGAAGTCTGAGATAATAAGCCAGTGCTTACGTGCCATGGCAGAGATCATTGTACTTACAGCCTTGCAGGAAAGGTCGATCTTCAGATCACCCAGGTGACCAGGATCTGGACTCAGGGCTATTATAACCTGCCCACTCCCAAATAACGCTGCTGTGGCTGGATTTCCTAATGGCTTGAAGCTTCATCCCCTGTTAGGCTAGGGACCAGAGGCTCCCCCAGACTTGCATCCTGCCCAAGGCAGTTCCAGCTGCAAAACCCTGTGCTCAGCGCCTGATGGAGCCAAAGGATTTCCAGCTGCAAGGGGGAGCCCAGATGTCCAAGGGCAGGAGGGTCAGCAGGAGCATAAATCCAGCGTTCCAGCTGCGCAGCCAAACCCTGCCGAGCTGCGAGGTCACTGTTCTTCAAGAAAATGCTGTATTTCAAACACGGTCTTTACAGCAGGTGGCTAAAGAGTGTTTTCCCGGCATGGGGAATAACAGCTTTTAAGGAATATTGCAACTATTTTATGTGTAAGCAAAATGAAAACAAACAAAAAAAAAAAAAAAAGGAAGAAACTGAAGTCCACCATTTTCATCATTTAATGGGCTCTGTGTGAATGTTAAGCAGGAGGAAGTCACAGAAATAAAAGCATATAAAGTGGATGCACTTTAAGTAGCAGCAAACCATTCTCTCTCCGTGGTATATGGGGCAATTCAGTGGGCAGCATGGGGGCTATGGCAGCCCAGATTTTGGGGACCTTATGAGTTATTTAATATTCAGTGCAGGTGTCTCCATCCATCTCAGGACGCTGTGACCATCAGGCATGTGTCCACCTAGGGCTGCTTGAAACATCACAGCTCCCGCTGCTCTGCTGCAATACAGAACAGGAGCTGCCACTGCCTCGTGCTCAGCTAAAGGGCTTATATCTCATGTGTTTGTTTTTAATTTAACACCCTCTGTGAGGTTTTGTTTAGTTTGGATGTGTCCTGTGATGCTTCTGCATTTATATTCAGTGCATTTTAAAAACTACTGGAAGAGATCTGCTTATTGCACCAAGAGGCGATGGGAGGCAAAAGAAAGGGCAAGGGACAGCGAAGCACAGTGGCCAGCAGAAGGCAGCTGGTGCCCAAGGGATGCCAGACAGATGAGACACAAGGAGGAAATGTTTTATAAGGAGGGCAGTAATATACTGTCCCAGGTTGGCCAGAGAGGTGGTAGATGAACCATCCCTGGAGACATCCCAGGCCAGGCTGGACGGGGCTCTGAGCAACCTGAGCTGCTGAAGATGTCCCTGCTCATGGCAGGGGGGGCACTGGATGGGCTTTGAAGGTCCCTTCAACACAAACCATCCTGTGATTCTATGAACTGCTGGGATTTTGGAGGTGGGATGTTGTCCTCCTTGGGCTTGTGCTTCACATGGAAGATGGAAAGCAAGCCCAAGCCTTGCACCAAAATGAGAGGACGGTCAATGTCCTTGTTTTAAGGAACACAAGGGTGGTTGGAGATGTCCCTACTCATGACAGGGGTTGGACTGGATGAGCTTTGAAGGTCCCTTCCAACCCAAATCATTCTATAATATGAAGCATAGGTGACACCATCACAAACACCACGACATGCCAGCACACAGGAGCTGGGTTGGCTTTGACATCTCCTCACCATCTCAGGAGGAACAGGCTGGAGCAGAGGAGCTCTTTTGAACAACTACCCTTTCCATTTTAACACTTGAGAGAAGGGCTGGCCTTTCTCACGAGTGAACAGGAACACGCCGGTGTTGCAGAAACTGTTTTTAATTAATTAGAGAGATGGAAATCTTTCAAAATCGGTTTTGGCACTCCGTATCTGATAGAAGCAGCTTGGCACTGCTGGCAAAAGAGAACCAGCAAGGTGACCGATCTAACGAACGACCTGACTTGGCTGCTGGCGTGGGCTTGAGCCTCAGTGTCCTGCTCCTCAGTGACCTCTGCAAGAGGGTGGAGAGGACAAAGCACAGCCAGCATGTGATGATGTCAACCATGGGAACCAGTGCAATGCAGAGTTAGAGATGCTGAGATCAAGCAACAAACTGTTTATACACATTTTTTCATACACTGGGACAGATTTACTGCCCTGTCTGTTGACTTAAATATTAAGGATGCATCCTCCTCCTGCCCCTTGAGTACATCTCCTCACCAAAACAGGCAGATTCACGGCCAAGAAGTGAATGCTCAGGACAACTGGCACAGTGTTTTCATCAGATGTGCCCCGACAGACAGCAAAAATGAGAAGGACATCAGCTTCTCTCCCCTGTCCTGTGCCATCGTGTCTGGGGGAAGCCTGTGCAGGCATTCCATCCAGGACCCAGGAGGAGCAAAGAGCAATCATAGAATCACAGCATGGGTTGGGTTGGGAGGGACCTTCCAAGCTCATCCAGTCCAACCCCTGCCATGAGCAGGGACATCTTCACACAGATCAGGTTGCTCAGCTTGGCCTGGGATGTCTCCAGGGATGGGGCATCCACCACCTCTGATGGCTGAAGAAGCCAAGTCCATGCAAGGCTGCATGGTCTATGCAAGAGCTTGCACAGAGGATGAGGATGCCTGGGAGCCATGGGGACACAATTCTGTGGATCAAGAGCAATGTTTACACCCAGCATAAGCCAGTTCTCTCCTGTTTTCCTCTTGCATATCAAAATGCACATAGAAACTATTAAAACCTTGTCTTGCATTATCCTGGAAAGTTTATTTAGCCCCATATGGTCAAATACTTATTTACTTATTAGCACTGTTTACTCATCAGCTCTGCTTTCTGAGTAACCTCATTTTTTGTCTGTCTTTACAGAAGCAACATCTTCCTTGGTCCGCCCTTCTTATGCTCCTCAGTTTGCATTTCCCCGACAAGTCCTTCTTATCCGTGCAGCAGCCCCGCAGAACAAAATGAGCTTTCCTTCTCCTGTTTGTGCAAAACTCCCCCCCACAGCTGACCGAAGCACTAAGCCAAGCAGAAAGTATATATTGAAAAAAGAACCAAAGCCCAGCCACTGGCGTCACTCCAAGAGCACCCCTGGAGTGAACCAAAATGCTGATGTCCACGCAACCAAGTGAAAATTAACCTTCTACCCAATGCCAAGGCTTCTGCTGCACATTTTAAAGATGTACCGGTGGTAGGTTGTAGAGCGAACACAAGGGGATGTGATCCAGCAAGGCAATGTTTTCGTCTCCAACGTGCTGCTTTGGCCCAAATCAGTGAAACCTGAAGAAAAAAAATAAATACATGAATATTTTTAAATAATATTGCTGAGGTCTTTGTGACCTTCCACTCAGACTGCTGCAAAGTGTTTAGTCAGTGCAGAAAGTGTAAGAGAGGAGTAGTTTAAGTGCCTGAAATCCCCGGGTTCTGCCCAGCAGTGTTGTGGTGGATCAGACAGGGACATCGATCCCTGTTCAAACGCCCCTTCTGCTGACAGTGGCGGCTCTTGAAGTAAAGTTCTTGCCAAAAACACCCTTTCACCCCTACTAATCAATCCCTCTGCTTTATCTATAAGGACCACTGTTTTAAGTCAGAATGTAAAAGAAGTGCTTCAAAGTATGGAAAACAATTTCTATACATTTGCAATTATTCTATAGCATAATGCCTAAGGACAACAGCTATGAACGCTAACATAAAGATTTCCTTTTAATGTAGGACTGACTTATTAAAAACTTTCAATTAATACAAACTAATTAGAAATAAGCAAGTTTCCTTTAAGCTAGTCCAATATCCATGAAGTTTTTCATGGGCTTCAGAAATGTTTTCTGCAGGACAACCGCATACTCATAATCATATCTAATTAAAAGGCTTTAAAGGCGTTCTTATCGTAATTTTCCATATGTTGCATGTGATTCCTATTGAGTATTGTTTTCACAGTGACAATGCTCCCATCCAGAGAAGGTCCCACCATGCTGGATGGTACCCAAATACATATCCCTGCTCCAAAGACTTTATGATAATCTCAGGCCAGCAAAGGCTGTGACAAAAAAAGGAGATGAGGAGACAATGATGGAGGAATAAGCGGTTTATGTTCCCGAATGATGCTCAGAAAACATAACTCACGCTATGAAATTAATGAGATAAATATATGAAATGAATTTGCAGCACATCGCTGTCTACAGAATGTTTTCCAGCCCATTTACATCATTGTAAATGCCTGTTAGCATGAGAACAATCAGCACAAACAACATTTTGGTGTTCACCTTTCCCAGCTTGTAACCCACCAGTGGGCATCTCAGTGGGCACGGTCCTGTCCTCCTGCGTGCTGATTCCAAGCTAATAGAGCAACGTGTGCTCTGATTTTTGCAGACCAATCTTTCCAAGTAAATGTTTTTTTGAGATATCATGTATGCAGAAGTGTCCTTTCAGTCCTCCAGAACTTTCATATTCTATAGTTCTTTCTCATGCCATTAATACTTGCTATAGACTATAAATACTCGATGCAAAATTTAAGCTACTTTGGATTTTATCCCCTAAAAAAAAAAAAAACACAAAAACAAACAAAACAAAACCAAAAAAATGGTAAAAATATTCTTGCCAGCCTTCCATAAATATTTTTCTAATCGGTTCCCAGTTTATCACTAAAAACCACCTGGCAGATCTCAGATTGCAGGGGGGAAATCTCAGCTTTCAGTCTATATATGAAAAGTAACTCCCAGTGAACACTGAGCTTTTATTGACATTCATGGTAAAGCAAGGGACCCTTGTTCAAAGTCAACAGAAAATTAAGAGCATTTTGGGGTAAGATCAAGCATGGAAAGATTCCACACTAAAGAAGATTGCCCTGGAAAGTTATCCAAGTATATCAGAGTAACTCTGTAACTTGAATTATACTGGTTATTACCATAGGTGACAATAAGCAGATAGACAATTTGGGTAGGAACTAAGAATAGAAATAGATGCCGGGTTTTGGTAAAATCTGCATTTCAGTTTTCTCTCTTGATTTCAGGTTTGGGGTGCTATTGTGTTTTTTTGTTTCTGTTTGTTTTTTCCCCTTATATTTCACATATTTCTAATACGTTAAGTGGAAATGTATATGCAGAGTTACCAAGAGCCAATTCGCTATCCAGAAAATCTTTAAATAAAAGTTCTTATATTTCAGTTTCAATAAACAGGGTGATGTGACTTTATTAAAGAAGAAGATTGAAAACTTTGTGATGTGAGACATTTTTAAATGGAAACACGTTAAATTATTTACTGTGGTAAAATAAGTATTTAATGGAGAAGCATTTAAAATTTAATTGACTGCCGAGTTTATCGGTTGAATTATGTGAGGCACCCGCATGATGTACAGCTTTCTCTTGTAATTGAAAACATGAAGAAAGACATCTTTATAAATCTATTTTTAAATTAAAAAAAAAAAAAAAGAAGATAATGGAAGATTTGTTATAAAATGTACTGTTATGTTATTACTCAAGTCACTGGAGAAAAACAAACTGCGTAATTCGGGGGGAGCGGAGGATGAGTAGGGCCGTGCTTTAAGTCATCAAGGACCATGATTGAAAGTTCTGTCTAGAATTATCGATGGATAGTTAAATAACTTATTTAATCTGATATGTAATCTAAGTTTAATTTATTTACTGAAAACTTTTAATAAAGCCACAGTTGCTGTTTTGGCCTTGTGTCTACTATCTCTTTCTACCCCCAAATCCTCCGCTTTACAAGGATTAATTCCTTTACAAAATTGTAAGAAATCACAGCTTTTTTGAACGACTATGTGGTTATGTACTGAAGAAAACTTTATCCGGGAAGTACCGGCTGAGTCAGCCACTAAATGACCCTTCCAGACTATTCCTAGAATATTTATAACACTTGACAAAATATCACTAATATTAGAGATTGCCAAGCAACGTGTCAATTTGCCACGGTAATTACTCCACCAGCAACACAAATCCTTTTGCGGCCGATCACATTTGGATGTTTATAAAAACCCAATAACTTTTTTGTGTTATTTTTTAAGTTTTTGTCATTTTACTTTAGATTTCCTGGAAGCTCTAGAGGTGGCATAGGGCAATAACCGCTCTATTCATCACAGCACACGTTTAACTGACATTTCCATCTCTCTGGGGACTTTCCAATTATTTTGGTATTTTAAACCAGAATTTTTCATACATTTACATTGATAAAAATAAGTCATTGTGGCTCAGAGTTTAACTTGTGAGCTGTGCTTAGGATGTAGAGCATGAAAATAACACTTTATTCTATACATTTCCTTTTCTTTCTTTTATACCTTGTGAGAGACAGCAAAAGTAAACCTCATTCTAAGCAATTAAAGGCTTAATATTTTTAAATTGCTATCGTTGTGCAAAACCCAGCAACATGTCCCACAGATGAAGTAAATTCTAAGGGCCCAAAGAAGAATTGTGTTATTACCCTTGAAATTATGAAAGCATAATGAGCGTATATTGGAGACATTCGTCAGCATTAAGATTTGTGGCAAATTATTCTGTGATTCTATATTCACACAACTAGACTATCTCCACCTCAGGTTTTAAACATTTCCCTTAAAAGTCTTCTTTATGCAAAAACAAAAGTACTGGAAAATGTTGCCTCTCTTCATGTTAAAACCCCCCAACACTCCAGTTGTACAATCCATCCACACTAATCTTTTCTTTTAAATTTAGTAATTAAGCTGGGTCTCAGCTGAGAAGCAGTATGCCAGACTTCAGCCTGAAGTGAAAATAAATGGTTGAATTATAAACCCCTAAAAATAGAAATTCAGAATGCAATCACTGACACAACCTTCATTCGGGCCCCTGTAGTATTATAAAAGACATTTAGCAAACAACAAGGTAGCTAATGATGCACTAAGCATTTCCATACAGCACTCGGAGACAACTCACTACACATAATTAGAGCATCACTAGAGTCATCAACTGTCTAGTACATCTGATAAAGAAATGTCACCTGCCTCAAAATATGGTAGTAATTCCAGTTGCCTTATGTGCAAAGCTTTAACAATCAGAGAGAGAAGACAACAAACACAAAGCTAATGACATAGTTCACATCTTGTTGTTTTGAAGGAGCGCAGGAATTTGGAAATTGAATTTTTTTTTCTCTTCAGTGTCATTTGCTGAACTTTGTAATAACCTCTCGTGGGGATCAATAAACCAACCAACCAAAAATACTGTGTCCCTCCACAAGGAAGCGTGCTGGATTATTTAATGGCCATGCTAAACGCCCGTCCTGCAAGGGCTGCGTGGGGCTGAGCTGGAGGTTGGACTCATCTCGCCCCAAGCTGATTATCCAGACACCGAGAGTATTTGTCACTCAGGCTTTTCTTACATGATACGGTGACAGATGTGACTCAGGAGGGTGATTCATCCCCTCGAGGTGTTGACTTGGACAGGGCTGAACTGCCTTTGCGCAACTCGGGAGCGAGATTGTTTAATCAGGCACCCAGCTCATAGATGACCGGAGTTAAACGAGATGAATTCCACCCTAAATTCACAGTTCATACAGGTGATCCGTCTCATCCTTTTCTGAGCGGAACGACAGAGCAATTCAAGTGATTGCGACCGTAACAAATGCTACTTGCGCATGAGTCGGAAAGCCCAGAGCTTCCCCCACCAATCAGTTATAATAGGACTGGAAAAACCTGTGTTAGCCTCTTGTCTTGGGCCACTAACCGAAACGTGGCATTTATGGAGTTCTTTACAAAGACAGATGTGCCGAGATCTGGGAGCAGCATGGCACTATTTCTGCGGGTTTTCAAACATTCATGAAGGCGACAAGAACTCAGCAAGCAGATTAGCATCGGTGATGTGGAACCGCAAAGTACACATAAATAAAGCATCGAGTGAACAGTGAATAACTCCAGCTCTACAGGATCTTTGGCAGTAATGGCAGGATTTCAGTTATTTGGAAGTTTGGGAAAATAAAGGGTATTTTCTTCCCTTAGAAAGTAATTCATCAATTCATTGCAGATAATTCTCTGTGCATCCACAGGAATCTCTTTGTGGTCTAATTGTATCCAGTGTTTACACCTATGGCTTGGATACAGCAGTAGGAAGTAGTCTATAACAATCAAAATGCCATAAAATAGAGAAAATCCAAACAATCGGAACTCAAAATTACAGTAGTAAAGTGAGGAACTGTTTCACATCCAGAAAGGTGAAATTCAGGTGGGGATAAGCTTTCCATGCAGTGATACTTCAAGACCTACCGGTAGTGGGGGGATCATACATTGAATATGAGCCGGTATTACGATTGCTGCAAAAGAGATGACATGATTTTAGAAAGGCCGGAGATGAACCGTAGAGGCTGGAGAACTGCAGGAAGACTTAACAGACTTTCAAAAAACCCATGACTTCTCTAAAAAAGCTGAAAGATGTGGTGTTGTTTCATATAAAGATGAAAAGGCTAAGGAGGGCTGTTTCAGGAGAGGGAAAACAGCAGCCAGTTGTTCGTGTCCATTGAAAATACGGCAAAATGAGATCAACTTGATGGCAACATGAGACATTTTAAGGATTCCTAATTGATCTTCCAGGAGCCGTATTGACAGACGAGACCTCCTCGTTTCCAGTTGCTCCAGTGCTGCTTTTTGCTGTTGTCACAGCAGGAACGTTGCACAACTTGGTGTTTAGAGGAATGTGTTTTTGCTTGGAGGCAACACAAGATCTGGGGCTGAACCATCTCTTGAGTCTCTTTCAGCTTTTCTTTTGGAAGGATGACATTTTTTATTCTGTCTCAGAACATCAAAACCCCCCACATTTGTTCATGTATTACTGTTGTATGTCAGGCGAGAGCCACTTGGGAGCAGAAGAAATCTCTTTTGAAGCACGACGTGTGATGACACGTGGAAGGCTGCGGCCACCCCCTTGCCAACAGTGGCTTGGATTAGAAAGATGTAATGAAAACACACACTCTCTGTTTAGTCAGTGGGAAACAAGTGGTTTCATAAGCCTGTATTTTCCATTCTTCTTGCTATTTCCCCCCCTCAGGGTAGTTCTTTCCTGCTTTTCTAAAGGCTCATGTTACCATGGGAAACACGACAGAAACCAGCGTGCTCTGTTAGTCTGGAGGATCTTGAATAAGTTCTTATGTGAAAACATTTTAATTCCTAAGGTATAATTTCAAGGTACTGATCCAAAGCCTGTTGTAGTCTACGAAACGCTTTTCATCAGACTTAAATGAGTGAGAGTTAACTGATTATTCCTGCATTAACAAATTCCTGCAATGGCAACACTAAGGATCCGCTAAGAACACAAAACCAGCTCTTTTGAAGACTGAAAGAGCTGAGTTTATTAACAACGTAGAAAACCTTTGACTGAATCAACACAAAGCATTTTTCAAAGTGTTTGGCTCACACAGATCAGAAGTCGATTCGCTGCCAGAATATTTGTTCTGGACTTGTCAGGAATCTATTGTAGATGTAACAGCTCTGTTTGCAGAAGTCTCTGCTAAACACTACCACCATTTCCACTGCCCAATCAGATGTGCTTCTAGCCCATAATTTCTTCTAAACATGGAAATACTTTCACATTCCACTTATAAAATCACACAGGTATTCCTAAGGAGGACTCAGGTAAATAAATCAACTTAATAACCCAGTGGTTGTAACCTGCTAAAATACAACACAAAACTTCAGTGAACATTACATCACTTTCATTTTTGCATGAGGAACCTTCAGAAAGCTTCACAACTATGTAATGTATGCAAACATTTCTCGAGAGAGACCGTTTCATCTTTTATTCTATTAATTCATTTATCAAAGGGGAATAGGAGCCTATGGGTTTATTTACATCTTATCATCAAGCAAAATATTGCAATCTAAAATAATCCCAAGCAGAAATCTGCCAGGAACATTGGGAAAACAGCTTTTCTTGCAGGTGTTAATGTGCTGAATCAGAAGTCAAACCTCAGAAACAGACGGAGAGAAAATGAAGATATTTGTAATGCCTGACACACTACAATTTTCATTTTTTTCCAGGATGAGCTTTCTAAATCCTGCCCTAAAGAATCTGTTTGAATTTGACTGAAGATCAACATATTCTCTTTGTAAAATGAAAAGTATCCAATTATCCCGTACATCAGGGAGGTAATGCAAGGACAGTTAATGAGATTTGTACAGAAACATGAATATTAAACAGCCGATATTGCGTAACTCGTGTTGCTGTACCGGGATTTCATCCAAGGTCTGCTGGGATCAATTCAAGGACCAGCACACTCAATCCAAAGGGGTTTGGTTCAGCCCCATAGATCTGTGCTCTTTCTGGGCAGACCCATGATTAAAGCAAATAAAAGAGGTGAAAAGGGAGATGGAGGATTGTAGCACAAGGATGCAGGGAAGTGTCCCTCTTGAGAAGTACTGGCTTTGCAGTGACACAAAATCTGGCCCTTCTCATCAGTTATCTGTGTTTGCTGAACAATGGCAATCCATCCCTCCAGTGCTCTATTTCTTCTGTCAGAATTCATGGTAATTCTCAGTTCAATTCATATTGGTGTGTAGCTCATAATAAAAGAAATAATTTAAAAGTGTAATTACCAGAAGACACTTCACAAGCTATAAGGTAACTCAGACCAGCCTGGCCACCGGTGTCCAGCAAAATAAAGCACTCAAAATTCTCATATCTGCCCCAAAATAACAGCTAGTTACACATGCCCATTTTCAATGTCAATCTGGGCATTTCATATCCTGAGTCAGACTTCAGCTGATTAACTGACTCCAAATATTCAGTTACCTTTCGTTGATAAGAAACCCTGTAACTGAGTAGTAATATCAGAATCTAGAATGACCTCTATGGGTACTGGAAAGAGGCATCTAAATATCTTCCTTAATGAATTTTACATTGAAAGTACTTGATCTAATTTTTCATTTCAGAGTCAGATCTGGATCCTTATTTACTGCAGACACCATAAATGTGTGTGTGTATATATATATATATACACACACACACGTGATATATATATGATATCTCATGTGTATATATATATGTGTGTATATATATATATATATATATATATATATACACACACACGATATGTATACGATATATGTCCCATCCCT
Source organism: Streptopelia decaocto (assembly GCF_964273445.1). Classification (NCBI taxonomy): domain Eukaryota; kingdom Metazoa; phylum Chordata; class Aves; order Columbiformes; family Columbidae; genus Streptopelia; species Streptopelia decaocto. Next base: position 70,146,867 of record NC_138659.1, on the reverse strand, counting down.
GGAGACATCCCAGGCCAGGCTGGACGGGGCTCTGAGCAACCTGGGCTGGTGAAGATGTCCCTGCTCATGGCACAGGTGGCACTGGATGAGCTTTGAAGGTCTCTCCCAACCCAAACCATTCTGTGATTCTATACTCATGTATCATACCCCAAAACAGACCCCAACAACACAAAGCATGAATAACATTTTAGAAAAAAGTGGATGAAATCTTTATAACTCAGCTCCATCCCACCTCTGGTTAGCGCAAAGCAGGGCGGTAGCAATGTCCACTGTAGCCAGCAGAGATGCCACCTGTCCCATGGCCACCCCAAATCCAACGCCTTTAGAGATCAGAAGGTTTAAAGCTCATCCTCCCCAAAGCTGCGTATCTGAAACTCTCAGCGCTAAGGCCACGTCTACACAGAGTGGGGAAAGCCGGGGTAAACCACACGATCGTGTCAAGTCAACGGGTATTTTCCAAATTGTACTAAATCTCTGCGTGAAGTCTGTCACTCAGGAATAGAGTGACCTTGGTTTGCTGGAGCTTAATCCTCCTCTAATCCTCCTCTCCAAGGCAGGATTACAGCACAGCGAGCTCAGAAACTTCTCCTCCTGGACGAGAGCTTCCATAAGGGAGTTTAATGTGTTCCGACTCTCCTGTGGTCACCCTGTGCCACGGCAGTGTCCCCAACAAGGGACAGGGCCAGCTCCCCTCCTCTCTCCACCAGCACTACCTCGTTTTCCAAGAGGTCTATTGAAATTAATGGGGCTACCAGGAGAACGTGGCACAACCCAAACCGGTCTCATAAAGTTTTGGATGTCCTGAATTTCATTCCAGAGGAAAATTCTTGCAGCCGATTATACCAAAGGACTTGAACACGTTTATTTTGTTGTTATTGCCGAACAGCAGTATTCAACTTAGGCATTTTAATAGATATGAAGAATAGCGCACACTTAGCGTGTGGAAGGTGCATAGACAAAACAATTCCAATTTGCCGATGTTTTAAGGTACAAAGCCGGCTGTCAGTTCACGACAAATCAGGTGCCAAGAAGGTCCTCCCTGGGCAAACCGCTCTTTAGCAAAAACAGTAATTTAGTGCTGCCTAATGAGATATTGGATCATTAGAGAAATGTTAGTTTCCAAGGAACAACAGGAGCAATTAATTTGGTCTCACATCACGGAAGGTTGCAGCACATGCTTGTTTGGGGAGAATAATACATCACAAGGAGCCCCAAGCAGGACTTGTGGGCTGCTGGTTTGAAACTGTAATGCTTGTAGAAGGCTTGGAGTCATTAAAATTTGATCACTACCTCTTGTTTAAACCAACGACATGAATTATTTTAAGTCTTGGTAGTATTAAGGTAAGAGGAAAAGCCTGACAGAAACATGTAGCTTATGCAGGAAAAAAATGCAGAATGTTGATTTTCCCCCAATAATGGCTCATGTATCTGATTTATTTTAAAAGTTTTGAGTTTTAAATGGATTTATTTTCTTCATTCTTAACTTTTCTAATGAGAGATCTTAACTAAACTAAAAAAATACATACAAGTAGAACATAAAAATCCCAGTCTATTAGTACTAGCAGTAAACATTTATAATGCAAACTTGGAATCACTTTTAAGTAAAGAAGTTACCCGCAATGACTTCAGTGAGGTACTTACACGGTGTGGAGTCCTGAACCAGTCCTTAGCAAACCCAGCTTTCTGCTGACCACAAGTTATATTAGATTAGGCCTAACGAGCTCTCAAGACAATCACTCACAGCTGGGACAGTAACAACAAACCTGAACTCCGCTATAAACCAACACGCTTATCCCAACTTGTTGTTAGCCATCACAGGCAGAGATTGCTCCTGCTCAAGGCAATCCTTGTGGAGTAACAATTAACCAGGTTTTAACGACTGATAAACTGAATATCCCCCATGGTGGTGGATGGGAGCGCTCCCACCCCACACACCGAGCCCCAAACAAGATCGTGTTCAAACACCCACACTGAGCAAAGGAGGAAACATTTATTTGAAAACCTGCAAAAATAATTCATCTGTCCTTTAACCATTCCCTGTGCTAAAGCTGGAAGCAGCAGCCGCTGTTGAGACGTGAGATGTGGGGATTTCAGGCTGGTTTTGGTGGGAGTAGTAGCTCAGCATTAATTGTGGATCAGGTTATGCTATGTGACAGTGCTGAAACACACAGGAGGAAATTAAAGGATTAATTTAATTTAAGCTGGGAAATTAACCTAGGGAAACCGGTTTGCGACATGGAAAAATCAGCTTTTACATAGGAGTGATGCATGAACTGGCATGTCCAGTGGGTCTGTCGCTATTATATTTTCCCACTAGATTTTTGTAAGCCCTGAAAGCAGCGGGGAAAACTATTGAGATGGAGGGTTTGCACTCGGAGCAGCAGGAGCCGTCCCGCTGTGGTTCAGCTAAAGCATCTGGGAGGAGGAGGTTTGCCAGCAGTATTATTCTGTAACCTGCAGGTCCCATACAGCTTTTAGTAGAGCTTCCATTGCAAATCAGAGAGTTATATGGATATATTTTATAGCTCAGTTCAAATGCTCTAGTATACAGAAAGCACCGTTTTTCTTCTTAATTTTGAAATTAAAAATGGATACCTCCTATTACGAATTAAAACAATCACTGGGATTTAGCGCTAATTAAATGAAAAATGCTTGTAATGAAATAAAATAACAGGAAACAGAAAGCCATTTGGAAATTTGGAGGCCTGGGGAAGAGACAAGTCCAAGGGACAAGAGAGGTTCTACATACAATACTGTGAACTGTGGGGTGTCCTGTGCACTCGATGATCCTTGTGGGTCCCTCCCAACTCAGGATGTTCTGTGATTCTATGATTCTACACGGCCATAGCACAGACATAGGTTTTGTGGGCATCAAATACTCTCTCCAGGTCAACGCTCAGTGGAGGATTTGGGGCCTTGAAATTCCCCATGGCTTCAACTTGCTGAAAGAGATAAATATATATACATATATATATATAAAGAACCAAAAAAACCCAACACACAAAAACCAAACCCAACAAAAAGTCATTGCCTGAGTCTGGGGCCAAAGGAGATTGTCAACTGTAAGGAGAACGCTGAACTGCAATATGAAACACGTCTACTATTGGACTGGCAACTTCTGAGACTGCAATATATCCACATTCTCTCGGACAAAAGATCAATTGCGAATCCCTCCTGAGCACAGAATTATGCCTCCCAACCTCAACCTCCATTTACAAGATTTCTTTTCCCTGTGATTGTTACGGCAACTTTAAAAAGCTGAACTGCATTTTTCCTGGTTCCGCAGAGAACCTGAAATGATCATTTCGAGCACACAAATTGTCTCCAGCACAGGAAGAAAAACCAATGTGGCAATTGAAATGTCAACACTGCCCAAGGATCTTCAGCCACTACTGATGTTGGAGCGAAATCACCAGAAAAGAGCTGATGACATTTATGGCGCCATCCAAAAGTCTTGGCACCAAGACCCATAACTGCACCATCTGCAGCTTTCACAACACAGAGCTCTCGGGTTTTATTCCAGCCCCTGTGAGCAGCGACTCAACGAAGCACCACACATCGGAAAAAAACACATCGATCTGAAAAGGCAGAACAAATTAACACCGATATATTTCAACCGCCTCTATTCAAATAATGGAGTCTGAGATGGTCGCAGCATCTCATGAAGGCGGAAGATGGTAAAAGTGCCTTTTGTGGCAGCCACCTTCCTCTGGCAAGGCTTGTTTAATAACGTGTAAAGTAACAAGCATTAATTGCATTATCATCATGTATTAACATCTAAAAAAATAATGGAGAGTACCGATAATTAGTGATCTCTACTCTGAAAACATATTGACCTAAATAGAATATCACTTCCAGCTTAGCTGTGGGTTTTACAAAAAAATTGTAATTCAGTGTAAAACCTTAGTCAAAACCATTTATTAACCAGCTGGTGGCAGTGTTTTCATTAGGAAAAGATGAAAGGTAGCACACTCCTTCTCCATAAAATCCGCTCTTTCAGCTATTAAAGTGGAAGAATCTTTCTTGTTACTTGGTTTCCCCCATTAAAATTCGGAGAAAATCCATAGGAGAAATAAAACCACTCAGTCACTGCCACAGAATACTCTGCTTTTAACAGGTTATATAATGTCAGGAGAGCACAGAGATGTTTTATTTCCCTTTCGAGCTTGGTGGTTGTTTATGCTGCCAGAATGCTGCTTTGTTGGAGGGATCCTTGCTTTTCTGTGCGAGCTAGTTTAGATTTCAAACAGAGACGTTAAGAACGAAATAAAAGCATGACAGGTTTAATACTGGTTGCTACCCACTACTGGGCACTGTGTTTTGAAAGAGAGCGTTAGAAATTGTTTCTGGAAAATGAGAGCGCCGCAATATTTCCTTGCTCTCCCCACACATTCGGCAATGGCATGTTCCCATCCCTCTCCTGAATCTTAATTTAAACCAGCCCATAGACGTGTGGAGGAGAGCTTCACCTCTCCTTATGGTATTTATGTAAAAGAAATAGCGATTAATCAGCATTTATCAGAACTAACTAACAGAATACAGGCTGCCTTATCTGGAAATACCTCTCGCATGCCCACCCGAGCTTCCGCCGATGAGCCTTGATGTGCGATATTTACAGCTTTTTCCATCCTGAAATAACAGGTACCAAGAATACCAAGTGATAAGCGAAAGCTGTTCGGACCCTCCGATGGAGAGTAACATCGCACTCCTACGCGGAGGAACCGAACCCTCCTCCCCATACGTGACAGCCGTGCCATCTGCACCAGCTCCATCTGCTAACAGGCATCTTCAGCCTACACATATATACCCAAAACTGATGCCAAGACGTGTCGGAACCCCTCCTTTACAACTGGGAAACACATCAGGCTATAGATAAGATGTAAAAAAAAAATAAATGACTCTTATAGAGCATAAATACGTCCAGGAGCTGGGGCGCAGAGCCAGCAGGACCATTAGCTGTGGATCCCAACCGTTGTGCCCCCTGCTCTCCTTCGGCATCCCCCCCATCGCACCCAAATTAGTGCAGGTGCAGTAGCTGCAGGGCTAATGCCTCCGTGTAGGACATAATGAGGTTTAGGAAAGACTCATGACCCACCGTAAATACCTGCACTGCAGTTTGGGAATGGCCAATTTGGATGGCAGCTCTCCAAGCCTGGGCACTTCTCTCTCTTTTTAGCACCGCGAGTGCTTAGTTTGCTTTGGATTATAAGAATAAACACTTATTAACTTCAATAAATGTGCTAATCCTTAGAGACAGGCTAAACCATGCCTTGCTAAACAGGGAGATCTTTTCTATATGTTGTGGTCATTACCTTGTAACTTGGGTTTGCTTCTCCTTTCTGTGCAGTTGACCAGAAACTCCAGTGCAAGGAATCCTGAAATTTAAAAGTACTTTACCAAAAAGGGAAAAAAAATGCCAAACATACGCACATACGTCACTTCAAAAGAGGAAACCTGGCTTTCAGTTTAACAGAAAGGGCAAAGAGACGCTTGACTTCAATGGCTCTGGAGCATTGTCCATCTGAGACCCGATGGAGTGAAACCGGGAGAAACTGGCAGCAAATCTTCCTCCCTGGGACTTTGGCAGGATTGATTGATTGATTGATTGATTGATTGATTGATTTTTCGCAGATCACTTCATTTTCTATGATCTGTCATTTTTCCAATGGAGGAGATTTCTGGCCAGCCCAATTTCAATCCCTGCAGGGTTTTGCTTCACTCCTGGCCTTTTTCAATACTTGATGAGTGAACAATTTCTGCATGGATTGCAAATGTTTGGAATAAAATTTGCCCATAACCCCCCCTAGGACGCACGTTTCATTATTCCTTTCTCCAGTAAGAAAAGATTATAAATATTTCTCAGTGAACAAGTGATTGATGTTTCAATCATGTTCGAATTTGCATCCACCTTGGTGTGCTTTCCCTGTGCATATTCCTACGAGCTGCCTGAATGATCATAAAATTAAGCAGGAGCGTTTATGGAAACACATTCCATGTTTATTCCCCAAATATTTCTCCATGGTTAAGTAGCCATGGTCCCGGGGTGAGGGGATCCAGGTGTGAACTGGTAGCGACACCATAAACAACATGAAATAAACTCCAAAATATGGTGGCGTACAAACCCCAAAAAGGCAGAAAAGATGATGTGTTCGTAAACAGAGTGGAACTCATGCCTTGTGTTCATTAATCTTTGTTATTTATTCAGTAGCATATATTAATGCAAACATTGATTTTTCCTTCTTGTTTTTTCTGGTTTTGTTGTTGTGGTTTGTGGGTTTTTTTGTATCGTTAATATTTTCATAGTAAACTCGTTGCAGTAGGAAGCTGTTACAAATCCAATGTATGTTTTCTTTACCTATTCTGTGTGTTTTGACAATTGGCATCATAATAGAAAATATTTTCTATTTAGAGTTTACCTTTTCATGGAAAACAGCTTTTCAGACAACCACAAATTAACACTTTGGGGTTTTTTCTGGTTGCTAGTGGTACTGCTTTGTTTTGCCTCATTCTGCAAGACGACAAGTAGGTAGAGGATCTGACAGCAATGGGATGGTGCCACGTAACATATAATACTGCTGTTAAATATCAGAAACCTTCTGCAAAGCCCTTGCTGGACCCCCATTAGTCTGAATGACAATTAAATGTGAGGTTATGATGTTGCTGAGATATTTGCACTATCACATTCCTCAAGGACTTGGGTCATCCCGCAGGTTTCCTCATGTTCAATACCAGAAACCCTTGGAACGTCTTTCCAAACGTTATTCACACCGATGATGCTGTACAGTTGTTGCTCGGTGACATTCAGCGCCAGTTGACTTTTCCTGCTCAAACAAACCTGAAGTCCTCCCCTTGTTCAGACTCACTTCTAGATGTATGTACCACTAAAAGACAGTGGGAAAAAAAAGCAGGGTTGAATCCTTCTCTGTTTCAAAAGAAACAGAATTTGAGGCTCAGATTTGGCTTTAATGGCTCCTGGCATCTCAACTCCACTGGATGCTTTTGCAATCCCCACATTTTCAAATGTTCCTCTGCCTGCTTTTCTGCTCGAAATGCTGTTCAGCCAGAGGAGTTCTGGCCAATCTTTGTCACCCTCCACAGCCTTTCGCTGCCTTTTCAGCCCCTTTGGTTGGCTCTGGTGACGTTAGAGGGCAGTCTTCCATTCTACTGCTTTTTTTCCAAATGTATTTTAAATAGCGCTTATTGCAACGTGCAGAACCACCAGTGCTTTGGCACTTTGAGGGGAGAACCGCGTTCAAAACAAAACGATGCTATTTTCATTTTAAAAACTACTACAATTCTGCGAATATATTCGCTCAAATATCACATTTGCATGATCTTTGTGTAGCTGGGAGGGTATAAAATGTAGAAAATGTGACAGACATTAACAGTTTCACATTGCAACAGTTATCTAGGGAGGCTCGGTGATTTCCCAGCAGGAATTTGAAAGAATTAATGCAATGAAGCCATTCCTTGACATTGCGGGGTATTAAACTAGAGGTGGCTAAAGGTGATGCACCCAGGTTTTGCGATGACTGTCTCTAAAATCCTGCATTCTCTTAAATTCACTTTGAGAAGCATTTTGAAATGAAAGACGAGCCAAAAAAAAGAAGTTGAAGACCAAAAGTTGCTTTAAAATGTGTAGGAAATGTCTTTCTGAGTCAGAGACTAAGAAATGTCTCATGGTCATAAAACCATAAACCATCTATAATGCCATTCCAACATTCAAAGTGGTAATATTAATATATCAAAGCCGAAGTGCTGTTAGCTTCCAACTTTCTTAGGATTGCATTCATCTTTATGACAAAAATAATTATGGGATGCTAACCTGCAGTGCTGTCAAGCTGGAGGAGAAAAAAGTGCCACGTCTCCCATCTCCAGCACTACCAAATTTAAAAAGCTAAGCTTGTGATCAAGAAAATGAAGAAAGAGCAAAATATATGTGTGTCATAGGCTTTTATCTCTCTGGTAACTTCCCTTGTGCAAAAACACCCCAAGCCTAAAATAGGGAAATTGCTCACAGAACCAATTTTAGCCTGTCCTTTCTGAACATCTCCTCCTTCGTGCCATCACATGCTGATTAACCATCGGCCCCACAATTAGTTGTCGCTTGCACTACAGTAGTGCTGACACACCAAATTGATTTGCAGCGGCTAGACGCTGCATAAATTCCAAACAGAGGGATTCTACCAGCGGAAAATCACACCAGTGGAACACAGGAAAGAAAAAGGGTCAAGTCCTTATTTTTTGGATGTAAGACCCAAGTGCAGAAATAATAAGTAACCTGCCCAAGGTGACAAAGGGAGTGTGGGGAAGATTCCTACGGGAAAAGGAGAAATGGGCCCATTGTTTAAATTTATTTTAATGTGTTTTGCAAGGCTCCATGTATGGCACGATATGTTCTCGCATGGGAGGTCCTGGGTTTGTACCACTGCAGCTTCACAGCGTTAAAATATTAATAGAAAGAGAAGAATCTCCTCACTCTCCCCCCAGTGACATGTAAAAGTCATTGTTTATTTATGGTAAGATTGAACCATTTCGTGAAGGTCAAGAATATTAAAAGTAACTCTCAGAAATGAGAGTTTTCATACACTCCAAGACAGGATCCCTGGAGAGTGGCTGGATTTGCTTGTTCTTCCCAGTTTTGTTCCATAAGTCATGAACAAGCACATACCTCACTGCTCTTACTGACCATTGCTGTCTTAACAAGGCATTGAGAAAAACATACAACTGTATTGGGATCACTATATATAGAGATAGATATAGATATAGATATATAAAAATGCAAAACTACTGAAACATCATTTTCTGTGACCACTGGTAAATGCCAGAATTGTAATGGTAACCAGTATGAGTCTTGTGGAGATCTAATGAGGAAGACCAGTTTTTTTCACTGTTTGCACAAAAGATAATCTCTGCATTCTTTGGAAATACATTAAAAGATGTTGCTGTCAAATAAAAAGCTACTGGCCATCAACTGGAAAGGCAGATTCTGATCCTGTCACAGAAATATCAAGATCAAGCTGGTTCCCATGGAAAAGGACGAGCATTTGTGAACGTGGAGAGTGAAACTCTGTCCTACAGCAGCACAAGGGCAGGTGTTGAAGGCCAGGACCACATCCATACTTTATTGTCTATAATGCTGTAGCAAACTAGTGCAAATGGTGTCATGGTAATTAACAACCTTATCATATATTCCCCCACAAACACTTTCTAATTAATGCATCGAAAAAAACCATCTTCAGCCAGGAGACCCTTAAAAATGCTGTTTTTTTAAATGCAGTACCACTATATCCATCTAAAATACAAGGTATTTTGCATAAGTAAAAAGTTAAATAATTGAATATATCTCAGCAAAATATCCACATTAGGCTAGAGACCAAAACATCTAGTTTTCATGGTAAGGCTGGAGCGCCTTGTTAATTGTTAATTAAGCAGTGTTAGAGGCTCAAAGGGACAGAGTGGGTGACAGAACAGCACAAGGCAGCCACGACTTGCACTGCACCAAAACACCTGGCGTCAGTTTGAGAACACAGGGGAGATAAATATAACTCACTAACACTAGCACGTAAATGACACCTTATTTGTTGATCATAAGGAGTGATTTGTAAAGTTCAAATACCCAAATATGCAAATGGGCACAACGCTTTACATGCAAAAGAGCAACGCGAACGAGCTGCCGCAGAGCAGATCCCAACCTGCCCCATATCTCCTCATGGACGCCCTTCTCCTGCACGGGGAAAACACACTGTGCAAAGACAACCGTGCATCGAAAAAGCAATGATTTGGTGACAGGAATTCAGAAAAATGCCAGTTTGATACAAAACCAGAGACACTGGTTGGGCTTTTCCAAGTGCTGTAGTGCCCCGGTGCTTGAGTCGCATCAATTGGAAATGGAGATCATGCTCTGACACAGCGGCTTGCCCAGCTGCTGGAGGTTAGAAGCATCCATGAGAAAGCTGGGTACATTATTGTATGTGTTTGCAGCTGCAAAAAATAATATTAATGTTAAAAAAAATCCACGTTTGCAAGTGGGAAAATAACAATTTTTTTTGTTGTTGTTTATAAGTAACTTTTCATAAACCAATTACAATCAATTCCACCCACATGGGTCATTTGTCTTCTTTCATTTAAGGGTGTTTAAAGTAATCAACAGGACCTCCATGCATCGGTTAGCGTTCTTCATTATGTTCAGCAACCAGGATTTGGCCTTAAATTGCTCCGTAAGCTCCTCCAGTCAATTTTCCTACGTTGCCTCGAGCGACTGTAAGGAACCTCATTAATAAATGGACATGATTAGACCACATAAGCAAAAAGAACTAAATATAAGAGAGAATATAAATAGTGTATTAAGAAAAGTTTGTTTCTTTCAAATTGTGCTATTTTATTAAAATAATATAGAAATATAGCCCTTGTAATTCTCTTGCACATCTGGAGGGCAGGTGATGCGATAGCCCATACTCGGCACGATTTCTGTTGCCAAACCATTAAACCGAGTCAATAATGAGCAAATACTTTGTCCCCTTGAGTCACACGTTGCTTCTTTGCATTATAGTGCACTCCAGCCAGCACTAATTGCTGTCTAATTAAGCGAATGACTCAGCATCCTTCCTCATGTGCCACGATGTCTCGCGCAACCATAATTTTGCCATATTTTGAATGTGAACATGAATTTAAAACTGAGAAATGCGAAATGAAGTGGCATTTCACGGGACGCACTTTGCCAGGTGTCGCTGAGCAGCAGAAAATACACTCACGACTGTGCTGCTCCCACCATGTGGGAAGCCAACAAGAGCAGGAAGGAATAATTTGCAGACCTGGCTAAAACTGAAAAGCAAAAATACCAGCAGAATCAAACACATCCCTTGTCATACCATGGCCAAACCAAAAGGCACACCTTGCCAAGAAGTCAGGTTCCCTTATCCAAAACATGTAGGAGTGTAGAAAAAGCCCTTGGGACTTCAAACTGAGAACACGTGATATGTCTGACACATTTTCAGATAGTGGGGAACGTTACCACAGCTGCTGTTCGGTGGCTTCAAGAAAATCATTAACAGAAAGAGTCGGAGATGCCCTGTGAGGAGACCTCTGGAGGGTTGGGTGGGGAAAAATTTCATGCAATATAACAAGGGCAAGTTCTTGCATCTGGGCAGGAAAAACCCCAGTTTCCAGTATAAGTTGGAAACGACCTGTTGAAGAACAGTGCAGAGGAAAGGGACCTGGGGGTCCTGGGGACAGCAGGATGACCATGAGCCAGCACTGGGCCCTTGTGGCCAGGAAGCCAATGGTACCTGGGGTGGGTTAGAAGGGGGGTGGTCAGTAGGTCAGAGAGGTTCTCCTGCCCCTCTGCTCTGCCCTGGGGAGACCACACCTGGAATATTGTGTCCAGTTGTGGCCCCTCAGTTCCAGCAGGACAGGGAACTGCTGGAGAGAGTCCAGCGCAGCCACCAAGATGCTGAAGGGAGTGGAGCATCTCCCGGGTGAGGAAAGGCTGAGGGAGCTGGGGCTCTGGAGCTGGACAAGAGGAGACTGAGGGGGGACTCATTCATGGGGATCAATATGGAAAGGGGGAGTGTCAGGAGGATGGAGCCAGGCTCTTCTTGGTGACAACCAATGGTAGGACAGGGGGCAATGGGTGCAAACTGGAACACAGGAGGTTCCACCTAAATACGAGAAGAAACTTCTTCATGGTGAGGGTGGCAGAGCCTGGCCCAGGCTGCCCAGGGGGGTTGTGGAGTCTCCTTCTGTGCAGACATTCCAACCCGCCTGGACACCTTCCTGTGTAACCTCATCTGGGTGTTCCTGCTCCGTGGGGGGATTGCATTGGATGAGCTTTCCAGGTCCCTTCCAACCCCTGACATTCTGGGATTCTGTGACTGTGCATTGCAGACCCTGCTGAGAAAGACACATCAAACATCACATGTGGGCATGAGCACAAAGACCCTGTCACAGGAAAGGAGCTCCAACAAGCAGGCTACCACTAAAATATATCATCATTACAGGTCTTCGTTTTCTGTAAAAATGTTCTAAAACAGCACTATAAAGAATTATCAATTAAATCATCAGCAAAAAAGAGAAAATACCACTAAAGGGCAATGATTTTTCCCCCAATGGTCATTTTTACTTCTGTTTACTTGTACTTTGAATCAAGTTGAGATCCATTTTTTCTTTTCATTCACTTTATGATTTTAATTTGAAAAAGCAGACAAAACTCAGCAATATGTATGACCATCATCTACTTGCTAATGTACTTTTTATTAAAGAAACAAACAAAAAACCCAAACAAAACAAAACAAACACCCCAAAACAAACAGAAAACCCCAAACCAAAACAAACACAAACAAAACCAAAAAGTGGGTGGAGGGCTGAAATCACTCCAGACCAACACTCACTCCTGTATCTACATCTCTGTGATTAACAATACATTTACACACGCGTCCTTGTAGACCTTGGGTTCATCCAAGTGTCACGCTACTAATTATGATGTAGTGTCTGCTAATGAAGACACGGAGCCAACCGCAGTGGCCTGGGCTCCTTGCAGAGCTCCCGGCTCCAGCATTTGGCTGCAGTTTTGAAATGCCAGCAATGCTCTGGTCCCCAAATTGAGACATGGAGACAGTAGGCACGAACCACAAGAAATCAATGCGGATGCTTTCTGGGAAGAAAAATCTATTAGTGCACAGAGCTGCTGTGAGGTGCTCAAGGGTTGCCATAGAGATTCACCGGATTCATTTGACCGACCGTATGAAGCAAACACAAAATACTCTTACCGTTAATATGCTGAACGTCTGATCCAAAGCCCGTTGGAGAACACTTGGTAGCTTTGTGTTGACTTCAATGAGTTGTGGATGACGTCTCGAGAGCAGCTCTTGATGGCTCATTTCTTAGTGCATTGAGCCCTTTTATGTCCTCCAAAAGGTTCATCCTGGAGACTTTGAGAAGGTAGGATTCATTTGACCAAGCTTTTATTTTAAGCATATTCAACCCAATGGCTTCAAACCCAGGAGGGTATTAGAAGAAAAAGTCTTTCCATCACCACAAAGGCCCAAAAAACCCCCTGATTCTAAAACTGAATATGGGAGGGAAATCTGAGGTACAGTTGTATCATTTCATCCGTCAACAAGCTCCATTCTCAGTTTTGTTATGCTCAGTAACCATCGCATGTTAGGGCATCACAATGAGCTCAGCTTGTTTTCTTAAAAAAAAGGTAATGTCATACTGTTTCACCATTAAAAATAAACTTCAATATAGTGAAACATTCTGTCAGACTAATAAAAGGCATATCTTTGATGTTTTTTTATCTTTTTCCAAACTCTTTAAACGTTTAAGCAGACATTTCATCAATGACATATTGCATAAACGCTTCACTGTTAGAAGTAATTTTTCATGATGAATCTTTAAAGTGCCAGAATATCTGATAAGTTAAATTTTGATTTTCTTTATATGGCAAATGCTTAATAGTTGTCTTAGAGTCTTTCTGCACTATGATTTTTATCTGTATTTTATTACAGTAATAATAGCATCTAATATACTCTCTCATATCTGTCTTGTTCTTTCTTACGGTCAAAATTATATCCAGAGCTAAAACCAGCAAGAGATTTCTTCCTTTCTTCCTTCCAGAGTTTTAAGGCAATAAATTACCATCTACAGGCAAATAATAGTGAATTAGGAAAATCTAAACAGGATATAGATATACTTTAATATATGCTTGGTAATCAGAAAACCAAGTATTGGTATGTCATTACAGCAACGAATTTTCAGTCTTGCAAGTAAATTAGGTGCTATTACATCAGGCTATTTAATTGCCTTCCTTGCCAATAATCTGTGAAGAAAAAGAAGAAAAATGTTAATTCCTCCTCCCGTCTTGAGGCAGGTTTTACTTGTTCACATTTTATTGGATTTTTTGCTTTTCATGTTCACCTAGTGGTGAACCTTAGCTGTCTCCTTCGAAGGCACGGATGATTTTTAGGGAGCGGCGAAGCAGCAGGCAGTGTACAATAATGTACAATAATGTGCAATAACGTGCACGGTTCCAAGGGTGGGGATGGGGATGGGGATGCAGAACCAGCTCCTGCAGCTGTGGGGCTGCCATAAACAGTGACCGCTCTGCTCAAAGACGACTCTCACAGCCCGAAGATAAGGGCCCATTAGTGGAAACTTACGTTCCAAGCCTCCAAAGGAAGAAACAAGTCAGAGGAAAGTAGGGTAAAAAAGAAAATCCCTCTGGATTCAGGGATTTTGCTTGTCCTTTAAATGTATTTTAATGTGTTTCACTAAAGAATGCAAGGTCAAAAAAAAGAAGAAAATACATCGTATTACTAGCTCAATATTTAATAAACTGCACTTTGAATGTGTGGGTGTAGAGGATGACATTTGCTCAGCCTCATCGGGGCATGAGCGTCTCACCCATTTGCCTGGCAGTAGCTGGAGTAATGGACAACACAGACAAAACTGGCTCGTAAACCTCGGAATTGGCTTGGCCATGAAACCCACGGGACTCCCCGCCATGAGGGTGCTGAGTCCTGTGCTGAAGGTGACACTGGTCACACTGATGGGACAGCAGAGCGCTCGCCTTTCTCCCAGCTCCAGGACAATGCACCGGCTGCAGAGACCACCCTTCCCTGCCCAACACCTCCAAAACTCTTCCCAAATCCATCAGTCATGACACCACTTACGCGAGATGGCTTGAGGAAGACAGCTTATTTTTGAGATGGAGAAACTGAGTAGAAATGAAGGGATATATCTAAGGTCACAGACTGAGTGACTACCAAAGGCCGAGAGCACTCAAGGCATTCCTGGCTTCCCAACTTGCTCCTCAATCCCTAGCCAAAACATTACTCTTCCCACCCTTTAAACTTGTTTTTTCCTTTTTGTTTCTCTTAGCTTAGCCAAGAAAAATAGTAAGGAAAGTCAACAAAATATCTTTTCACGGAGTAATGAATCCCTGTCCTCCAGGAAGGAATATAATTCATTGCAGCACATTAATTATGCTGCAGGCATTCCTATAATCGTTCCTATTGTCCTCTTTGCACTGAAGAAAAGACATATAATGTCATGTTTCCAGTTTCTGTCAGAATGAAAATTAGCGTGCTCACCCTTAGATCCTTATTTTCTGACAGAGATCACTAAGGTAACCCTCTGTTCTTTCCGAAATAAAGCCACCTTTAAAGTTCAGAAAAGAGTTTAGCATTTCATGTTGAAGGCAGCGGAAGAGCCGTGAGTTTTCAGCGGGTGGTGACGGTGAAATCAGACCACTGGCGACAGAACCACTTCTGTAAATCAGCTGCATCATCTACATTTTCCAGGCTTGCTCGGTGTGATTTAGGTGAGTGCAAGACTTACGGCTCTTGGTGGCCTCCTCACACCATCTTTTTTGTATATGCAGATCCCTCAAGGTGGAGTGGCTTGTCAGGGAACGACTAAATCATAAATAATGGGACTTTTCCTGTAGCCAGGAAGCTATTTTTCTTGCATCCCATACTTTCAAAAAGAGGGGATAAAGGTCTGTACAAGCAGGATGCTGGCTCTTCATCCCTCCAGCACATACCCTGCTCAAAAGCAATTGCCAAAACACTAAACGAGTTAGTCATATATCTGCACAATAAATGAAAAGGAAGAGGTTGCTTTTCAAAGCTACACTTAGAGCTCAGTTGGCTTGCAGACCTTGTTTATCATAGGTTACCAAGGCAGAAACACATTTGATTATGTAGAAAAAATTTAACTAAAATGAATGTGAAAGCCCAAGACTAAGATAAATCTGGACTTGTTTGGGGTTTTTCATTGAAAAACAAGTTGGGTGGTGATACGAGCTGCAAGAAGCCAACCAGAGCCAGGCCAGGGAGCTGCACTGCGACAAAACACCTCCACCTTCCTGAATACAGACGTGCACAGATGCAGAATACACACATCTTGCCTGCACAAGGGCATAAATAAATCCACATAACTTCTTCTCCTTAAGTAGAGGCAAGGAAAAAAATCACCGCAGTTTGGTACCTCTCAGCAGCACCAACCACACGTTCAGCGGTCACAGGCCAGGGGTCATCCTGAGCCCTTCAGTTTTACGTGGCCAAAGGCATTAAAATGGGTCTGCGAGGTGGAAAATGGCATTTGCAGGACATCTGCCATGTCTGAAATCACAGCAGCCTAGAATGGAACAGGGTTAACTGTCCTGCTGCAGTGGGACACCTGCGTGCCACCGCGTTGGCTGGCCCGAGCTTCCGCACACTCAGATGTCACAAGAGTGAATGAGAATGACAATTATCCAGCATTTCCTTATACATTTCCTTGTACATTTGCATATCTTGGTCTGCTTCCAAAGAAACACAACCAGCAGGTCAGGGGAGGGGATTCTCCTCCTCTGATCTACCCTGGTGAGACCCCACCTGCAGTGCGGTGTCCACCTCTGGGCCGACAACGTAAGAGGGAGATGGACCTGTCAGAGCAAGTCCAGAGGTGGCCATGAAGATGATCAGGGGCTGGAGCTCCTCTCCTGTGGAGACAGGTTGAAGAGTTGGGGTTGTTCAGCCTGGAGAAGAGAAGGTTCCAGGGAGACCTTACTGCAGCCTTTCAGTACCTAAAGGGCGCCTAAAAGAAAGCCGGAGAGGGATTTTTTTTTACAAGGGCATGTAGTGATGCGACAAGGGTTAATGGCTTTAAACTGGAAGAGGGGAGATGTAGGTTAAATATAGGGACGAAATTCTTCACCATGAGGGTGCTGAGGCACTGGAACAGGCTGCCCAGAGAAGCTATGGAAGCCCCATCCCTGGAGATGTTCAAGGCCAGGTTGGACAGGGCTCTGAGCAACCTGGTCTAGTGGATGGTGTCCCCGCCCATGGCAGGGTGGTTGGAACTAGGTGGTATGTTAGGTCACTTCCAACCCAAACTGTTCTATGATGGCATGATTTTAAAGGTCTCAGTGTCACTTGACTAAGAACTGCAAGAGCTAAGCAACCCAAACGCCAACAGTGCCCAAAAGGAATTGTGAGCGTTGAAGCAACTTTGAAAAATACGATTCTTTAAACATTTCAGCATGGACAAACACAGACAGGATTATGTTTGATCCCCTCGAATCAGCCATAAATCAGGCAGTTGCCCTCCAGAAACCCAGTATCACACTAGCACAGCTCCGTGTTTGAGACGCTTTCCTCCATGGGCTCAGGGGTTCAAGATGCAGGAATGGGCATCATGGAGGGGATGATGCCAACTGGCCTTATTCCGTTTTAATAACCATCTCCTGGGTCATGATATTTAACACAGAAATATTAGAAAGCATCCATGTACTGATTTATTAATATCCTAGCTTCAAATTCAAAACGTGTTTGCACGGACACTTTGCAACACTTTCAAACCAACATCACCGCTTGTTACACTGCATTTGGAGGAAACAGCCACGGGGGAAAATTCACACACATGTAACTCAGTAGATGACCTTTTCTACATATCACATTTACATGCTTTCAGATCAAGTGATTATTTTTTTTTTTACAGGAAATTAAAAAAACCCCACCATTGTTAATCACTGCGCCACAACTGTAGCAGATGAGCAGAAACCGCATTTGGCACATTTCATCAGAGGTGTGTTGCCTAAGTAAGTCAATTAATTGAGGCAACGGGAGCTGCACTGATACCCTGCCTTAGAGTGATTTCCCAGGACTCTCCTGGAAATGAGATGACACATCTCAGGAGATTATTTCCTGCTAAAGTCATTTTAAATAACCATATTAAAAAGAAACTAGATGTTACAAGCAGGGCCTGATTCTGTCTCTCACCAGTGGCCCTTCGTATCTTTGGAAATTTGAAATGAAATGTACTTTAGATCTGTGTTAACATTGCCAGAGCGGTTGTCTTCAAGTAAATGTGATTTGGGACAGGAAAGCACAAGCCTTGCCTTGCCGGTGGCTTTGCCGCTACGGCAGAGAGGAGGGATGTCGGGAATGATGCACTCATCTATTCAAAGCACGGGCCTATTTTTGTATTAATCAAGAGTAAGCTGATTAAATCTGTAGCTTTACAAAGAAGGGGAATTAACCAAATGAAAACATTCATTTCAATACAAAACTTTATGATACTGTAACTTGGGGAACAAAGCCCTTGCCGAGCAATCCCATCTGTTTCCCTTGGCTTGTGCTCTTTCAAAGAAACATCTGTTTACACGGGTACATTTGTCTCTGTTGGTTTTATCATAGAAAAGCATTCAAATGATTTTAAGTGCAAAGTTAAACATCAGACGCTAAAATCGGGAGCGTGGTTTTGAACATTTACTTATGACTTTGCTCTTCGAAAAGAAGTTTTTTTAATTCCTGATCCAACACCGTTGCGAAAAGACCTTTTATTGAAAGGCATCTCCAGGTGAGGCTTTAAAAAAGCCAGTTCTTCATTCCTGCCCACCTTGGCTAAGCAGTTATTCAGCAGGACGAGGCAGTAATCAGATTTTCCATACAGCTGGCAATTCAAATAAAAAGGATCACTGCTCTGAAGATAGAAAAAGAGAGAGACAGATAAGAAAAGGTAAAATTATGGGTCTGTGTATTTGCCAGGACTGGCTCGGTATAAAAAGCAAAACAGAAACACAAAACCAATTTATGCTTAGAATGACAAGGACAAACTGTTATTTGCTAAGGATTTGTCATATTCAAAACCAGATTTTTTCGTAGCTTTCTGGAAAACTCGACTGTGATATTTCTGGTTTGAAATACTGATACTGTTACAATCACTTTTATGGTATGAAATGAATTGTTTTCCGTGATGTTGACCAGTTGTGACATGTAACACAGCTTCCCTAGAGTAGCACGCATGTTTATTGCTGTAAAATGGGATTTTTTCAGTTAACAATGAAACACCATCTTGTTTTCACTGGTATGAAGTCATGTACTTTAAAAGACAGATAAGAGAAAATGAAAATACCTGTAAAGCAGAAATTTGGGGGAGGAAGCTTTCTAATAATTCCAACTAGTTATGGTAGTAGTTCTGAATAAATCGACTAAAAGGACAAAATAGCAATGGGCATTTTAAAAAGTCTGGATTAAAATCCCTACAGGTTTATGTGCACATTCCTTTTACCTGCACTTCACAGTGTAAAAATATAAACTACATTAAAAAGTTTTATAAAATTTTACAAATTTAAATTGCACTTAAATTAACATTGAATTGAAAAGGAAACATCTCCTGCCATGTCTGTAGTTGCTCTGTGCATCTTTCTTCGTATCGTGATTTACCAGCTTGCTGACTGTCTATCTAAAAGAAATGCTCTGCCATTATTTCTAAAGCTGTCGCTACCGCGTTCCCGCTTGGGAAACGGTTTCATGCAAAGCCACGGGGTTAACACCTGCCTTTGCTGGAAGTAATGCTAAAATGGCCATTAGCTCCACTAAGATTAGTTTTAACTCAGTATGCTATTACTTTTATTAATACTGTTAATATTTTTTTTTTTTTCTGTTCTGTGCATATAAAAGGCAGATTAATGATTCTTTCTGAGGCAGCTCATGAACCCCACAGAATCCTTTGGCCACTGACACTGGGATTTCCTCCCCAGACTGAAGTTTGTCCCTAACAAGAAGAAATTCTTCCTGCAAGAAACATAGGCACAGAAAAAATTCCCTTTGAATTTTTAGCTGCTGTCTCACAACCTATATAGGGATTTACAGTACAGAATAAAAGACGGTTATTTTGACATGCGGGCTATTCATTTATATGAAATAATTGAAATCATTTTACTTATTATATCACCTCCAGAAAGAGATCCATTAAGCAATGGGGTTAGTGAGATCAGGATGCGTCTAAGCTATCCGTGATCGGAAATGAAACATGATTCAGCACTGACAGAAGTAAGAGATACAGAAGAACTGGGCGATGGAGAGATTAAGGCTAATGGGAACTTCACATCCATAAAATAAACGGCTGCAGGAGTGGCCACCGTTCCTGCTAGTGACAGATCGCCTTAATGAAAAGAGAATGATGCAAAACACACCCGAGGAAACAAAGGAATCAGAACTGTGGCTCCAAGAGCTCATTTCACAGCAATAAAGAAAGTCTAAAGAAGACTTTGTCCAAAGCAGGAAAATTGAACATCATCAGAAATAAAATATCCCATGCCACGTGGGCAACGTCTCAAATGGAGTGAGCATAATTCAGCCTGATATCTGCCATGGAAACCTGGTTGAGATAAAAAACTGAAAGGATTTTAGCATTCTTTAAGTGACCTCTTCACTTCGGTTTTATAGGCTGTTCCACTTTCTTTCATAGTCCAATCCAATCTGCGTTACTGATTTTATGCAATAATTTTCTGTAACTTTATACAATAATTTCTCCTTTACCTACACACTAACAGTGACAAATAAACTTACTGATTTCTGAACTAGATAGCAATAAGTGAAATTAATACATATATCTTATTGAACCTATTTGATTTACACAAGGAATTCACAAGAAATGTAGAGGAGATGGATGTTTTTCTCTTTTCCATACAATTTTCAAGTTCAGCAAATGCTCCCTACACTCTACATTAAATATGCAATAGATTTCTCACATGATTATTTTAGAGGCTTGCATATTTTATTAGTGACTAAAGCAAAAATTGAGCTATACTCCAGGAAAATTAAGTAATAACATTTAACCAATAACTTTAATAGAAGAAACTTTTTTTCCTTTTATTAAAAAAAAAAAAAAAACAAAGAAACAAGCAAACAAAAAATAATTTAAATAAAACAGCTATTTAAAAGAAATGAAGCATCTGATCTTCAAGTAAATAAGGAGCATGACTTACCATGGAAGGGACAACGGGCCAACCCAAGCACACAAGTGTCATTGAGATCCACAGAATGAAAACAAAGTTTAACCTGCATGGACTTCAAAGAAAAACTGAGATCAGTTAAAATTTAAACCAAAACCCAGCAAAACTACATGCATGCACCGAAAGACACAACCGGGACATTTCCTCCATCTACAAAGTCGTCTGCGGTGTCTTTACCTGATCATTTTTTTACTCAGGAGCGTATATGGATGTACATGTAGTTATACTACCGAATTCCCCACATATCCTTTCAGTTCTTTCTTAGATGACCATTTTATACCAGAGTTCAGGAGTGAAAATGTCATCAAAGCTGATTTTATTATGACTAATTGGTCCTTGTTTGGCCTTTTATTCTTGTTAAATGGGAAAATGGCAAGAAGACACATTCAGCTGCCATTATGAAACGATGAACTAATTTCATTTAAAGTGTCCTGTTAAAATGTCTCTCAAGTGGGTTTACGGTTAAGTCTGGATCATCATGGCAAATCTGGGCAAAGGTCTAAAGATTTCAAAATCCGGAATGTTCTATCACTTCCAATATATCATGTTAAGACCTTGTAAAGTCTGGCTGCAAGGGAAAAACACTAAAAGTGCACTTCAAGTAGAAAGTTCTTCAAATAATCTTATTATACTCCGAGCAGCTACAATACATAGAACAGCAGATAACAATATATATAGCTGCTTCTTTTTCTCCCACCCCCCCTTTTTTTTTACATGTTTAGTTTTCAATGCACGCAATTTTAAAGTGTTTTTTCTTAGAACTTAAGTTCTTTGGACATTAATTTCTTCTCTTGCATGCAGAGGTATCTTAGCCTATTTTAAGTTTAGTCAATCAAATCATCTGGAAGCTTAATAAATTCCGTTAATCTCCATCAATGTAACAAATGTTTAATGTCTAAGAGCATAATTTGCTGCTGCAACAAATTTAATTGCGCAACATTTAATTTAATGGTGCGATATTTTAGGGGATCCTGTGGTTTATTTATACAGAGGACCATAAAAGCAATAAGAGTCCTGCAAAGTCTCTGAATATTGGACTGCACAAGCAAGGGTATGCTGAAAAACACCAAAACACTGCATTTCCTTCAGTGGTTACACTGAAAAATCAACATACAAGGGCTGCAGAAGGGAACCCTGTATGAGTCTTCGGTGAGCTGTTATAAACTAATGGCAACTTCACCTGGAACATTCAGTCTCCTGATGTAGATACAGTTAATTCCAGAAGGTAGAAAGCAGTGAGGCCTTCAGATAAAGCGAGAAGAAATACAATGGCATGTAAGAGCCTTTAGCACTTTTTATAGAAAAACTCATAATTTGGTCAAAGATTGTTGCTGAATGTTTTTTCACTATCATCGTACATGCCAGTGCTGATCATGTCATTGGTTGATATAATCCAATGACTCTTAAACTGCATTTAAAAAGCACATGTTTGTAGATGCTGGTTAAGTACTTCAGGATTCTTCAGGACCAACAGGACTATAGAAACGTAAGATGAAAGTAGCTCATTGAAACACCACAGTAAGCAATCCATTTATAAAAACCGTCAAGAGAACATTTGACTATTTGCATATTCAGTATGTCTCCTCTTATTCAGAGAGAAAATCCTTTCGTTTGCATTGAACATCCTGTTCCGACTCGCCCAGGACCTCCAATTCCAACCGATAAGCGGATTAGCCCGTGTTTCTGCCGCAGCAAAAAGCTCGTCGGGTTGGAGTCGGCTTGAGCACAGTTTAGCGTCGGCTTTCATTGTATCTGCATTTAGCTTAACTCCGTTTTAATACAAAATTAAGCTTCGCACAACACTACTTGGGGAAGAGGAAGGACAAGAAAAGCCTTGTGATTAACTTCAGGATTTCTAGGTTCAAAGTGATGCTTGTACCTTAGATTCTCTGGGTAACCTTTGGTGCGTTATTGACTTAGTCTTCTAAACTATGAGCTGTTTGAGGCTGGTGACCTCCCGTTGCGCCTGGTCGGTACCTTCTACACTTACTATTATCACAACCCTTTAAAAACAGCGGATTTGGCCACATTTCTAACTCATAAGCTTTGGACAGAGAGGTGCCCAGGGCCTTTCTCTGTTGGCACCTTCAGCATCAGCAGGTGGTGAGAGGACAACCAAGAGAGGCCACCCAGCAGTGGACACCGAGGAGATGGCCAGGAAGAAGTTTTGTGGAGCCTGGAGCAACGCAGCAGATCACAGAAACTTCAAACACCATTGGCCGACAGCTCTTGTGTGACTTCCTAAGGAAGGACAAAAAGATGATCAAATATGCTCATTAAGGTTGTTTCACCCAGCAGGTGGGAAAGGGACGGAGGCTCATCTGGCAGCAAATCTCCTACTTTGCAAAACCAACTGTGTCTGCTCTGAACACTAGGAAGAAAACAATGGTTAACCTGAGGGTTTGCATGTATTTCATTTGTGCTTGTACTATAATTGCTCGGTCTAAGATCTCAGTAAAATTCTTTAGCCTGCTTTCTGTTTCTAGTTCTGCCCAAAAGTCACCTCTAGCAGCCTGCAGTCCTGACTCCAAGACGTTTTTCCCCCCAAAATCCAAGAGCAGATTCCACCTTTTCAGAGGCTTTGACCAGCTGAGCGACCCCAAACTGCTTACACAGGAGGCACATGCAGATTGTGGGCAGGTGAATATGAGATATTGAGACATCGCCCACCCTGAACTGGGCTTGGGGGGTTTGTCCACCCCTGAGACCCACAGCAGCGGTATTAATATTATCTCAACAGCATGAAGAGTCAAGCTCTCACATTTGCTTATCCCTTCTTCAAGTTTGTTTTTTCTAGCTGTTCAGGATGCAATTTAACACGCCACAACTGTGATTTGCATGCATAAAGTGTTATATGGAGATTGAGATACATTCGAGATATTCCCACTTCAGGTTTGGATGAATCAGGTTTAACGGAACAAGTGGCAATTGACATTTCTGTCTTCTACTCTGTCTGCAGAGCACCCAGTCTGCGGCCTTGCTCCCAGGTAAAGTTCACTGGCAGGTATCATAGGTCATATGAATCATTAAGAACCATAATGAAAATTCCAAGCCTCCATAAAATTTGCATTTTATGAGAATAAATTAGCAGCAACATCTTCCACTTCCCTGCAAAGCCAACATCACCTCTCCCCTCCTGCTTGCTTTGTTAAAGGAATATTGTATCACATCTCGCTGCTGCTTTTGTTTGGTTCCCCACAAAAAACATATGAAACACAACACCAAGCTTGCCAATCAGCCCATCAAGCCTCGCAACTTAATAAGGTCAATAGGCTTATAACTTCGAGAATATTATATTTCCCTCCCCCACCACAGCAGGAAATCTCAAGTGTTTAAACCGGCAATGTGTGCCTTTGCTAAAAAATAAAAATGAAAGCATATACCAACCACTGTCTCCACGGTTATACCAACCCCAAACATTGGAAACCACAGGAGGTTAGTGGTTTGGAGAAAGGCAAGGTGCCAAATCTCGTTGTTCCCCTCTAGGATGTTCACAGTTAAACCTCGGCACGGGATTTTTTTTTGAGGCAGCTGTCTGGGTATTTTGCTCTGAGCTCATAGTTTTTCTTGCTTTCAAGACCATCAAGAAAGCAAAGAGCCAGGATGGTTTGCTTTGAGATCATAGCAAGGTGCAAAATGGAAATTAATCATACCTACAGCCTACAAATCTGTCTCTGACTTTGTGATAATAGAAAATCCCAGCAAGACACAAAGACAGAAGAAAAACAGAAGTCAGAAAGCATGTTTATTCCTTCGGCCGCTATTGCTGTGTTCTCACTCAAGGGGACACAACCCGACCCTGTGCTTGCGCCATTGAGCAGATCTTGTCTACAGAAGCACCAAGGAGCTAAAAACTTGTTGTAGATGCACACATGGCTATTTCTGTGCATTTTCCTGCCACGATTGTTTCTAATCTTGTTAATCCTGGTTATGCTCCAGAAAGAGCATGTCCCTGGCTGACAGGGGTAAGGGGTTATAAAGCCAAATGGTGCAGCTGGGGGGGAGCTCAGCACTTGCCTCCCCTCAGATATCTGAGCGGGCAGTGACCATCTCTGATCACTCCACGAGCACACGGAGCTCGTGCCTGTGGGCTGGAGCCTCTCCTCTGTGTTATTTTGGTATTTACTCAGCTCCTGTGCCGCCAAGGCGTTTGGGCAGAAGCGTTCCCTGTGGAGGATGCGATAGTCTCGTCAAAGGTCAGGTGCATATTTTCTGAGCCCGTCGAGGCCTGCGTTGGCTGCTGTGGATAAGAAGTCCCGCATTCCTTGTTTCAACTTCAGAAGTTCTCCAGAAGCAGAGAGACGTTTATTGAATTTCATTTTGCTTGCTAAGTCTGCCGTCCGCAGAGCGAAACGCTGCGCGAGCTCCGTGGCACTGCAGACCTCGCTTAAAAGAGGCACGGCAGCTCCTTTTTAGCACCTAGTTTTCAATGCAATTCCCCCCAGACATCGTTGCATTAGCATTAGCAATGGTTAAGCTCCAGCAACGCACCTTCTGACACACAGGTTTGATCTAGGAGGACGAAAAGAAAATCTAAAGGGCATTAAAGCAAGAAGCAGCAACTCCCACTCCGTGATGGCGTTTTGGTCGACTTGCTTTGCCTGGGCAGATGTGCAGACACATCTTAGACTTGTCTTAGACTATGTAAGGAAGAGGGCACAAGATTTGTGGACATACAAATAACGTGAACCTCGGGGTCGGGGTTGACACCCGATTTCGAAGCATTTCTGCATCATCCAAGCTGTGCACGTCACTGCCACAGCAAAGGGGACGAAGCTGCAGCCTGATCCCCCGAGCCAGAAGTATAAATTAGCTTTAAAGTCATGTTTTCCACCCCACGTCAGACAGGAATTGTCAGCTGCATCATAGCCACCATCCTCAGGATTTGAAAGTCTAAATCATCACCTGTAATTATATATATCCTTTTTTTCCTGGTTACAGCCAACGTAGATGGAGACGGCGTGGGCAGAGGCAGCACGAGTTTCCTTCTCAGGGTCTGCCAGCCCCAATCTCGGGTGCGGGGCAGAGCTGCCGATGGCGTCGAATTGTGCAGTGACGTTAAACCTGAGCCTGCGATGCCAAACGTCACCATCTCCCACAGACTCAGCACCTTGCAAACCCTCTGCCGAGCGCTCAAACGTCCACACGGCTCCAGCTGACGCTATCGTGTTCGTGCTATATTCTATGGGAAACGACAAGAATAATGCCTTTGGCAAAAACATATTTAAACATATTTCCGATTCACACATGCTCTTGTGTTTCTGTCAGATTCCTTAGCATGCCTTCAGAAAAACAAGCCACATGAAGTACAACGCCACGAAAAACAAGCTCCTCTTGTTCTCTCCGCACCACCACCGAACGTTAAAGTCATTTGATAATTGATCTGGAGAAAACAAACAAAAAAAAGGCAGAGCAGACAAAACTTGCTCAACCCATTAAGGGGAGACTCAGCAACTGAAAAGTGGTGGTAATTAACATTTTTGCTATGCTTATTTGTGCATGCCAACATAATTTATGCGTTCAGAAATGTCTCAAATAGATCCTGCAGGAAGTTGCTGCCTGAGCAAAGATGTCAGTGCTGAGCTAAAAAGACACCTGTCAAAACTGAAACCCAATTTCTGTTCAGATGCAACAAAGATCTCGATGATCTGAGAAAGTCTGAATAGTTGTTGAAGTAGAAGCAAGGAAGAAAAAAAGGCCTAGATAGATAAGAAAAGGCAAAGTTTTTTTTGAGGAAAGCAAGGAGAAAAGGATGTAGGAAAGTCTGATGTGACTTAAGAACAGATCAAACTTTAAAGGGATCAAACTTTAAAGGAGTCAGGGAAAGCTAACATAAATAGTATAAATAGTAGGGAATAGGGAGAAAGAGCTGGATGGCTTTGAAGGGCGTAGTTTTTTATAGATGTTATTGCGCTGTATCTCAGGGTTCTCCAGTGGATAAGGCTGAGACAAGGAAAACGTATCAGATATTTTTTATTATGCTAAGTCGCCAATAAAATATTCTGAGTCAAGCAAGTTTGCGTATTTTCATCTACAGAATCTCACTACAAAACCACTGTTTCTGCTCTCAGAGTCCTTGAGATGTCATACAAACAAGCACTATGTCATTTGGGAATGGAAAAAAGGGAGAGACACAGGGCAAAAGCTGGTGATGGTAGCACAGCTAACCCAATGAAACAATTACGGTTGGGAGGCAAAACGTGGGACACAATCCTGTGGACTTGTAGTAAGTGCAAGGTCGGTGAGGGACACGGAGGATGCCAAACGCTCGTCAGGACTCCCACCATCTACAGACTGGACAGAAAGGGGTGAATTGCTCACACCTGAGCAGGTTTTTCTGCAATCTGGAGTGACCTTCAGGCTGGAAAACAGGTCAGCTGGATGCAAAACATCTGTCAATGGTCCCGTTTCATCTCCAAACAGCCCCGGTCTGATCAGCTGTGAGAGAAGCAACGTTACCTCTGATTTGGCACAGAACTATGAGAAAATATTCAAATCACAACTCAGGGGTGGCTTGCTTCCTTCTGAACAGGCACCATTTGCGAGGGAGAAATCACAGCTGTTCTGCAGATTAGCTCTTGGCATTTCTGGAGAAGGGTAAGATGCCAGTTTAAATTTGTGACACAAGACCTAAAGTCCCTTTAGGAAATAAGTAGCTACATCTGGAACAGCAGTCATCATTTGTAGGAGGTGAGGGGACACACCTTTTTTCTCCAAAACGCAGAGCATTTTCCATCTGTTCTTCATGCTCTTTCAACTCACTGCTATTTTCTTTCTACTTGTCTGTGCCACTTAAATAAACAAGAATATTGCAGCCTCTTTAAAGGAGCCATCCTTTTCTGCAAAAGCCTTTTGATAGGCAGGGTCTTCTCTGCAAAGACCTACTAAACAGAAAACAAATAGGCACTGAACCCTGGAGCAAGCTTCACATTGTGAACATACCCGTGATTTCAAATTTGCTGGTAGGAAGATAAAATCAAACTAGGAGTCGGCTTTGCTCTACAGGCAGTTGAGACATAGAGGTGGCATCCAGGCATCTGGTACCACTCGGTGCCTTTGGTACCCCATGAGTGACAGCAAGGAGCTTCTCTGTCTTGCAAAATGCCAGCCCTGGATCATTATTTGGTGACTATCGTTGCTTATAAATGTCCTCGAGTAGTAGAGAGGTAACGCTGCTGCCATACAACTCGGTGCCCAAGCTGACGTGCCTTTTGGCTGAACATAAGCTACCGAGGAGCCTGATTTCCCCTCGTTTTTCTCCTCCCCTTATAAAAGGCTTCATCCTAAAAACACCACATACCAAAAGACAGAAGTTTTGTTTTTTTCACTGAAAACCTGTTGCAGCTGACTGGATTTTTCTTGCTCTGTGTGAGCATTTCTTCATACTTAATTATGTTTTAGCACGTGATATAACTCCTCAAGAAGTTATATCTGCCTCCCTTATTCTTCTGTTACTTGCATTAATATCTAATTTATGAACCTCATCTCTCTCCCTTTCTCCACCTCATGAACTCTCCTTTTAGCATCAGGGGCGTTTCTGATTTGTACCCCTCCCCACAGCTGCTAACTTTGGAAGTAATCAAATGCTACTTCTTAATGAAGAACACAGGTTACTATGAATAAACGCGAAATCCAATATTAGAAAAGCTAATATAATCTCACTCAAAGTTAATAAAACCTCGGGGGAATAGGAAAAGCTGCAAATGCTGAGGATCAGGATTGTTCTCTGCACACAGGACCGTGGATATTCTCCAACTACTTAGTGCAGAGTTTCATTGCTCCAGTCTCACAGGGAAAGTGTTGCAGACACAGCACATGAAAAGGCCCAGCTCTCCATTCCGCTTGACACTATATTGACTGCCAGAAGCAAACGTGTAGTCCACAAAAAGCCCTGTGACCCTTTTTTACTTCCAAAGAGCCTGCCTGCTGACAGCTAGCTCTTTCATTCGAGCAGCAAAAGTTCATGCTTTTAAACCCAATTCCCATCACACGAGCACGCTGAAAAAAATTACATGATGGACTTTAATATTGCACTTTTCAATAAAGGCTGAGCGAGTCCCTGCTGTGAGGTGTGGAGATAGACGGGGTCTAAGTTTCAGAGGGGATGAGGATGTCTTTTCAAAAGCAAGAAGCACTGGGAGGTGAAGGACTCGCCTGTGCAGCAGCAAGGAGCACACCTGAATTCACATCCCATGGAGGCACCACGTGCATCACTTGTCTGGTGCTCAGCGCTGAATAACCAGGTGAATATGGTGGGACCCAAACCATCTCTGTAGGGTTTATGTGCGTAAGGACTACGCCCTGGGGACAAGGTGATGCTTCTCCTGGTGCTGCGGTGAGCAACGTCTCCAGCAGCTCCTGGATCTCCAGCTCCCAGGGTGGGCCTGCTCTTCGTCATTACTTCATGAGATCCGAGACGTTCCAGACTAGCACCACAAATTATAAATGAGCAATTAAGGAAGCGAAGCTCACGCAGTTCCCAGTCTCTTTACCACAGCAGGAACAGCAAGACCACATTACATATAAGAGATCCCTTGAAACTCAAATAACCCTACAGTTCTCTGCCTTGCCAAATTTCATAATATCAGCGTCATCTAAGCCAACAGGACAGGAGCTAAAAATACTCCGACTCAACTCATTGCAGGCTTCTGATATAAGGGCAAGAGTCTCTTAACATGTGCTTTTTGAAAGTGTTGAAGCTTGTGGCCTTAGGGCACGTCTATACCACAGGCATACCGAGATAGCTCGGATACTGATAACTGCGCATCAAAGACGTGACCAAGAGGTGCAACCCAAAGATTTCCCAGTTCCCTGGAACAGTTCACAGTTCATCCCTACTGTTGTTTCTCGGTGTGCATCTCAGAATCAACCTGTGAGTTTTCAATGCCAAATTACACACTATGTTCTTAAGCTGCATCAAATTGCTTCACAGTCCCTGTAGTTCCCAAGCTGTAAGCTGGGTATTTCTGTTCCAAATGTCAGAGATGGGAAACACAGAGCCTGATAACTTTGAATTTCTCAGGGCTATTTTCTAACCTACGACTTCTCCCAAAGCCCCGCTGACACATTTGGGGTGGCGTAGCATAAATAGGGACTGGGGATGGATTTGGAAGAAGAGCACACCATGTTCACACGGACTTCATGTTCTCTGCTATCCTTCTGAGGTCAGTCCCATTTTCCGCAAGAATGAGTGCAGCACAAGAACAAAATGCATTTGCTACGTTTCTTTTTTTCTCTTTTTTTCCACTGCATAAAGTGGTCTTTCGATTCTCCCTGTCCTAATTTTAGCCATGTGGGGTTTTGGTCTCTTGTATCACTAATATTTCTCTTTAGCAAGGGGTAGTTCCTGGTTCACTTGCCCATCTCTGGACCCTGAGCAGTGTGTTTCACTGTGTTCGGAGAAACATAGAATGTCCTGAGTTGGAAGGGACCCACAAGGATCATGGAGTCCAACTCCTGTCCCTGCACAGGACACCCCACAGGTCACACCGTGTGTCTGAGGACGTTGTCCAGTCTCTTCTTGAACACTGTCAGGTTGGGGCTGTGACACCTCCCTGGGGAGCCTGTTCAGTGTCCAGCACCTCTGGGTGAAGAACCTTTTCCTCATGTCCAACCTGAACCTCCCCTCGTGCATCCTCCTGCCATTCCCTGGGTTCTGTCACTGTCACAGAGAGAAGAGCTCAGCCCTGTCCCTCCTGCTCCCCTGCTGAGGAAGCTGTTCCGCCATGAGCTCTCCCTCAGTCTCCTCTTCTTCGCGCTGAACAAACCCAGTGAATTTAGCCGCTCTCACACGGTTTCACCCCCAAACCCTCCACCAACTTCATAGCCTCCTCTGGACACTCCCCAGTAGCTTTATATGTTTTTATCCTATGTCACCCACCCATGCACACAGTGCCCGGGGTGAGGCCGCACCAAAGCAGGGCGGGACAATCCCCTCTCTGCCTCGTTACTGAGTTACGCATCTTCCCAACGTGAGCAGCCAAACCCTCTTCATTCTGGACTTTACCAGATCCACGAGTGACCTTAACTTCAAGAGAAAATATCCAAACCTCATCCAAACCGTGTTTGCTTTTATAAACCTCCGCCAAGCACGGCGAGGTACGGCGGGCTGTGTGGTGAAGGGGAGCCGGCCGGGCAGGCCTCGCACCCTGCTGTGGATGAAGATGTTACAGTTGCCTGGGAAACCGCTCCAGGGGATCACTAAAATGTATTCTATATGTTTGCCTTCAGAGACAAGATTATCACCTTGTCTGTGAGCAGCGTCATGAGAGAAAATCCTGACACGGGATAACCTTAGATTGTAACCGGCAGAAATCAATTAATTCTTGCGGCATCAGCTGAAATTTCACTGAGCTAAGCCCAATATAAAATGCCTAATTTTCCAGCATCAACCAAATCGTCCCTGAAAGATTGAAGGTGGGTTCTATTAGAGCATCTCACTCCTCAGCAAAGGACACGAGGTTTAAATCCACTGGTATATTATTAGCAGGTGAAAGAATTGGCTGAGATGGAAATACCCAAGGACTGAGAGTCAATACTTGCCAATTTTGATTTTTTTTTTTCCTATTTTAAGAAAGAACACATTCAATACTTACAGAAGGAGCTCGGTAGCCATCAGGTAGCCACAAACCAGCCATGGACGGTGGGACACAGTCTCTGCATGCTCACAGCAACCAGCAATTCAGGACTTGTGCTTCACCAAGAAGTTGGAGCTCTGTCACGTTCCTTTCCCAAGGTTTTCTCTGGTACCACAATCATGACATTGCACACAAACCGCCCCAGACTTTATGGTGAAGAAATTCCATTAAGAGCTGGCAAATGCTGGTTTGGGGAGAAACAAGCTTAATAGTCACCTGGAAGGAGTAAGGAACGAAGGTTAGATGACATTGTATTCCAGCATAACAAGCCAAACCAGGACTGTGCTGTGCCTAAATATGGTGGGGGTATGAGACTGGTTTTAGAGGAGGAAGAGGAATACAGAAGAACAGAATGTTATTCAAAATTTCTTCTTTCTGGCAGCACTTTAAACAAAGAATCCAGTATAATTTCACTGCTTGCTTACCTTCAATCACAGAACAACACTGTGCTTTAATTTCTCCTGTGGGTGTAGTCAGCTGTTAAGTTAAAATCCAGGCTTAATATCTTCTACTTATAATTTAGGTCACAGCCTGGGAAGCAACACAAGAAATAGAAATGTCAAGCTTTGTAATAGATGTTAAAACGCCATCCTGGGCTCCAGGCTCCCAAGGCATCAACTGCACACAGTCCTCTCCTCTGAAAGAGCCAAGTCTTGCAGCCAAAAAAGAGAGGCTGAAATCCCTCCAGGATGTAAATCCCAAGTTACCAGGCCTTTCCTAGGGTCCGTCTTCTACCTCTGAGGCTGCTCGACCAGCTAAGTTCAGCAAAAAGCCCATTCTGCTCTGAACCCTGAATGTCCCGTACCCTGTGAGCAGCTTAAAAAGCTGCAGAAACAATGAGGTGCAGAGCTCGGGGTGAACGGGAATGTTAAAGGAATCATTAGGATCCTGCAGCTCACGTGCATGGAAAATGGAAGAAAAAAAGGTGTTTAAATATGAGATAGCAATAATGCCAGTCTGAGACCATCTTGGTTCGGTTCCCCCCCAACTAGCAAAACAAACCACCCTTTGACTCTTGCCTCTGTTACACAAATTGCAGGGTTATGTTCCTATTTCAGCCATGGTACTGTTCATCATTAGCATTACATACACTGTTCTCATTCATTGCTGTGTGACTTTCTACAATTTATTATGCTCATACTCATATAAACATAATTACATTGCACAAGGCTATAAACTCTGCATACTGGAAGACGTAAGTACCTTTCTTCTTGTATTTGTTAAATTGTGTTTATACACATTCTTACTAATTTATATTGCATCTTGCTTGTTAAATATAACAACTAAATATAATTGAGTCTTTCACTCCTAATGCTGATTTTTTTTTTAATTGCTAAAATGTACGTGCATAAATTTTTATACATCAGAAAATCATCTGTAGTTTAGACGAACAGAGAAATATGGGGAGGCAGACCTGTGCTTTTTGCTGGGTCATCATCAGGCCTGTGCAGAGATTGTTCCATTCAGGTAACAGAACATGCTGCTAAAAACACAAGTCAGGTCCTTCAAAAGTGCACAAACAAAATTACAGTTCCAGGAAACTGCATGCAATTGATTCCTAACGTATTTTTGAAATGAATCTGCTTTTACTTATTTTGCTTAGTATTTCAGCTCTGGCTTGATTTGACTGAGGTTTTCACTATGCAATATTTCAGGAGAAAAATATTAGAAATAATTAGTCCCATCAGAGGCAAAGATGCCATACTATTTTAGTTTACATCTGATGATACCGGGGAGAACACAGGATTTTATGTGCCCCATTACCAACCAGCCTCTCTCCATGGTTAGAAAAGAAAATCAAATTCCATTTTGCACACTTTCTTCTGGTTTTAGCATGAATTATTAGCAATTCCAAGATCTGGGCTCTGACAGCTCCTTGTCCTTGCAGCAAGGGCTGCCAACAAGGCTGTCGAATTAGCACTTAGCGAGACGGTGTCTTGTGATGTGGGCTTCTTCTGGGGGTGAGAAAACCTATTTCAGACTGGGTATCAAAAAGCCACTATCGACAAGGGCTGCAGAGCTGTATTAGCCACCCGGAGGGAGGGAATCGATAGCCAGCAATCAGCGCCTGCAGATCTCCGACCGCCTCTAAAGGCTCATTTTAAAAACAAATACAGCTTCGAAGTATTAGCATGACACAAGAATGCCAATGTATCTTGTGGTTATTTCGTTGTCACGTCTTCAGGCACGCCAAACGAACCACCTCCGTGCCAAAGCAGCTGCAAGGGGAACACACACGACTTCTGCAAAATCATTTCACCTGGAGTACAGTCAGAGCTGAGCCCCGAAATTTGCTTTTACCTCATTTTCTCCTGAAGGGAAAAGCTGCAATACCCTGCAAGGGCTCCGTGCCACCGGTACACAAGATCTCACCAGAAAGCCCCATGAGAAGTGTTTTCCAACACAGAGGAGAAAGTGACTGTTTCCCCAGGAGTACCATAAAAAAACCCCACAAACAATACTCTGTGAAGTGGGGCAGAAGTTCTTTAGTTTTACTGTGAAATATTTTACCATAAATCTGAGGAAGTAAATGAACTGAATGTCAAGTAACCAAAGATTTTCACATATTGTTGGACAAGCCATAGGTTGTGCTTTGTTATTTTTTTTCTTTTTTTTTAATAATCATGTGTTTCTCTCAGCCTTTCTGCAACTGAACTCCCCTACACATTTGTTAGGGAGAGCGATGCAGTGACACGCCAAGCCATAATGAAGCAGCAATCTGTGCCAATTCCCAGGTGGCAGGGTTAGCGGGTCAAAGGCACCAGGAGTTTCTGGAGAGAATTCTGGACGCTGGTTAAAAACCCTAAAAAAATCACAGGTTTCCTTTACATCACATCAGCTGCTCCTCTCCCCTCTTCTACTACACACGGAGCAGAAAAACACCTGCAATGAAACATCCTTGGAAAAAAAACATGGTGATGCCACTGCCTGGGGGGATGGTGATGGAAAACTGCCTGTTCCCTTCTCTGCCTTTGCCCGTGGAAAAATCCACCAGCAATTAAGACTTTACAATTTGATACAATTATTTTATTCTGCGTCAAGTGGAAAACAGGAATCAATATTTATTGTGCACATTCCATCCCCAACAAGGACGTAAGTTTGATAGCCAGAGAGGCTGTATGTCGACAAACATATGGGCTATGTGTGTTACAGACACATTATGAAGAAAATTATTTTGTGAAACAGCTGAGAACTTCAAGAATTTTGGGAAATGCCTGAAAACAGTATCCAATTGTAAACGAAGTGCCTCAATTACTAGATATAATAATTTCAAACAAGTTTTCTATATTATAGACTTCTTTGTACTTGCTTCCAAGACTGTATGTTTTCTCTTGCACCCCATTGCTTATTTTGCAATAGTACATTTCTCTTGGCAGAGCCTATATTTATTTTCATTATTAGGACTGTTGCAATGTTTTAATTTGTAACATTTGCATCTGTTGACTTGAAGTTTCTCTGAGGCAGCACAACCGCATTTTATACAACCCTGTCCTGTAGTGGCAGAGAACTGGAAAAACACTCTCGCCAAGATTTCAATAAGGTGTCCTGAGAGAAGCAATTTAAACTTACCCCCAGAGCAGGTCCCATGAAGATTCCAGTTGTCTGCAGCAAGCAGGTATTGACCGTTCCTCTCCGGCTCTAATGCATCGCCTCTGACCACAGAAATGGGGGCGGACATGGTTCCCTCCTGAGATTTCAGCTAGAAAAGTCTGTATTAAAGTGATTACCTTGGAAAGAACAGCTTGTCGGTCTGAACCAGCATTCTGCTGGAACAGACACCACACAGCTCATGACTTTTGAGGTGACGTTTAGTTGGCTGCAGGTTCAATGATGGAAACTTCCAGGATTTCAGTCGTGGTGGCAGCAATCTGGACGTTCACTGTCTGTCAAATAACTTAAGAGAAATAATTACAATGAGAAAGTTGATTAGAAAAAACATTGACCTACAAAAACATCCTCAGATGAGAAGTAAAAGGTACGTTGTCCCAAACTCAGGTAAAGCACACGGCAGTGATGCCCCCTAAAAAGTTTGCATTGGCTTGGTTTATGTTTCTTTGTGCAGCTTATCATTATCAACACCCTGACTGTGCTGAATACACTAGTTCCAAGAAAAAACAATGCAAAAGAATGCAAAAATAAATGGTGCAAAAGAATGTCCATATTCCAAAATATATCAGTAACAACAACATCAATTATTCTAGGAAGCGCTGGGAAATTGAAGCATTTCACACAACAACTGAATGAAAGAGTCAAATAGCACAAGACACTACCTGGAATGACAGCCATAAAGTCTTTAGAACTTTTAATTACTTTGCCAAACATCTGCTTTCACAACATGTTTGCAGTGAAGTCGGCTACACAAAAGCCTGTGGATATATGGAATTCCGTGGCTGTTTGCAGACACGAAAATGAGACTTGCAGACGGCTTTCCATGAGCTGGGAACTATCGCCGGCTCTTTGCTGTAGTAACAGGGATTTGTCTGGAAGTGTCGAAAGGTCTTTATTGCTGTCTGTAGGCATCTCCCAAGTCAATTCACACAGCAAACGAGGAAGACGTGGAGAAACAACACGGCAGAGACGGCAACGCAATATTTCAACCCTTCCAGTATTAAATTCTGAGACGTGGAGAACAACGAGTACAGAAATGATAGATGAAATAAGTGGGTTTATGTCAGAGGCATTGTCAGAAAAAGCTAATATCTGTTTTGTGTTGCAGTCAATGACCAAGAGAGTATCAACGTGCGCAAATGCCCTAAAGCCACCTTGCGATGGAAATGATGTGGTGGAGTGATG
Source organism: Streptopelia decaocto (assembly GCF_964273445.1). Lineage (NCBI taxonomy): Eukaryota > Metazoa > Chordata > Aves > Columbiformes > Columbidae > Streptopelia > Streptopelia decaocto. Next base: position 70,110,651 of record NC_138659.1, on the reverse strand, counting down.
AAGCCAGCGGTGCCTGGGAATATCAATCACGTGTGAGGCCTGGGCTGCACTTTGCATTATAATAAATTAAAATAAAGCATCCCAAGCTGTTTCTGATTATTTTTTTTCTTTTTTTTGGAGGATACCTTAAGCTGTTCCTGTCAGGACGCACTCCTGTGAAAGGACCTGTCAAAAAACAGGTGTCCCCAGAAATGAATCACTGAGTGAATGATTGTAGCGATAATCATTTTGCAGTTACAACAAACCCAACGCAGCTCGTGGCTGCGTGACAGGATCTCCCTTCCTGGGAGATGTTTCTCGGCAGCGATGAGTGAAATGCCATGGGACACGGTGAATGGAGACAGAAAAGCAACTGAATCTCGCTGAAGAGATAAATCTTCTTCATGCCGATGCCACACAACAAGCAAGAAGCCCAGTCGATCAAAATTGCACGGTTATTGTTATAAATGGGTTTCTGCACCCAGCAAAGCTTCCTCTCCTGATGCTGCACGATGGACCCACCACCTCTCCTGCCATCTCTGGAGTATTTGTGCTCTGTTCTGGGGCAGCTCACCCTTTTGTGCCCAAGCATCTGTGCTTTACAACTCCCCAGAAATGTTTACCCAATTGGAAAATGCTTTCTCATAGCTCCTTATTTTCTCCAGGGTAGCATTCAGGTCCAAGACCACCAGAAATGGGTATGGGGTGGAAAACTCCAATTCCATCGCCTGCCTTTGTACCAGCTCCTCTCAAGGTGGCCCAAGTCTCTTGCTCTGCAGATTCCAAAGCATTTCACAGATTATTGAAGGGACAGATGGTCCCCAGTGAGCTCCTCAGTCCCACCAGCACTGTTGAGAGTTTTCGGTATCCACAATGGTGCACTGTGCTACTTTAATGTGTACCATGAGTTTTGAGGTGGTGGGAAAAAGATTTTAGGTGACATCAGCCACCATTATGAAATGTAACAGTTAAAACGCCCTTTCCCTGCTCTAACGGAGCAGTTACAGTCAATGGTTTTCAGACTGAAAAGTGGTATTTTTGCAGGTGGATCCGAGACGTGCACGAGTGGTTAATGCACCTGAGCGTGCGTGTCTGTGTGAGAGCACTCTAAGCCAGGTTTTCCTCCCACTGAGGTTAATGTGAAAACCTCTCCTGATTTCAGCCATGCAGAGCTGAAGCACACAGGTGGTATTTATCAGCGTATAAAGGAGAGATTGCACAAAGGTGTGTTCTGGATGCATCCGAAATTTCGTGTCGACTTGTGTCAGGAGCATCATCTTCCAGGGTGCGACATCAAGAACAATACAAATAAAAAAATCCAATGAAAACCAAAAAATAGTTCATATGTATTAACAGCCTGGGAGAGCAAAAACCAGCATGAAAACTCTTGAATTTGTATGGGTTTAAAACACTGGTAGCGACAGTGCGTATATAACCATTTAGTTTGATTTCCAGAAAGACAAGATTGTTCCTCCTGACCGGGTGTTGAGTAAGAAACGCACTTTGGGGATGCAGCCTGAAACAAGACAGTTGGTCAGAGCCGCTTCGTTGCTTAAAACAGATGATATTTGTTTATATAAAGGTCTAAGTGAAATTTTGCCTCTGCCAGCTGAGTCAAGTGCGACTCAACAGGTTCCCGATCTCTGGAGTAAGTGGAGCAAACGGTCCCTGTGACACAGACAAATGGGAAGCGCGGCGCAGAGTATCAAACTCATCAAATGGAGTGCAAAATGAAGAAAACACCACTAAAATAAATCTTCAGGCCACTTTCTCGGCAAAATGTCTCTGAAGTGAAAAGCTGGGACTATTTAGCATATGAGAACTCATGATGTCGCCATTAATATCAACGCTTGCACACCCAATAGAGATGTGCAGGCACAGGTATGAATATTTTGAAGGAATGTTTCAAAATCTTGCTACACAGGATGAAAGTTTCTAAAACATTTGCTAAGCTAAACCAGAGTGGTCTTATTTTCTCAAGTTCAGGACTAGACTATTTACATATTATAAATATCTATCTCGCTGCCTCCTGAATCCTTCTTAATAATAAGTACCTCCAAAAAAGACACTTCTCACGTAGCTAGAGAAAGGCATTTTGATTGCTTGTGGCTTTTTTGAACCTCTTTAGATCCTGCTTTATATTTGCTCTTCTTGTTCCAGGAACCAAGGTCTTTGTCAGGTTCGGCGCTGCCTTGTAGAAGGCCACAGAGAAAGCAGTTCCAATTGTTTTGTAAGCAGTTTAAAAGCCAATTTGAAGATTCAAAATTACTTGAATACTCCTAACAAATCAACGCATAGTATACGTAGGTTAAAATTAAAATAAATCTGCACTTCCTAGGAAAGCATGTATTAATGCGTATCCTAAAAAGAAGATACGAAAAAGAAAACAGCAGAAAGGAAGGAATATGAAAGATAACAGCTACACCCCCTCTTCCAGAACTTGACAGTCAGAAATTCATATAAATTATGAGAAAACTAATCACTGTAAGACAAGCTGAACCATTAAAACCACAGATAGGAAACAAAAGGTCATAATGAAACAGAAAAGTTTGAGATTATCAACAGTCTGCTCTCCCATCTCTATGTATTAATTACTTTTCTGGTAGTATAACAGAGGTTAGTAGTAGTAATAGGTAGTAAACAGGAGGTTTATCTGAGCTGTTTCAGCACACGAGGTTCACCAACATTCATCTGCAGCAAAGGGGCCTCCAGTGTGGTTGCAGCAGCTCTATTTGCATTGCTGACGCTCCCCAAACAAAAGCAGCAACGGATTTCTGTAAAAAAATACATACCTATCAATCCAAATTCAACAGAATTTATAACCGTACAATATTTCACGACTTATTAATTTAGGGATGATTTTTTCCCCAAAAAAACTTACCGCTCACTGCCAACAGATATTTTTTTTTTTAATGTGTTTAATGCAAGCACCTATAAAAGATGAGAAGACGCTGTGCTGGTCACGGGCGTGTGAAGGTCCTGTTTTATTGAAGGCAACAGAAAACAGAAATGCTGAGACATAAAGTCTCTCTTCAATGACAGACTTGGGAAGCCAGGTGAAACAACCCAGGGCATGAAGCTCATCCATAACCTCTGCCCAAAGCTGTCACGATGCCGAGAGACGCATAAGAGTATATTGGCAAAAATCGAATTTATCAACTAGGAACAAAGAAGCTCCGTGGAGGTCTGGTCGGGACAAGGAGAACAAGGTCTTGCTGGGACATGATCTCACCGCGTCGCTTCGTACCACCCGCACGTCAGAGACATGTCAGATCCGATCTCGGCAGCGAGATTTTTGTTTCCTCTGGAACGATGTTCCTAATTGTCAGCAAAGTCCGGTTCACTCTTTGTCATCTCCCCACACGCAGCGGGGGCTCGGAGGAACTCAACTGCGGTCAAGGTTTCGTCGAGACGGAGGTGAAAGGCGTTTGATTTCAGAGGAGATGAGCACATAAATGTGCTCCTGGAAGACCCAAGTGTGGTTCTCGGGGAGACCAGAGTCCAAGGAAGAACATCTTCTTTTCACTCAGCTGCTGGGTGTTACTAAGCTGTTCAATATGATCCAAAAATGCACCGTTAGAAAGCACTTTTCAGGATAAAGACTACATTTTCAGTTGTTTGCCCTTCAGCGACCACTGATCAAAACATTGATTCTTCTTCTGCCCTTGTGCATACGGCTTTAACAGAAAAACAGAGCAGTTTCCATTTATTTTACTTTCATACACATTTAAATAGGAATATGCAGATGTAGTCTGCTATAGCTGCACCACCAGCCCCCAAAATCCTCCATGCAGGACATGACTTAATGCCGGGGCAATCCTGCAGTCCCTGGCACCACCAGAAACATTTGCAAATATGACCCCGTTGTTCAGATATCCAGAAGATTTCTTTAAAAATATTACAACAGAGTAATCTATGACTGGGTGAGCCAGGACAAATGCTTAGGAAAGACAGAAAACCAATATCATCGATGAAGAATTTGGTTGGTGAAAGGGTGGAAAGATTGTTAGTTTTCAAAGCATATTTACATTCCAAATTAAAATAAACACAATTGCAGCCATTATACACTTTGAGATGGGATTTTTCTTTGCATCTGAAGGATTACAAAGTGCTCTTACATGCAGTAGGGATAAAAACACAGTTAGTACAGATGCTAAAAGAAAGCATATCAGTGAACTGCAAAGTGATTATGTTGTACCCTTGGGCAATAAGGCTGTCATAAAATTTCAAAACAAGATGCGAAAATCTAGGACAGTTCTGTTGTTGGGTCACAATATTTGCTTTGCAGCCACATTCTCTATTTTCTAGTTATAAATTAAATGGCGACATTTCTAGTATCAATTCATCCCCTGTCACTGAAAATATGCACAAAAGCCTGACTGGATTTGGAAGGAGAGCGGAGGTTGTAAGAGCAGAATGTGTTGGATACAGGTCAAATACAGTCATTGAATAAGTGAAGGGGGAGAACATGGGAACTCCTGGTTATTGCTCAAACCCAGACCTCTCCAACTAGTTACTTGTCAGAAACAAAATCTGGAGCTTTGTCTCTGTTATCCACCCGACCCCTCCCCAGAATAACAGAGGTATTGATTCATAAAGCAATTTTAGGCACAGGAGATGCACTAGAGGGACGCACCCCCAGAAGGGAATTTTAAACATCAAATGCTGAACCGTCTCCTGCAGAAGCCCATTCTGCTCTTCTCCTTACTCTGTTTTCCCTCTCCTTGTTGCAAAAAAATCCCACAAAAGAAAACAAAACCACTTGCAAGGGTCTTGATCACATTCCAATGGGGAATTCTGAAGCCACAACTAACTCCTCTGCAACAGGAAAGTGATTTTCACAGAATGTGTCACAGAATCCCAGAATGTCAGGGGTTGGAAGGGCCCTGGAAAGCTCATCCAGTGCAATCCCCCCATGGAGCAGGAACACCCAGATGAGGTTACACAGGAAGGTGTCCAGGCGGGTTGGAATGTCTGCAGAGAAGGAGACTCCACAACCCCCCTGGGCAGCCTGGGCCAGGCTCTGCCACCCTCACCAGGAACAAGTTTCTTCTCATATTTAAGTGGAACCTGCTGTGTTCCAGTTTGCACCCATTGCCCCTTGTCCTGTCACTGGTTGTCACCAGAAGAGCCTGGCTCCATCCTCCTGACACTCCCCCTTTCCATATTGATCCCCAGGAATGAGTCCCCCCTCAGCCTCCTCTTGTCCAGCTCCAGAGCCCCAGCTCCCTCAGCCTTTCCTCACACGGGAGATGCTCCACTCCCTGCAGCATCTTTGTTGCCCTTTGTTGTTGTTTCTACACAGCACATAACAGAACTGCCTGTATTTATGCAGCAGCAACAGCCTTTGAGGCTGATTCAATTTTTGCATGTTTAACAGAATAACTGCGACATAAAAATACCTGATTTACAAGCCGTACACATTACAAGAGTAGCGAGATGGCAACAGTAAACCCACACAGGCCAGTTTTTCTTAATAACTAAAATATCTGCCTAACGTGGTCATGAAGGAGCACGACGGGGTTGCAGCCAAGTGCCACGGCTGTGGCCAAGCAGCCAGTCAAGTGCAATCAAGTAGTTATATACAGCATTTTGAGGCCTTCCCCACTTCCAAAATACCTACTATGCACAGAGAACTTCCAAAGTCAGCAGAAACAGAGCTAATCCTGTAGTGGAGAGGGTAATTTCAAAAGGTAATTGATGTCTTTTTAACCTAGAACTGTCAAACTGTATTGAGAATAATAGAGCCTGACAAGTCTCAAGTTAAAAGAGAAATTGCAAGATTGATCCATTTCAGGTTCTGAATTTTAACGTTAATTTGTTGTTCAACTTTTAGCAGGATAGCATCAAACAAGTATTTCTCTGTAAATAAAGGAGCAAAGGAAAAATGATCTAATGCTCACAGCAAATCCCAAAATATTCAAAATCCAGATTTTTTACCCCCTAACTTTGTCAGAATGGTTGAGTCCCATTTCTCTTAACAGCTACAATGTGCCTGATAAGAGTAACGTGTTGGCAAGTGGAGGTCATCTAGAATGATAAAATCAAACCCATTTAAGTGAAAACGCTTTTAAATCCACCTTGTACGCCTGTTACCGCATTGCCGACTCCTCCGTGCTGCAGGGAGGCAGATGTAGAGCTCTGCGCTGAGAATTTAAGGGCTGATGTGACTAAAAGCCTTGATTCCCTTGAAAAGAGACGGAGAAGGCACAGAAAGCCATAGAAACTAGAGAGTGTATCAAGAGCAAAGAGTGGGAAGCGAAGACACAGAGAATGGAAGTGTCATTGTCACTTATGTCCCCAGTAATTCAGCTGCCCAGGGCAGGGGGATGTTCTCCCTCCTAGGGTGGTTCAGCTTGAGAAGGGAAGAAGGGGGAGATGCCCAAAGCTGGGAAGTTTTGGGGTGCATGGGATGAATTATGGAAAAGACTTGGATTTCAAAGGGCTGAAGGTTACAGGTCTACGTGTGCCAGTGGTCGGACTTCACTTTCTATGAATCCTTCCCATCTGTAAACTAGACAACGAAGATTAAAAAAAACAACAGGCTAAAGTGAGGTTTAAGGACCAGAATTTTGTGAGGCCCAGAATAGCGTGAAGATGGAGAAGGTTTAAGCAGTAAGACAGCCAACGTGCTCCCCAGAGAGCAATACTTCAATACACTTACCTTTTTTGTTTTTGCAATACAGAAGATACGCATACCTATGCCATTATAAAAATCTAAATACCACAGTTGGAGTTGTTTATTTTGATGGGCTAATTTAGATAAAGGAAAAAAAAAAAATACACAACAAAACCCCCAAAGCAACAGCTAGCATGTAATCTCATGTATCAACTCACACAAATAATGCAAGACTCAGTTGCCAATACCAATTTCAGGATAACTTTACAAGTTTGCTCCCATTTACCCAGGCACCTCTTAGATTTGAGACTGAGCAGCAAAGAGCTAAATGACAGCACTAATATTTAGCAGAATTTTATCTAGAAAATGCAGGTGGTAGTTTCTATAATACGAGTAACACCCAGACCTTGCTAGTGGTGTTTCCTAATGAAAACGTCTAATCCTTGAGCCTCCTCCTCCTCGTTTGGATGTAACAGTTGATATTCAGAACACAAGTATTTATAGTGGAGCTGTAATTTCAGTATTTCTAATGGTAAGCAAAAGAAACACCTCCATGGTTCATTCCTACTGCAGTCCTCATTTTAAGTATTGAGATTTTAAACACGGACCAACCAGTGACGGTGGGGACTTAGGGCAGGTAATCCCACAAAGTCCTCTTAAGAGCCTCTTCAAAGGTGGCGATTTTTCTCTCTCAAGCAAATTCAGAGAAATATAGCTGGATACCAATTTCTAGGAATGAACAAAAGGCAGTGAACATTATTTTCTCTGATAACGTGCATCGTACCTGTTATGGTTTGTTCAGCTTCTCTGGCCGTGTGCAAGAAGACTCTGCAAGCAGCTGAAAATTTAAATGAGAGCGAGCAATTATTTATTGGCTGACACACAGGATACAGAACTCCTTAGCTAAGCAAAGGTACAGCCACGCTCCCCAACACAGCAACCGGATCCTCAATGTTGCTGAGTTGTCACCCAACACCTGGGTGACACTGATGTCCTGAGTGACCAACACCTTGACCAAGGGCTCCATGATCCACTGACTCCCAACTCCCTTCCCTGTTGGTTTTATGGAATCATAGAATCATTTCAGTTGGGGGAGACCCTCAGGATCATCCAGTGAGTTGTCACAGGTCCCCTTTATGTGCAGTGGATCACAGAATCATAAAATCATTTTGGTTGGAAAAGACTCTCAAGATCATGGAGTCCAACCATTAACCCAACCCTGCCACTAAACCATGCCCCTAAGAACCTCATCTATGCATGATGCATTAATTATTTTATACATAGTTTCTGAACCATCATCACAACAATACAGCCAAATGCTGGAAAGACAACGACAAGGAGAAGTGATTAAGTGCTTTAGGATGGTGTACTCACGCCTTATCCAGCTCCTTATAAACAGCACTCTGAGAGAAATCCCGTGAAACAAATGAAATTTTAACCTAAAGCACCTTAAATTTTCAGCTTCCTCATCTGACAGACATTAGGAAATAGAGATAAATTTGCCAGCTGCTTTTTGCTGCCCACTCTTAATGAACAGCCTTTCCCTCCCACTCCTCCCTCGCCCACCCGTCCCCGTGCCCTGTGCGATGTGCGGGTACCACGGCACCTCGGGGTGCTGCCCAACGCTCGCTCGTTTCTCAGCAAACACGGGAGCGTGTGCTCTGCTTTGTTTCACCACTAGCTCCACTGTCACCTGAAGGTGCCTTCCTCTGCTCTTCATTTTAAGGCAGAAGAGAAATACAAGTGACGTTCATTTTATGGCTTGACTACAGGTAAACTATCTGGCAAAATAGGTAAGAGCTTGGCTTTCTTCTCTTTTCTTTTTCTTATAGTGAAAATAAAATGCAACATGTGTACTTATTTATCAGTACAGTGTAATACAAGTATCATTTGATACCATATATGCCTGCATACATCTTTGTCTGAATGACAAAAGCCCCCTCCATGAGGTGTGAGGTTGAACCTCTGCTCCCCACAACTACACCAAATATATCCCAGGAAAACAACCTCCTGAAGCCCCACATCCCCACTGGGATGGTCCCCAGGGCTTCTGGGCCATGCCCAAGCTGGGGGTGCTATTCCCAAAGCTGACGAAGGCTCCAGCACGGGGCCAAGCTGTGGGCTCAGACCTTTCTTTAGGCAAGATCATCCCATGGGGATGACGCATGGCACGGTACAGAATCACAGAATGGTTTGGATTGAAAGGACCTTCAAAGCCCATCCAGTGCCCCCCCTGCCATGAGCAGGGACACCTTCACCAGCTCAGGTTGCTCAGAGCCCCGCCCAGCCTGGCCTGGGATGTCTCCAGGGATGGTTCATCCACCACCTCTCTGGCCAACCTGGGCCAGGCTCTCACCACCCTCAGGGCCAACAATTCCTTCTTCATGTCCAGCCTGAGTCTCCCTCCTTTAGTTTAAACCCTTCACCCCTTGTCCTATGGCAAGAGGCCCATGTAAGGCACAGCAGCCAGCAAAAGCAGAGCTTGGCACAGACAACTTATCCCTCAGAAACCCAAACGTCCCCAAACTCCTGCCAAAAGCATAACGGGTGGGTGAGACCGTGGCCAAACTGCACACCCTTGTTTTTACGAAATACACCTTTAAAAAAAAAAAGAATCCCTCATTAAATAACAGAAATCAAGAAAGAGGGAGAAGGAGAGGGGAAAAAAAGAACATCTTAAATGCAAACATCAGTATTTAAGAAAAAAAAAATAAAGGAATCCAAGCGTTTGCTCCCACACGGGGTTTCGTGGTCACTGGTCACTTCCAATTAGCTCGTAGCACCAGCTAACGTTTGCTGTCAGCCAGGAACACGGAGCGCTGGAGAAAATCAGTTCCACGCAGAGACTTTGGGCTTTTTTACGGTACTACGATGGCCTGCAGGAGAGGAAAGCATCCCTGCTGAACTCGGGTAACTCCGCGTTAGGTAACACTGCTGGAGCTCGACACAGCTCCAGTCCCAGCCAAAACCAGCCCTCCCTGCCCGTGGTGTCCAGGTCAAGGTCCCGCACCCTGGGAGGAATAACGCAGAGCTGGCACTTGTCCTGCTGCTGCTCTGGAACAGCCTCGTAGGCACCAAGAATACAGGAGAGAAAAATGAAGAACCAACCACAGATACATGTGCCAAGGGACAGGGATCGGTGTGGAAGTCGGTGCTGCTCTTGTCAGCAAAGTACCAAGAGAAAAACACCCCAGCCTGACTGAAAACCAGGGGAAAGCAGCTCAGGAGGTGAAGAAACAAGGAAGATAAACCACTTGGAGTAATAATGATATGGTGAAATATAATGAAATGCATGGGCTGAGAGCACAGTCACGGCCATGGTCTGTCCCACGGACCTCAGCCTCCACGCTTTAGGAAAGCGACCGCACGCCCTTCAGCAGCGGTTTGGCATCTGTGCCAAGAAAAATAAGAACGCAATACAGAAATGATTTCTGCAAGTGCTCTGGGCACAAAATCAGCACCAGCCCTGCAGTTTTGTTATCCTGCGGATGCTCAGCAGGCACCTTTACATTGATTAGATATTGGGGAAAGGATGTGGTTTTGCCTGCGGAGGTGCCTGTGAAGGGGTGACTTCAGTGGAGCTGGCAGCGTTCAGCTGTAACTTCAGAGAGGATTTAGCCCTCCGTGTCTCATTTTTGCTTTTAAAGACTAGAAGTGCAACCGCCGCATGAGCAATATCGTATTCGCCATCAAACAGAAGAGAACTTCACCTTTTCCAGGTCTTTAAGCAACCTGGCCTAATGTAAGACACGATTTCTGCTGCAGACCTTACGCAAACACCACAGGAAACTTCACACGGGACAGAGGAAATTGATTTGCCCACCGCCACTTTTCATCATCATCTGTTTCTAGGTATTTTTTCTATTATTTCCCTCTGAGAAGCAAATGCAGCATAAAAGAACAACAAAAACCAGGCTTGCTAATTGTACACAGCAATAAACTCATAAAAGGAAGTCTATAACCACTATAGTGAGATATTATGGACAGCCACATCTCAATATGATTTTAAAAATACCTCAGGACAGATCTCCTGTAGCGCTAGTAAATAGCAGATAACTACCTCATCTTTCGAAAGAAGGCATTTTTCTTTTGAAATTGAATTCATGGTTGATATATTTGGATTTCTCCTCTGATAGGTTTTGAGCACATGCCATCGAAATGCAGGAAAATAGATATAATTTCCAGAGAAACAATAATTACAGCTTAATTGAACTTCCTGCACTCTGCAATGACTTCTTCTCTTGCTACAGGAACGCAGTTCCCAAACCAACATTCAAAATGTTAAATCAAATGTTAATAAGCATTTAAAACTGCATAATTTATGCTAATCTGAGAAGTGTTTTGCCTAGACTGAAGCTGGGGGGGTTGTTTTACCTCTCAAAGTGATACGATTCTACATCGGTCGCTTCCAATTCAACACAGCACGTGTCAAACTGCTCTAAAATGGTGCCCATCCATTTCCATGGGCTGCTTAATATTGTTTTTTAAAACTCAAGATGTTTTTGGTAGGTCATTTTCTTGGTTCTCCACTGTCGGCGCAGTGATCTGTCATTGCTCGTAGGAACGACGGAGACAGAAAACTGTTTAAGCTGGGATTACAGCGCTGAGGGTGTGTATGCACAGCCATAGGAAAATAAGGCTGGAGAATAAATATAAAACTTGGAAGAACAGCCAACGACTGGAGAACACACACAAAAATCGCCTTATCTATAGGAAAACAGTGTCGTGTGTGGTTTTGTCTCTGCTTTCTTTGCGAAGGACTCCTTCAAATGTTGATGATGCTGTATATCCCCCTCCGCTGCACGCTGGCAGGAGGCCACGGCTTCCAGAACAGCACAACCAGCATCTTTTCCAGCATCTGCTCGGCACTATGACCTCCTGGTCTGGCCACGTGTGAGCGACCGGTGAGGCTTATTCTTGGTGATAATGAGGAAATCAGAGGCTGCGAGGGTTTTTATGGGAGGTGAGGTGAGTCGCTCCAAGTCACACAACCGGGGGTTGCTCATAGCGAGGACACATCGCCTTCGGGACCAACCGTCTGCCAAACATGACGTTTCAAACACCGTTTGGGTTTCTTGCGCTTTAAGGGAAAAAGAAACCTGAGAAATGGAAATGGGAGCATCTACCAACGAGGCTAAATACAAAGAGAACGTGCCGATATGGGCGGCTGATGGAAATCTGCCTGGAGCTCCAACTCAGAAGAAGCTTCATAAAAATAATTCGCAAATGTTTGCAAATAATGCAAATTAAACATAAGCTGTCAGTGAAAATGTGAAGTTTCATCACTGAATCTGTGGCGCTAATATCCTACGGCTGGTGTTCCCCTGTTTAGTTCTCCTCTGCAAGAGAGTCTGGGCTGCAAACAAAGACGTTCAACAGCATCAGAGACAAACGGTGCAATGAGAAGCTGAGTGAATGGCCAAAACAACATGGATTCAACCCCAAAATGCGACATTTCATCACCCACAAGAATCTCTGCAAGTTTGGGACGGCAGACAAGGAGTTTGGGTAGTAATGAATCTGAGGTGGTCAACTTGGATTCTGAAAACCATCCATCAACGTGCAGCTGTAACAAGACAGCACAAGGGAACAGCAACCGCTTGGTTGAGCACGGGATTGAGTGGAGTCACCATCCAGCTCAGTCTCATGAGGCGTCGGTCTGTGTCCCCAAAGCACCGGTCTAGAGCCAGCTCGGGTAGATGTGAAACGAGTTATTTCACTCAGCAACTTCGGGTTAAAGTGCTAGAATACAATACTGCACGCACTGGAAATTAAAAAATAACAATAATAAATCTGCCATTTTATAAAGAAACCTGATTTGCAATAATTATTCATGTCTGCAGAATGCATATGACAAAACTGAGGGAAATTAAAAATCCTATAAATAGCCTCCCTGGAGAACAGCTGGTGAGATCCCAGACAATAAGCAAGTACTTCTACCAATCCATGTTTCTGCAGCACCAAGAAGATGGCGATTGCAAGCCTGAAAATCAGTCTAGATGCATGAAAAGTACAGAAGAGGAAATTGGGGAGAGGCTGAGGGAGCTGGGCTTGTTTAGTCTGGAGAAGAGGAGGCTTAGAGCTGAGCTCAGCACTCTCTAGAACTACCTGAAGGGCAGTTCTAGCCAGGTGGGGATTGGGCTCTTCTCCCAGGCATCAGCAATAGGACAAGGGGCCATGGGCTTCAACTCTGCCAGGGGAAACTGAGGCTGGAGATGAGAAAGCAATTCTGTGCAGAGAGAGTGGTCAGGCATTGGAATGGCTGCCCAGGGAGGTGCTGGACTCACCGGCCCTGGAGGTTTTTAAACTGAGATTGGACATGGCACTTAGTGCCGTGATCTAGTCAATGGACTGGAGTTGGACCAAGGGTTGGACTGGATGATCTCTGAGGGCTTTTCCAACCCAGTCCATTCTGTGAAATGTCGGAGCTGCTGGACCTCACGCTTCCCATTAATGCCGAAAACTGAGGATAAAGGAAAGCCCTGAATTTCAGTGTTCGCCATCACTCAGACACTTGGTCTTTTCTTCACGGGCATAGTCTACACGTGTTGCAATTTATTGCTTTGTCACAAGGTGAAAAATGCCAACGACCCTCCAGGGGGAGCTGCTCCAGCTCGGGGGTGTCCCCGTGGCTCTTGTCCACGGGGGCACCCTCAGCATCTTGCATCGAATATAAATATATTGAACAAAACCACAGGCAGCTGATCAATGCTGCATCTCAAAGGATGCATTAACAGTAAGCGAACAAGCAGAAAGGCACCCTGCATTTCCTTGAGAAAAATAAAATCAAAAGAAACATTTTTCATTTTAAGAAAACACAAAGAACTTGCACAAGAGATGGGGCAGCCAGACAAGGCAGCGCGTGTTTCCAGCGAGAGCTGAAGTCAGCGGCAATGCAAAGGGCAACCTGTGTGCCGGCGGCGTGCGCTTCTGATGGCTACAGATGATGAACAGACACATCGTGCGCAACGTGACAGATCCAGGAAAGAACAATTTCCACCGTACCTCCCTCTCCTTTCAGCTCGGGGATAAAATGCTTTGGTTCTGCTCAAAACGACATCCAGGAATTTTCCAAAGCGCAACGTGGATGGCAAACGCCAGATCAGAAGATGAGGATGACTCCAAGCTGGTCTACATGTATTTAAACATCAAATCAGCTGTAATATTTCGAAGAAATTTTCTGCTTGTTTCACCTGGTTGTGTCAAATACAATAAATGACCAGTTTACCCAAAGAACCTTCACTAAAAATAGGTAATTGTGAACGTCCATCACAGGACAACCGGCATCAACAACACTCCATCAAGCTTCTCGCATAGAATGGTCCCCAAAAAGGTCACAGGAACTGATAGGGAGGATGTCTAAAGTGAAGTAGGATGGTGGGACACATCAACTAGTCAATGAAATGACATATTTTACATTTAAAATGTGTGTTTAGATGTGTGTGCACGTGGACACTTATGTATGTACACTCACGTAAATCTCTTATTCATACATCATAAACACACACATATATACATGCACTGAACACTTTTTATCGTTTTTCTCTGTGAACTCACGTATCATAGACACCCACAGTAAAGCAAAATACCCACAATAAGACAAAATTGAATTTAAAAATATTTTTGCAATCAGAATTTGTAGTATCATCAGAGACATTTCAGTAACCATAAATGTCAATTACAGAAACCGGCTTAAGAACTGACCTTTGCGTTGAGCTTCCCACTGAAAATAAATCTGATTAAAAACCACACAACTGCTGCCAACAAATCATTTGTGGTTTTGCACGGGACTGATGCAAATCGCTGTGTGCACCTGCAAAAATGATCCTCCCATTCCCCAAGTAAGGCTCAGAGAAACAGTATTAAGGGCTTCTCCTTTTTATATTTGCACTAAGTTAACTTTCAGTAAGTAAATCCAAGTTAACTTCGAAGAAGCAAAAATTACTGGCCACTGAAAATCTGTTTTCTCATACTATTTAGAAACTTGACACCTCTGGATTTCTTCTTTCAGGAGAATTTTTGCTGCAAAGCCTTGGGGTATTGCTCCCAAGTCCAAGTGAAGGGATGGCATCTGGTGGGAGGTCAATCCCTGAACAGTAAGACTTGGCTTAAATGGTGAAAACCTGGTTCCTGTGTATCCTGCTACTGCCCTGGACCAGGTTTGCTGCTGAAGACACGGGGGGTCAGGAATATTGGTTTGGAAGGAGTAGGAATGGGGAATGGAGAGCTGGCTGGAGGACACAGCAGTGGCAGCTGGACCAGCTCATCCCAGTCCCACCACATCCCCATGCGACTACTCAAGGCATCGAGGTGGGGAAAGCAAGAGAGTGATCGAAACTATGAGAGGTGTTGGTGTGAAGATGAAGAGCTGAACTGAGCTGTACAGCACCCTCGCCAGGCGGGGAGACAACACACATCGAACACATTGAGTGCTGCCTAATGAACTCCTGCAGAAGTGGGACAGACTGAAGAGATCAGGGTCACTGTCAGCTCCCAAAGGGAACCGAGGGCACATCCACCAACCAGCACATGTTCACCAACCTTAGAACAACGCAGGAGATGCGACGCGGACGTCGCAGCAGGCAGCTCTTGTCCCCTATGTGACGGTCAGCAGCCCCGGGCACAGCACCTGGACGCACGTCCCTTCACCCTGTGACACTGTGAGCATAAGAACACACATAAGTGATACCACTTCGGTTACAATTAAACAACCTTCTTTTTCAGTATTGCCTCGTATTGAGCTCTTCTGCACTAGCTCGGCTTTGCTGCAAATAATGTCACAAGAGATTGCTATTGCACCGGGATTCTCTGACACGACGGCACTGGAGGACAAAGGAAGAGTTACTGTAGGAAAAATAACAGCTTTCCCAGGGTTGTTCACTGCTTACAGATTGTAACTGCATTACTTTCTGGATTTGCTGAAATGTGTTTTTACAACACTTTGAGGAGGGTAATGATTCGTTCTGGCTGGCTTTTATGTGAGTTACAGCCTAGAAGCTGTTAGATTGTAAAAACGGTGACAATTTGGGTCTGAAAGTGAAGCTGAGAGTCTGGTTTTCAATTCCCAGTCTCAGCTTGCGTATCTGTAAAACATACACACGTATCAGATTTAGAGTCTGTACTGCAGGACCAATTTGAAAGTGCAGCTCTTGTTTGCAGAGTCTTGCAGGGCTGAATTATAACACTTGCATGGGCACAGGAATTTGCTAAGGGTGCGTGAAAACAAACACATTATCAGAAATGCAATTTACAAGCATCCAGTTAAAGGTCCACGTGAAAACCTCTTCCCATCCTTTAGAAAGTAAATGGAACAGAAAAGAGGGAAACTCACCAGCATCCCAGCGCAATCTCCCGCATGGCAACACGAGCGGTCTCTAAAGCAATTAAATGAAAGACTTACAGAATTAAAGTTGTAATACATTATTGATCGTCTATGGGAAGAATATCTGATCGACTGTAGCTAAGAATCCTTCCCGGCTTGTTCCTCGTGAACAAAGCTTAGACTAAAAACAAAGAGGGAATTGTAGGACAATATCTAACAGTAAATTCGGAGCCACTCTGGTGGCTGATGTTATCTCAGATTGCAAGAAAAAGTGCGTTCGTTCGATCCAAAGAGACACAACGCTTTAAGGCAAAATTATGAGAATATAAAACGGACCGTTTGAGCCACTTTTTTATGAGAAGGGCAACCTTTCTGCCTTTGTAACGACACTGTTGTTTTACTGCTGTGTAAGTCATGCTCCTGCCAGCTACTTGCATCATGTAGCAGCTACTTGAGGTAGAAAATATTACTTAAAACTCACCTGTTTTCTGAATATAAGTAAGATTTCATTGCGAATATTGACAGCATACATGATGGATGTTTCTAGAGCTGAATGTATGTTTTACCTCAACACGACATGCATGCAGGAACAAGCACAACACCATGATGAAAGAATGTGGTTTTATTTTAGGTTCCCTCAAAACTCTTTGGAAAAAACCAAAGTGTATATGTAGCCCTATATGGAGTATAATAGTTCCTGAAGTTCTGCAATGAGGATCAAAGACACCAAGGACACGTATTCATTTTCTTAGACAAGCTTTTAAAATAGTATTTTATTTTTTGAGTCAGTGGTACATTTAAAAACAATCTACCATAAGAGTAAAAAGATTGTAGATAGTACAAAATGAAAGTGTGATGGCAATAAAAAATGCTAGAGTATAAAGTTAGTTTCCTTTCCCCTCCCAACACCCCACCCCATCATTGTCCAATGTTTCTCAAAGCCTCATATCTGGGAAAAAAGTGCCTCTTTTTTGTTGTTTTTTTAACTTTCAGCAATTAGGAAATTAAAAATATGTAAGGCATTCTTTGCAGGTACATTAATTCATTATTACACGAAAAGCAGGCACCATAAAAATTAAAACATTCTAAAAACCATCATATATACAAACTCTGTACAGAACGATGGCACAAGGACAAAGTGATTCCATTCAGTTCATCCTAATCCACGTGAAATATTACACATTTAAGAAAAGAAAAAGCTCTTCCCATTCTTGTACTCGACTGCTACATTCAGAAAGACCAGGAGTCTCCCCTCTGCCCATTGTATTTCTTTTCCTATACGTTGGTGGCCGTCGGCAGCAAACGGGCTTCCTTGCTTTACCCATCGATCAACGCCCAGAACGGCCAACTGCATGAAAATGGAGACGACCGATCACCAACGACTAATTCTACAGAGCCCATCAGCCATCGGTTTATTGTAATACAGAGGAATTCTTACAAAGAGAAGGCACATTTCACAAGTAAGCTGTGTCTGATTTTTAGCCCCGGGCAGAACCGTTATTTGGGGGAATCCTACGGCAGCTTCTCACCGCGAGGCCTCCTCCAACGTGCTCTGAATTCAACGCGAATACCCTCATGGATTCCTATATACACTGAGGTTAGGTACAAAACACTCAGCTCGTTTTAAACTCCACAGCTACCTAAAGGCTTTAGGTACAAAATATTCAACTCTCATTTTAATCTCCACAGCTACCTACGTGCCTGAAGTTATTCAGAAGAAGCAGGGGGAGGGTTTAGGGCCAGGGTGCTGTCAGTTGGTGAACACCTCCCTGTCTCAAGTAGAAACTCAGATTTCTTTCAAGTTCCGGGAGGGAATAACCCCAGAAAGAGGGGTGATGTAGTGTTGTTTCCGATACATGGCTAGAAATGGATTTCTTACCGAGTTAAAGTCATTGCACTAAATGTTAGATACTGCACGCCTGAATGAGGTAAACGTTATATACCATAAAATACTTAAGGAAATGAATTGTTACAGCTTTATCTTTGGAAAACAAAAGACCCGCTTCCTTCTTCACTGGACAATCCCGGAGTCGACCGACGTCTGTTTCCGAGTGGTCTTTGGAGGCGGCGGGGGTGGCGTCTTGCTGGGGAGCGGAGGCGGCAGGTGCTGCAAAAACACAATTTAGGAGAGACCGTGTTAGCGACAAATGGATTCCTGTAACATCTGCTGGTTCATAAATAACCGCGAGAGACAGCGGGGAGGTCTGGAGCCGCCCGACTCCTGAAAGCTTCCCCGCAGAATGTGCTGCTAAGAATACCCAACGTTCTCGGCCATCAGCTTAAAATATAACTCCTACTTTAGACAATAACAAACCCCTCTCAAGGGTTCCTGATTAATTAGCCCAGTATTTCAGGAAAAATCTTTTGAAAGCACTGGAGAAGTTTATAATTCCCCACTTTATATCATGATAGGATATTGATTGCTCGGGCTGTATCGATTGCCCTTGGTCTCTATGCGCTACAGAGCTTAAAAGCCAACTTGAAGCAACAGCTTCATTGCTTTGCCATTATTTTTGTATTTTGCACATTGAGAACAGAAATAATTAAAAAGAAACAGAGGAAACCATTTAAAGAGATAAGTAACTTGCAATTTACTATTATACATTCAGCTATAATTAAAATATTCACACCAGAAATCCAGACTGTTCAGATATACATATTTTAAATCATAAAAAAACCAACAAGAGCACTCTTGCTTAGATTCACCAGCTAATTGGACAAATTAAAAAAGTCATTATGGAAATGAAGACCTTTTTTCCATGACGTTCAATCCTACACGCGATGAAATCTGTTTCCGAGCGCAGGAGAGCCCTGCAGTTTGCTCACGGACTTTGCCGGCTGCTCTCCTGCTGCGTTTCGGCAACGCAGCCGCTGGTTTCCCCATGGCTGTGCTGCAGCGTCACACTCACAACTGCTGCTCTTTTCACGTTTTCTTTCTCTGTTCTTTCCTCCTAAGACTCTTCCCCTGCTCAGCCCTCCGCCAGTCAACACTTCTTGTTTTTCCAACAATAATGATGGTTTTTCACTCCCCTGTGTTTGTGTCTCAGGGTTCCCGTCCCACCTTACCCAGCCCACACTCCACGCGCTAACACTTCAAACCCCACGACATACAGCGACTGCCAGATTTCCTTCATCATCACTACAAAGCCAGTGCAAACATCTGTGTCCTGGTTTTGTTAAAAAACAAGTTTCTCTTTTAGTGAATTTGCCTATCAGCTAAAGCTTCATATGAGCTGCATTTTCCTGGAGAATCAGATCCATGTTTTGGTAAACACAGCAATGGAATGCGAGGTTATTGATAAGGACAGATTCACATCTCGCCAGAGGGGCAACGAGAAACAGGTGACCAAGAAACTGACCAACCGTGTATAACATCCCATTCATGTGATACTTAATATAAAAGTGGGAGATCACGAGGATCTCGTCCCTTAGTGTTGCACCACATGCACTGCACTTGCAACCTTGATACTCGCATCCCAACTTTTATTAATGCCTTGGACAAAATAACCAGTGATTTCTCAATCGTGGGAGGAAACTGGTTCACAAGCAATCGATAAACCTCGTGGAAGCGCGGCCAAAACAAGGCTGTTCCTTTCAAAGTCATCCAAGGCTGCTCCCCAAAAAGCAAAGAGGTGCAGGGTGATGCCAGGATGCTTCAGTCTTTGCCACGAGCCCAAGGAGCCTCAAAGCTCTCCTGCAATCTAGTGACCGCGTTAAAGATGTGTAAGTGCAGAAGGAAAACAGAATCTTTAAGGTGACTGAATACCCCCTCAAAGCAGCTCTTAAGGCAGCACGAAGCTATAAATCCAGAGCTTTTACCAGTTACACTTACTAATCACAGACTTAACAGAAAGGTGAGATGCTACTGGCAGGGGGGGGAAGGATGGATTTTTGTCGGAATATTTTTCCCGTGTCCTACCTGGAAATAGATCCTTTCTGAACGAACGTGGATCACAAACTGTCGTTGGTTAAGCCGTGCCCTGAGCTCTTCTGTCCGTTTTGTCACCGTCCCAACCAGCAGACCCAGAGCACCCCTCCCCATCCTCTCCAGCAGCATCACCAACACAAACACCTCCGTGCTCTCGTGTTCACAGCCCAGCTACAGTTCATACAAGCCCTTTTGAAGAAATAACCAAACTATTCAAAGGCTTTAGTCTCAAAAGAGCATTGCTGCTTGAAACACACGTGTCACAAAGCCCCTGCCGTGCAAGCAGCATTTTCCAGAGCAGGCTCCAAACCCGGCGCTATTTATTCCTGTCCTGTGCGACACAATGATCCCCGAGTCACAAAACCAAGTCAACGGACTAATACGTAAAGAAGACAAAATAAGAATGCTAAATGCAAAACTGAAGTGGGTTTTTTCCTTTTTTTTTTTTTTTTAAATAAAATGCCACTGCAAATCTGTTTCAAACTATTACAGTCAGAACCATCAAATTCTTCCTCTGCCTGACCAAACACTTTTCTTAAGCTGGTATGTTAAGTCAGCTCCTGAATCGCTACTAAGGCACCCCAATGAGAGCTGGACTGCCATCGTTATTCAGCCTCATGCGTTCAATTGTCATCTGTGGGTTTCAAAACTGCTCAGTTCCAGCCACGGATCCAGGCAGGGGCTAAAATACATCACAAAACATGAACGTTTCCTCGCTTCTTTGCTCTCAGATGATGCCTATAACACCATTTATCACTAGAAAAAGCCCTAACTTTGCCGACAGCATCGTTTGTGAAAATCCATTTTGAATTTAAAGAGTATATTGGCAATAATTCCCAAGTCGATCAGATCAAAGGCATTTTTCAAACAAATGAGCCCTTTATATTGATCAGAGAATGATCAAATTATCCCTGAAAACCTGCTTCTCAACAACAGGTACAAAGCAAATACAATGAGAATAAGCTAAATATATATGCTATAAATAACAAGCACAAAACCTACCAGGGCTTAGATTCTGCGAGCAAATTAAGCAGAAAGAAATAACAGAGATAGGTAGGTAATTATTATAATTGAATTTACAATTTCCATTAAAAAGCTGGATAAATTTAGTGCACGCTCATTTTATTAATAAGCTACCAATGAATATATTAAGTCGGACACGTAACGCTCGTCGGGGCATAATTGTTGAGAAATCAGCAGGACAAAAGGTGCCAATATGGAACTGGTGAAACTCCAGATCCAACCATCACTCCCTGCTATTCCAGCACAGCAACAAATCCAAACACTCTTTCCCTCTCCCTTTAATATCACGCTCAGAAAAACATTATTAGGCTTATGAAGTTCATTCTTTGCTACGTTTCCCCTTAGAAACTTTGACATACTAACCAGACTTTCCCTTGATTTTCTATTGAATTAAGAACTGCTTCGCAGAGTTCATGTTGATATTGCAGTGGTTAATTGTGAACTTGAAGCGCGCTTTTATTTCCCAACATAACGAGAGAGTCTGCTGGTTCACTCAGACCTATTTTGGGCAGAATCCTTGACTCACGGGCACCTCGGGGGAAGCAGAAACCTTATGTAAAGGCACATCTGCACCACAGAAGCAATCTGTTCCTTCTGCTTCAAAGACAAAATTGCTCCCATTTGTTTGGTTTTGTCCCTCACACAGAAAAGAATCGGGTTTAAAAACATTTGTCTCCATTCTCTTAGAAATATAACGCACACTACATTATCCATGTTCAGGATGCAAGAAAAATAAACTGAATAAGATAAAAAATGCATATTTTTATTCATTCTGTGAAGAAGCAAAATAAGATATAAGAATTATTTTTTAATCAGAAAAAACAACCAATTTGATCACAAACAAATGGTCCTTGTGACACTGTAAGAGATTCCTTCCTGTGTAATTGTTTTTCTTTGAAATTATACGGTCATAAGTACGACAAGCTACGGGGATCCAATCAAAATCACTTTAGTTTGAAGGATTAACAGATCTAATTAGGTCAGAAGCAGTAGAAATGAGACGTATATAGGGCTATCAACTACACAGGGCTGTGCTTCCAAACGCTGAGATTTGAATTGCTCCTTCTCGCGTGATTTTTAGAATGGAGAATGGAGCTGAATTGCCTGACAAGCACCAACTTGCTTATTTAATATCTGCAATGAAAAATAACACATAATGTGAGCTCGTGGAGGAATAACGCTCCTATTCTGAAAGAGTGATAATGCGCCAATGGAGAGATCAACCCAACTCCGTTAATTTGAACCAAATTATAGACAGTTTAAGCTAATCAGATGTTTGACCCAAGGAGCAAAGTTGTGTGGAAAAGACCGCAGGTAACCGCTGTGAAATGACTGTTCAAACCCTGTTGTCATACTTAATCTATTGGAGTTTCATTTGACTTTGTAAGGCAGCCGTGAGCTGCCCTTGCTGGAGTGAACTTAGGAAGAGAAGACAAGTGTGATGGGGCTGAGGGACCTGGGGGTTCAGCTGGAGAACAGGAGCTGAGGGGAGACCTTCTGATCTCTGAACTGCCTGAAAGGAGCTTGCAGCCAGGGGGGTCGGGCTCTGCTCCCCAGGAACAAGCGCCAGGAGCAGAGGAAACGGCCTCAAGTTGCGCCAGGGGAGGTTGAGGTTGGAGCTGGGGAACAATTTCTTCCCCAAAGGGCTGTGGGGCATTGGAACAGGCTGCCCAGGGCAGTGCTGGAGTCACATACTGGGGTGGGTTAGAAGGGGGTGGTCAGTAGGTCAGAGAGGTTCTCCTGCCCCTCTGCTCTGCCCTGGGGAGACCACACCTGGAATATTGTGTCCAGTTGTGGCCCCTCAGTTCCAGCAGGACAGGGAACTGCTGGAGAGAGTCCAGCGCAGCCACCAAGATGCTGCAGGGAGTGGAGCATCTCCCGTGTGAGGAAAGGCTGAGGGAGCTGGGGCTCTGGAGCTGGACAAGAGGACACTGAGAGGTGACCTTATTCATGATGATCAATATGGAAAGGGGGAGTGTCAGGAGGATGGAGCCAGGCTCTTCTGGTGACAACCAGTGATAGGACAAGGGGCAATGGGTACAAATTGGAACACAAAAGGTTCCACTTAAATTTGAGAAGAAACTTGTTCGGGGTGAGGGTGGCAGAGCCTGGCCCAGGCTGCCCAGGGAGGTTGTGGAGTCTCCTTCTCTGCAGACATTCCAACCCGCCTGGACACCTTCCTGTGTAACCTCATCTGGGTGTTCCTGCTCCATGGGGGGATTGCACTGGATGAGCTTTCC
This sequence comes from Streptopelia decaocto, assembly GCF_964273445.1. Classification (NCBI taxonomy): domain Eukaryota; kingdom Metazoa; phylum Chordata; class Aves; order Columbiformes; family Columbidae; genus Streptopelia; species Streptopelia decaocto. The sequence goes on along the minus strand of NC_138659.1, from coordinate 70,087,540 downwards.
AGGTCCCTTCCAACCCTGACATTCTGGGATTCTGTGATCCCTGGAGGGGTTGAACAGACACGCAGATGAGGTTCTCAGGGACATGGGGTATTCCTAGAGTTGGTCTCGGTGATCTTGAGGGTCTCTTCCAACCAAAGCGATTCTATGATTCTATAATTTTAAGAGTCCTTCTGCAGAGGTGCCCTTTGTGTACTCCCACCCCCTCCTGGGGCAACATGAAAGGTCCCTCAAAACAGGGAACATCAAACTGCTTTGAATCAGCAACTCAGATTGGTTTTGTTTTTGTCAGGATGTGCTGTGCCGATGGAGGAACGTTCATCGCTGGAGGGACGATGCTCCTGGGGGTGATGACGGTGGATGGGGGCCTAGCAGAGGTCTGCACCCCTCGCTGCTGCTGGGTACCAGCTGTGTTAAAGCACAACCAATGCAATTTTCCCTCCGTTGAACCACATTTCTGCATGCGGAGGCTATCAGTATTCCAGACGCCAGCTAACTCCATTTTCAAAAAGCGCTGTTTTTCTGCTCCGGTCCGTACATAAACAGAGCTCAGGAGGTATGAGCAATGCCCTCGGAATTAGGTTTAGGCTCCAGACTGAAACTGTATTTCTTACTGAAGGCCTGGGCCCTGCGAGAGCGATAAAGAAACGCGTTACCGACCGGCCAGAGCACAACCCGCCGTGATCCTGTGTGGTGCTGAGGGCAGCGACACGGCCCCTTCTGAAACAAAATCACGGGTGCTGCTCAGGGACACATCACGGGCTCTATATCACCGGGCAGACAGCAGAAGAACACATTTTTCACTCAAAATCCTGTAATAAGCAGTGGCAGCCCATTGATTTGGAGACTTATTAAAAAGTGACTGTGAGCTTTGTAGAAAGTCTTTGCTCGGCAAAAGCTTAACCCACCAAAGCCCAGCCCAGCTGGGCCGCGGCGGAGACTTTGCACTGGAGGAAAAGCTTGCACTGCTTCCCATCTCCAGCAGGCAAAAATAATGATAAGACTGTAAATAAAAACCAAATTTTAACTTCTTTTCTTTTGGGCACCTTATATACTGCTAGGCATCATGGAAAGCCTTTGGTCAGAGAGTCTGTTATAAAAAAAATCTGGAGTATTAGGAAGAAGAGGTGACATTTATTTCCATTTAGTGAGCGAATGCAGCCCACAAAGTCAACTTTTTAATTTAATGTAATGGATTAATAACGCACTTTTTCCAATTTCGCATTTTCCCGCATCTCCATGGGATGCTGCTGTGGGGAGGGAGCCGGGGTGAGCCCTCAGTCACCAAACCTGCGCTGGGGGGTCCCAGGGAGGGGGCACCAGGATGCTCAGATCCCCACCAGCCCCAGCTTGGGGAGATGGGCCCAGGGGCTGCACTTTGGGAATGAAGGGGATTTCTCCTGAGAAATAACATCAGAGAAAGAAAACTCGCAGTGTTCCCTAATTACCTGCCCCCTCTGTAGTTTCAGCCGGGTTTCTACCCTCAACTCTTTGCCCACATCAGCACAGCACATTTGCTGAAGGTTCTACGGGGTCTCCCCGTGGCCAACCTAAGAGATAATGGTCAGCAGAAGAAAACATGCATCCCAACACATAAAAAATCCCCCGGATTTTTCCTTCTGTGCAAACACTTCCATTACATCTGAATAACCATCCGAATAACCATCTGAATAACCATCCGAATCTCCTCGCATCACCCACCACTTCAGCCTTTGCTCTCCCGTCCTTGCCAAGTTCTGCAGCTACACCAGACTGATCCAGATCTTCTCATCCAAACCATTATCTGATGCTCAGTAAGTGTTATCGCCGATATTATAAATGTAAGTGCTCCTTTGTCTATTTTGAGTTTCCCTTCTCGCTGTGAATACTAAGCAGGCGGTTGATTTGTATGCAAGGGTATACGGATGAACCCATAAAGAACGAGAAGTGCCTAAAGGAATCCCTTGATGGAATAATAATCCTTGCAGGAGTTGTAGACTTCTTTTTTTTTTTATGTTCCCATATATTATTATGAACATCTTTAGCAGAACAAATCATACAGTGAGAGAAAATATATATAAGGGTATCACAGTTAATGAATAAGAAGACAATCAGAAAATCATAATTAGATGATCATTGGGATAAAAGACTTAAGGCAGACCAAGTTAACGCTGGACTCCACATAATCTGACAGTGTCAGACAGTGAACGACGCTACTGCTCGCAGTTCAATTTGAAGGATTTGCTGCATTTATCACGGGATGTCTTTTGGTTCACTACAGCACTTTTTTGGGGTTTCTCAACTGACTGCAAGGCGGAGTGAGCCACGTAATAATCTCTCATACAAGGAGGTATTTCCAGTTTGAAAGCTACTAAGATAATCTTATCTACATTTTTTACTGATTTTTCTTCCCTGATACAAAGCGTGTGTAATTTAAAAGATGATCAGTTTACTAGGCAGAGAATTATCAAGTGAAGAAGCATGTAGGTATTTGACCCATGAAACACAAGGCATTAAAAACTGTGGAATGGAATTTAATCACAGCAGTAATAAGAATTTACCCATCTGATCTTTCATTCCCAGCACTACTCATTTTCTTTATGTTCTTTAACAGCTTCCCTCCTACAAGCCTGATGAAATAAACGCACAGAATGATTGTTATAAGACTAGAAGCCCTTCCTTAAATTAATTCTAAGACTAATACATGTGACAAATCTGCTTTAGATCAATGTTTTAGGCTTTGAAACTATATTCACTTGTCTCAGAAAGTTTAGAAAAATACAGATGCTAAAGAAAATTCTGATTATATCTGACCGCATTTCTAAGGTACACTTGAACCTTGAGGTCTTCCAACACTTGGTGTTGAACAACATGTCTCATTTCTATAATTATAAAATACATTAAACAAAAAAAAAGAGTCTGAGGGGTGAAGACTGTAAATGTAGTAAGATCTGAATCTGAATGAGACTGCAAAAAACTAAGGGAGAATATTGCTACTATTTTAATGAACTTCCATTTAATGATGTGGTCACATCTTCATCAGCAACGAGACCAAGGCTGGAACTGGAGTCGCCCTCAGGTCTGGGCTCCAACCATCAGCGCCCGGTGGCATTTGAAGTAGTTCGGTAAATATCTCGCATTTATCTGCTGCGTGGAAACCCCTTCAAACAACCTCCCAAGGAAGGGAAATGGAACCTGCTATTGGGATTTTATTTCTCACCATGTGTTTTATCATCTCATTGTTTAATGCTTTTTAGCTAAGAACTGAACTCAAATCAGCAATCCTGAGCTACTACTATGACCTAAAACTTATAGTATATCATAAAAAAAAAAAGTATTTATTACCCTGGAGATCATATAGAAAGAAGTTCAAGAAATTTGAAACCTAATTTGAATTTCTTGGTTTTCTTCATGAAGATGGATCCTCAGCAAAACTCCTGGTGCCCCTCCTGCACATTCTGCAATTTTCCACTTGGAGGGCTGTATTTGGGTCAGGCCAGAGCTGGTCCCCCAGAGAGGAGCCAGGGAAAGGGGTAACAGCTTAGTATAGTTTGATGGAAATTAGAAGAAAAGGGTTCACAAGAAAACGTAGTCAAAATATTTACTAAAACCATCCAGTTATTGGGAAGAACTATGGAAGAGATGATGGGAATAGAGAATTTTTCAATGTATGCATATGAGTAAAACATTGTATTTTGAATAGCACTATTAGCGTGAAAATACTGAATTCCTACAATAACACAGTTGCTATTTCAACCCTGGAAAAAGGCAGACTTGTGTACTTTGTGCGCTGTGATAGTCTGTTAAACAAAACCATTCCCAAAGTGAACACTGAATTCCTGCCTGCCTGCTGAGATTAGAGATGCTTTCTCTAACCATGGAAGATACTGAAAAGCAAATTACTCAACAGAATTTCATATGAATGATGAACTTCAGAGAAATCCTGGAAGATACCTCTGCAAACAAAAAAGAACCATTACTGCTGAGAATTTTTCCACAGAATAACAGCTTGGCCAAAGTTACACATTTCAAAGGATATAAAATCCTCTTTAAACATATTTTTTGCTTCAAAAAGGAAATAATTGGCCCTTCTCAAAAGTGCTGCTTTAAAGAAAAGGACCAAATTATTTGTAAAAGCTTCCAGGAAACAAGGAAGAAAGTTGAAAAAGTGTATTTTCTTCAGAAAGCTGCAAAGCCTGCCGATGATGAAGAGCATTTCCGAGCTCCTTCCCGCAAAGGGGACACGCGTGTTTGCCTCTGGGCAACAAGTGGTGATTGAGCGTCGAAAGATATCGGGTACACGTTTGATTTCCTTTCCTGAGACAGGATTGAAAGGCTATTCAATCTAATTTGCTGCTGAGAACGTCTCCTGTAGGTTTAAGCTTCGTTACCAACACAGCTGACAACATCGTGCTTTGTCTTGTCCACCAGAATGAATCCAACCTCCCGTCAGGTTGGTCCCTATGAGCAATGATGTTCCCTCACATTCCAGTGGCAGAAACATCTGGATTCCACCTCGCTGAGCACCATGTAAAACAGAAACGCGAAGAAAACTGTGGGAAATTATGGTTAGTGAGAGAACTCACCCTTTGATGGGCGGGGGGGGAGGTCGTCGGGCTGATCAAGTCTTGACTTTCCATCAGGTTCCCATAGTCAGCCGTGCTGCCCTTGAGGGGCAGGGGAGGAGGAACGTCGGGGATGTCGGAGCTGGACATGCCATTCAGCTCCAGATCTGCAAAAACCAACATGGAGTCAACTCTTTCAGTGGCTGAATTGAACCCAAAGACACAGACGGTGCCAATTTTTATGGCGACGATACCGCGGGAATGCTGCACCTGCAATATCGTCTTCCTTTATAATTATCTGCATCATCTAGTGAGGGATTTTAAAGCGAAGCAGAAGAATTAACCCACCCCTGCATCAATGGAGCTGCACTGGGCCAATTTTTAGGATGCACTCAAGATACTCATAGCTTAGCAAATATAATTTTCTCAGCTGTGAGCTCCGCATTTACACCTTGTACATTAATATACAATAGAAGCTTTGAAAAGCGCGCTAAGAAAATACAATCGGGCTAAGCTTTATTTACCTTTCCCCAGTAAAATAAAAGCTCCTTTCTAATAAAATTCACAAATGAAAGCCTGTAATTAACTACATCTCTCTCAAAAACTTTAAAACTCCAGCTAACTGTAATAAATGAGCAGTCATTAGCTGTTGAGTAAATAAAATCATGCATGAGACTGTACAAAACATTTATTATTACTGTTTGCTGGGTAGAAAGTTCCCTTTTCTGAGCAGATAAATCCTACCAGGTATGTGCTGGAAAGGTGAACAGCCCGAGGGACAATAAGGTTTATTGAGGCCTGAGTGATACATAGGGTTTTGTGTAGAAATCCACCCACGGTGTTTTTCAGGGTAATTCACTCATTTGAACGTTGGCAAAACCCACTGTGAGCTCTACCAGATAAGAAACTTAATTTATTTTTGATAAACCAGGGAAGTGTTTTCATTTAGGAAATGAAAAAAGGTGATTTTTCTTTTACTGGGGTGATTTGTGAAACAAATGGAGGACTTGTTTATGCAGATATTTTTAGTGCAAGGTTCCTATTGATACCTTACAAAATGTGTCCTTTTATTGTTCTCTACAATGGCCTCTCACCAACACAATTTAACTGCAAGGTGCCTGTATTGATTTGTCACTGAAAACTGTCATTTTATGCTTCATCCTTTCACTTGAACTTTCAGCTACGCCACGAAGAAGAACATTTCTCCATCCTGGGACTTCAGACTTTCAGTGGCTTCTTCTACATCGACCGAAATTGCTGTTTGTCCTCCAGCACCTGAGTTTCTCATCACTTTTTCCATTGCTCCTGTTTTTCATCCTCCCTTTTCTACACATACAGGATTTCTCCATTCCCAAACCATCCACAATACGATCTTTTAGATACCTCCATGAGAATCTACTTCTGCTAAGCTCTTGCCATAAAAACATATACATGGAAAACATTTATAACTGAACATGCTCAGCGTCACCTCCCTGTTCATAATGAAGCATTAGAAATTTAGTCTTACAGCCTTTTAGGAGCTGAATTTAACCATGCTGACCACTTCATATCTTACATGATATTACAGTGTATACTAATGGCCATTACATGTAGATGTCTTTTTGTAAGGCAGCAATAAATCCCTGTAAATACAGGCAGGATATTTCCATCCACACGAACAATATACATTAACTACATATTTACATTCAGCCTGATGAACAATATAGTAGAACAACAATGTTCTATAAAGAAAATAAAAAATATGTGATGCGTTTAACTAATCTCTCACATGGTTTAATGAAGTCCAGGAGTCACAACACGAACCTCAGTAATTTTCAGTCCTGCTTCACGAGGCTCTATTTGTTACAGATCTATTAATTTTCTCCTGCTTGATTCAGCTGGAATATACTTCACTGACTCCGTTGCTATACAAATAATTCCTCATCATTTCTGCTTTGCTATCTTTACTCAAGGTGTTTTATCGGACCAGTGTGGTCCGTGCTGCTCATTCCTTTCTGGCACTGAGAACATCCCTGAGATCAGTCAGACAACTTGTATTTTCATCTTAACCTAACGACCAAATCTTACACTCCGTTCTCCTCAAGTGCCAGCTAACAAGCAGGCAGTATTGCCCAGCAACCCATTAACTGCTTTTAGCCTATTTGGGCACCCAAGCAACTACTTTATCCTTGGAATACCTCAAGAAATTTATCACTACAATTCCTCAAACTATTACAGACAAGTCCCGTGGATTTCGCACCAAGCTGAACCTATTTTCTATAATACCCATAAATCTCCAGCTAAATATTCTCAGAAAAACATGATAGTTTCAGATACAAAAACAAACCAAAAAAATAAGAAACAATCCAATTCAAAGAGCATTTTTTGCAGAAGCACAGATGCTCTACTTCTCTATATTCCTTTTTTTTCTCAGCATACTGGTAGTTTTTGGCTATCAAGTTGTAAGGAAAGGAGAGAGTTCACAGTTACCAAAATACTTGTTTTAGGTGTCTGACTATGCAAAGGAAGCGCTGCGTTGATTTGCACTTGCTTATCCCTCCTCCGTGTCTGCAACCAACACCTTCAAACCATTAAAACAAATCCACATTCCTTTGGGAAGACAAGTCTATTGGTGCAGATTGGTGGAATGAACACGTTCCTGCTCACAGGACACGCGCCTGCAATTGGCAACAAGAGTTTTCCAAAACACGATGGAAGGGAAAAGCTTCCGAGTATCAAAAGAAGTAAATAAAACAAACTGATGTTGATCAAACAATATTTTTATATCAAAACTTATCATCTATTTTCCTCTTTACTGACACCAAACTCTTCACTATTGTACTAGCATTTGGGTACATGTATCCAAAAGATGGTTTGTATTTTTTGGGTCACATGCAGAACTGGAACCTCTCAATCAGAGCTTTTGGAAAACAGCACTGTAAAAGAACGAGGTGTTGTATTACACCCCGTTTTGCAACAGGCTTTCCTGGAGATGGAAGCAAATAGGTATTTTCCAGAAGAACTGAGGGACAGATGTCAATGTCAAACAAAAACTACATCAAAAAGACTGACTTGTTTTTCCGTTCTGGCTTGTACTCACTACACAGCAAATAAAAGTTATTCTAAGGTATAATTATACCGTAAGACTATTTTTTCAGCCTTTATGCTCCAAAATACCCTCAATTCAACACAGCATCAAGTACAACACTAATTTTTGACAGCTACTCTATACCTAAGTAATTTTTAATGGTTACTTGGAAAGGAAAAGAAACTTTTTCAATGCAAGAATTTTCACAGAATCACAGAATCAACTGGGTTGGAAAAGACCTCAGAGATCATCAAGTCCAACCCTTGGTCCAGCTCCAGTCCATTGACTAGATCACGGCACTAAGTGCCATGTCCAGTCTCAGTTTAAAAACCTCCAGGGCCGGTGAGTCCAGCACCTCCCTGGGCAGCCATTCCAATGCCTGACCACTCTCTCTGCACAGAATTGCTTTCTAATAGCCAGCCTAATTTTGCTTGCTTTTGTAACATGTTGAAATAATTTTTGATGGCAAATGCAAGGAGCATGATGTTAAGAGGTGAGAGCAGAAAGACCAACTGAAAGAACTCAAATCAAGGTGTAATGCAACGCTTGGGGAACCCATCTCCCCACTGGTTATTTTGCGTAAAATACTGGATATAAATAAAGTTGAATTAAACGTAAAGACTTACTGGACTGTATGCTGAAGGAAAGCTTTGTCCGTGGAGTTATCGGGGGCGGCGTCCCTTGGGAGCTGGGGGGTGACGGGGAGACGGAGAAACGTCTTTCACTGGAAATGACGTTGATGACTTGGCTTTTTGGCCTCTGCGGTCGCAGCGGGCTGATCTGCACAAGGACAAAACCAGGGAAAATCCCACTGCGGCACAGCACCGGTACGAGCAGATACCGGCTGGTACCACCACTATGGTGAGACACCAAAGGAATATATTAACATATTGTTACCCAGCGTCAGACCTTGGGAATGCTGCCTTTTCCCCATGGCCTCCTGAACAACGAGCGTGCAATGATAACACCCAACGCTTCTGATTTAATGCAGTATTTCAGAGCTCCAAATATTCCTCCCCTCTTCCCAGAAATCCCAATGAGGCTCAATCCACGCGTTTTCCTGTAGCCTGGCACATTTTTCTGCGAAGCAGAGCCAACTCCCCAAACACTTGCTTAATAACAGCTAAACAAGTCTAGATCCTTACATAAAATTATACAACATTCACAGCCTTTTCTTCTCACAGGGCTCTACATTCCTTTTACAATTTATGTCTTTAATTGTCTGCACGGTCAAACTCTCTTCTGATGAAGTCATCAGCTGTCCAGACACACTTTCTTGATGGTGCATGCTTGTGCTTATATTTAATTCACTGAAATATCCATATTGTTCTGCTCTGGCTGCTTCACGGTCCATTTAAGTTTTCCATCAGAAACCCTGAAGTGATATTTGTAATACGATGGGCAACTTATGGTGACTCCTTTTACTGACCCTAATTCTGAGCTCTGCTGTTTGTTACCCATCCCCATATTTCTCGTAATCACAGCTGAGAAAGGGATGTTTTATTTGCAGGAGATCACAGGAAATGGAGCAGCAGCCTGAAGTCGAGACGGGAAGAGCAGCCAAGGTGCTGCATTAGGACAAAACGGAAAATGCCAGCAGCAATTCACGCTTTTTTGAAGAATTCTGCCGTTTTACAATGTATGTTGTGAAGGAGAAATCGAAAATGAGGTAGGAGCGCTTCCTTCTATTTTCAGAAAATAAACCCTAAGAGGGTTTGCATCAAAGGCTCCGTCTGAGACCCTTCTATGAGAAATGAATGACCATAAAGCATGTAAATTGTTTTGAAAGTTCGTCAAGACCTCAGGGCAACCTGAAATTTGCCCGATACCAAAATCCAAGTCCTAAATACTCCCAAGTTTTGTTCTTCCCAGATCTTTTAAAGCCTCCTTTTAGCAGAATGGATAAACGTGGCAATGACTTTCTCAGAGGCTTATTATTACAAAAAAAAGCAACTAAGGAAAATACAATTATTGACTGGGAAAGCTGCAATGTCAGAATCAAGAGAAAAACCAAAAACTAGATTCAAGTTCCCAAGTTAACCTGGTCTGTAGCTACTTACGTCAAATGAATTTTAACTTCTGCGCCTGACGAGCTTGGTCCTCTTCTTAAAGCTTCATATAAATCACAGTTCCGCTAGGGAGTATGAACCCTTTGGAGACCACTAATTCATAATGAACCCATTGCTAATTTAGTTTTGGTCTAACGAAAACAAGATCAATAGCGAGTGATGTTAGACGCCACTAAATCAATCAAACGTACAGCCTGTTATTCTGATTTCTAACTCGAGCTTTTGGGTGGTCTGTTAAATACTTGGCTTCAGTGTTAGGTTTGCTATCAGCTCATGGAATCAAACAACTAACAATGACAATTTACGTTAAAGAAGTTTATGTGATACTTAAGATAAAAATCTCTAGAAGACTATAAAGACTTTACTGATCTTCTTCACATACCAAAGTGCTTAATTTATCTTCTGATAAGATCACAGGAGCACAGGATCTCTGTAATGAGGGCTCGGGTTTTGATCAGTCAATAAATTCATTATGGCAACACTGAAATTTGGAAAAAAGTATCTAAGCCATACAATTAAACAAACTGGCCTCTGAATGCTCCTTTTGAAAGAAAATGTAAAAGCTCCGGGAAATAATTCTGCAGTTTTATACCCTTCCCACGTTCTTCCATGATGATTCATTTGCTGCCCTGAAATACAATTTTCCTCTTCTGTGGCTGATGCTCTTGTCCCCCAAGCTCTGCTGCTCCTCTGGGGACCCGGGAGATGCCACCGCGATGTTCAGGCTTAGGCAAAACATGACTGCTGCAATGTGCTGAGTTCAATGCGTCTGCATCAAACTAGGGCTGACCCAAAATTTACTGAAGTCAATGGAAAAACTCACCGGCTTCAAAGGAGTTGGGGTGAAAAGTCTGGGACGAACAGAATGGATTTTAATTGGAGTTTTTGCTGAGCTAATACTGGGCCTAAGGCCACATCAGACAAAACAACTCTGATCTTCCCAGAAGTCAGAAGATGCATCTGAGAGATTAACTCATTTCTGGATGGAAAATAAGGAGCAAATCCAGGAAACAGAGAAACTGTGGCTGAAGGTCTAAGTAATATTCTGCTACAAATCCCAAACTGAAAGACTTAGAGGATCTTTTCATCACAGGTCAGACAATAATTACTTTAAAAGTCCAATGTAAACGACACAGCCATCAACAAACGACTCTGCTGAGTTACAAGCTGGTCCTACAAGCACTTGCACAAATCTTTAAAAGAACATTACATTTATTTCTGGAGGGCAAGTTTTAAACTCTTGGCCTCCAAACAGGTGTCCGGGCAGAGATTTGGAGGTTACAGTTTGTTCACGCCCTCCCTGCTCCAGCTTAAAACCGCCTCGCTTTCCATTCCCGAGCTAAAACCTCTCAAGTTACCTAAGCCTTTAGGACCGTTTCAGTGAATTAAATATATGCCAAGAAGACAGAGCTTAAGAGAGATATGTCCCGTAGTTAATATTCTTACATGCAGCCAGCAGTGGAACTGCTTATGATTTTCTGCTCAAAACAGCCTTTCAAGAAGACGTAATTGCCATGCACGGAGTGACCTTGTAACACTTCCACCAAAAGTGTCTTGCAGTAGTCAGCTGAAATACGAGAAAACCCATCGCGATCTACTGGGAACCATAAATTCAAAAGGCTGCTGAAATGGTGGCGTTTATTTCACTTACGATATACCATCTGTTCCTTTTATCAAATAGTCGTATGTAGCTTTTGGTTAAGATCTTCATACAGGGTCCACTGTTTTTTTACACTGTAAATAAAATCTGTATTTTTGATTCATTATCACACATTAATATCGGAGCGTTTTTCCTTAAGAGTTATTTTTGGTCTGAAAATAAACTAAATCAAAAAACTCAACCTTTTTCCTTAAAAAAGAGAAAGAACACTGCTCAGAATTAGATAAAGCATCACTTGCTAATAAAGTTACCGTTTCTGAAAGGATCACTGCTTCAGACTGCTGCAGAGAAATATCCGTAGATTTAAAATCTTTATCAAATATCTCTTGATGCTTGCTGTTCCTTTTCTCCTTCTTCTTTTCTTTCTTATCTTTATCTGGGTCATCCTTGTCCAATTTATCTTGAGACCTGGAATGCATCTTTTTTGGCAAGAGGGGCTCCAGCACAAACCTAAAGAAAAATGTTGTCGCTTAGATCAATAAAACACTATTTTCAAAACACCTTATTTTCATTTACATATTTCCCAAAGTCTCACTTGAGTTAACGATGCTCTGCTAATCCAGGAAAACTAATTAGAGAGAAAAGGGAGGGGGCAGAAGGTCATAACAATCATAATTGTCTTAGAATAAAATTTACTGCAGAACTGCTGAAGAACCAGCACTGCGTATTTCCCTGCTCTGTAGTAAATTTACTGGCTTACAGCTACACAAACTCCCGCTTCACTGTATGTGGTTTACATAGAAATGAGTTTCTCGTTCAGCACTCCCACTATAGATGCTGGGGCACCAGCAGGCGCCTGGAAACTCCAGTGGAAATCAGCACCATACAAGTGCCGTATAACTGTACATTATGTTAAAGAAATGTCACCCCCACCCTCTGCACCTTGGGGTGGCTTTAAGAATTTCTTTATAAACTAGTCAAGAGGGCAAATTCCTCCTGGGATTTTTGGTTTTTGGTAGACAAAGAAGATGTATTTATTATCCAGAGGAGGAATAACAGTTGAGAAATTGTTCTGCAGAGGTGTCGTGATTTTGCGTTGAACACGTACAACACAAAGCACTTTCTAATCCTTGTGACTCATCAAAAGTACCTTTTCATGGAAAAAAAGCAAACATCACTCCTAATGCAAAGGAAACACCTATACATTGCACAAAAGCATGAGGCAGAGGTTTAATCACAGACACAAGCACCATTCCTGCGCATAATAACACCCCATGTGTGTATGTTTGGTTTTGCATGCATGAGGAAATATATAATATTGTCCTGGTTTTGTTAAAAACAAGTTTCTCTTTTAGTGAATTTGCCTGTCAGCTAAAGCTTCATATTAACTGCATTTTCCTGGAGAACCAGACACGTTTTGGTAAACACAGCAACGGAATGCTAACTTATTGATAAGCACGGATGGACATCTCGCGAGAGGGGCAACGAGAGACAAGTGACCAAGAAACTGACCAACCGTGTATAACATCCCATTCATGTGAATACTTCATATAAAAGTGGGAGATCACGAGGATCTCGTCCCTTTGCCTTTTTCCCTCTTTTCCTCATGGCCGACATTAGGAGAGGACCTTGCGAGTCGTCCCTGCGAACTGAGGCCAGTGAGAGACTGAATCCAGCTCCGGTTGGCTGCAGAGTCCAGTCCAGGACTTCGGGTGCCGGCTCTGCAGTTGCTGAGACTTTCAAGATTGGTTTTGTATATTTTGTATTATTTTCTCTATTCTTACTAGTAGCATTAGTAAAACATTGTTAATGTTTCCAGCTCTCTTCTCTCTGTCCTTCTTTCCCTCCCGATCGCCTGTCCTGAGTGGGAAGGGGGAGAGGGAGGGGCAAAAGGGGGAAGTGGGGGGGAGAGGAGGTGAACAATACATCTGCCAGGGTTTTATTGTCACCCCGCAATCTAAACCCTCGACAAATATATAATTTATCCATAACGTATCCATATGAGTGTGCACTCACAGACCCACAGCTCCGATCCCCTAGAGCACACTCTGGTGAGGGGGAATGAAAAATTGGTCAGACAATAACTAAGGGCAAGGTTGATTTCCAAAAAAGCCAGTGTATTTCCCACCTGGAATGCTCCAGGTGTATGAACATGCGCTGTTCCATCAGCTCTGCCATTTGCACAGTCCATGACTAACTAAAATCATACCCTAGTTCAAATTACATGGACAGATCTGAAGAGAAGGTCTCAAATCACCACATTACGAAACCAAAACTAAACCAAAAATCCCCAGACAAAGAAACCAGATGACTTTTTAGAATTGTAAAAGTATTTACTCTCTCACAGTGACACATGAACCTACAGGCCATAATCTTTGCTGTGAAATACCGGAGGGTTCATATCTCAATTTGCAGTGAAGCTGCAGCCCTGAGGAGAAGGACTTGGGGTGCTGGTTGACGAGAAGGTCAACATCACCCATCAATGTGTGTTCACAGCCCAGAAGACCAACTGGGGCTGCATCCAAAGCGTGACCAGCAGGTCAAGCGGAGGGGATTCTCCTGCTCTGCTCACCCTGGTGAGACCCCACCTGCAGTGCTGTGTCCACCTCTGGGACCCTCAACATAAGAAGGACATGGACCTGTTGGAGCAAGTCCAGAGGAGGCCATGAAGATGATCAAGGGCTGGAGCAACTCTCCTATGGAGACAGGTTGAGAGATGGGGTGTTCAGCCTGGAGAAGGCTCCAGGGAGACCTTATTGAGGCCTTTCAGTATCTAAAAGGGCCTGTGAGAAAGATGGGACAGACTTTTTAGCAGGGCCTGTTGTGATGGGACAAGGGGTGATGGCTTTAAACTGGAAGAGGGTAGATTTAGATTAGCTATAAGGAGGAAATTCTTCACCATGACGGTGGCGGGACACTGGAACAGGCTGCCCAGAGAAGCTGTGGATGCCCCAACCCTGGAAATGTTCAAGGTCAGGTTGGATGGGGTTCTGAGCAACCTGGTCTAGTGGACGGTATCCCTGCCCATGGCAGGGGGTTGGACCAGATGATCTTTAAGGTCCCTTCCAACCCAAACCATTCATTGATTCTAATCCTAATCATCTCCATTAGCAGCAACATCCAAAATCATTTTGTTGTTGTTGTTTGAAGCCCTAAAGGTCCTTCAGTTTTCAGCCTGTGTGAGGTCATTTGATGATAATGATGATGAAAGATGCTCAAATCAGTCCCCGCTGCAACAGCCCCTGCACCATTACCCTCACAACCAAAGCCAAAATCACACGGGTTGGGAGGCAAAACTGCAAGCTTTTCTCATTCCCATTTTACAGACAGGGAAAAAGGGTGACAAGGACTTGCCCAGGGCCACAAAGCCCATCAGCAGCAAAGCCCAGACCAGAAGACAGCTCTCCCAACGCCATGTGTTTTAGCCACCTAAATAGCGTATTTTATCTGCTTCTTCTGGGCTCTGCTGTAAATGCAAGTTTCCAAGAGGAATCGCCATTCTTCCGACAATTATTAATTGCTTTGCTTCTAGCCATTACTACTATTACTGCTATTAGTTATTTGTACGCAATGTATCGGTGATAGAATGCGCTAGTGTGCCATGCTCCTACGTGAGGTACATTAGGACTTAAAACAGATGGCAAATCACACGGGGACTTCCCCGCTCCCAGCCACTGCTTCTAAGTGCTCACATTTGTACTTCTAAGTCCCATTTTAAGCAGTGAATAAACCCAAGGTCCTTTTTTAAAGTCGGTGTTTTATTTATACACAGAGTTGGGAGTTGTAAAAGACATCCTATGTCAATGTCTGCTTTGAGTTTTTACTGTTTAAAAGCTCTAAAGCAGAAGCTGAGAGATGGTGTAAAATATAAATCAACTGATCTGGGCAAGACAGTCTGTCAGCTCCATTTTTAATTGTTCTTCTCTTTAATTTCAGAATTAACATATGAAGAGTGGGAAAATGGGAAGCAGGAGAGGACAACAGACCATAAACCCAAGGAACTATAGTAGGTTCATGGGCAAACTTCTTCCAAGTTAGTAGTGACAAACCACCCACATGATTTTTATGGTCATTTGAATTTCTGAGGTTTTTCATTATGTTATTTACGTCTGATGATTTTTTTTTCTCCGGCTCCACTAATCAAGCAAATGAGCTTTTTTCCAGGTCTTCTAAGTGATGATAGTTGCTCATTATATTTGTGGATGAATTAGTCAAAATGCGTTATTGTCTCTGCCGTCCCACATTTATATCAACATGACTCAGCACAGAGTGTAACGTAAAGAGAGCTGAATTGTGCTCTGTTTGCTGTTCTTCCCCATGGTACATAAACTGTTTGTAATCAAGGTAAGCATCACGCTGGTCCTTAGGTGCTGTATTTAATTTTACTTGATGCTTTTACTCTCTAGTCAGGTAATAACTCGCTCTGAAGGTGCACAAGGGACACAAATGTTTGTAGCACATCTCAGTACATCAGCGGCCCTTCTGGAGGCTTTTAAAAAACTGCCGCCTCGCTCAAATATTGCATTTCTGGATTACGGGAATGCCCGGGGGGAGGAAGAGGGAGGAAAGGGACTTCTGAGGCTGCATGGAAGCCCCAGAAAGAAAACTGGTTATTTTGTTCTTTCAAGGGATGCGACTGTGAGACGGGGTTTATCGACAGAATTCCCAGTTCTCATGTGAAATATCTTGATAAGTCTTAACATAGAATCTTGCCATAAGCAGCTTTTCCTCTGGCAGCAAAAGGGAGAAGAAACGATTGAGCCGTTAGCTAATCCCTTCCTGCTCCCAAAATCCACCTGTTAACTGTGACGGGGCCAGCGGAACACGTATCATCACCGACTTTGCCTTCTAAACTATCACACTTGCAATATTTTAAAAGGGGATAATTTATCTCCTCTTTGTTTGGAGGTTTTTGTTTAAAAGCTTAGGGGGGTTGTTTCCCTTTGTTTTAAAGAGGAGTGAGAAGAGTGTTATAATTACCTTGGTTAAAAAAAAGGACAAGGAATGTATCTTGAGATAGATGTCTGTATAGGTTGGGTTTTTTTTAGCCAATATTAGGGTTGCACTTGAAAGTGCCATCCCAACCCTACACTAGTTGTGTCACATTAATGTTGGTGTTTGTGGGGTATTATGATGAACCAAATCTGGATAAAAATACACCGGGAAAAGACCCAGCTGAAAAACCCCACAGTTGTATATGAGCTCAGACAAACGTCGTGCTGTCACACAGCAGTCAGTAGGACTGGAAGGAAAAACACCGAGACCCGGAGTGGGGTGGTGACAACCCTCAAAACCTACAGATGTGCCCACCAAATGGTGAGATTTGTGGAGATGAGCCCCAAACGAGCATTTCTGACTCACCCATCGGAGCCAGGCCGGGAAGGTGTGCTGTCGGAGGAGATGGAAGACACCGACGCCACGGAGAGGGGTCGCGAAGATGACGGCATGGTGAAGGATCTCACCATGGAGCGCGGCCGACTGCCCCGCCTGTCATCCAGGCTCGAAAGCTGCAATAAAGAAACATGAGATTTCACTTCTTAAATCGCAACGTAGCTCACACAGGGAAAAATTTGATGGCTTTTATTCACACAGAATCCCAGAATGTCAGGGGTTGGAAGGGACCTGGAAAGCTCATCCAGTGCAATCCCCCCATGGAGCAGGAACACCCAGATGAGGTTACACAGGAAGGTGTCCAGGCGGGTTGGAATGTCTGCACAGAAGGAGACTCCACAACCCCCCTGGGCAGCCTGGGCCAGGCTCTGCCACCCTCACCAGGAAGAAGTTTCTTCTCAAATTTAAGTGGAACCTCCTGTGTTCCAGTTTGAACCCATTACCCCTTCTCCTACCATTGGTTGTCACCCAGAAGAGCCTGGCTCCATCCTCCTGACACTCCCCCTTTCCATATTGATCCCCAGGAATGAGTCCCCCTCAGTAACAGAGAAGAGCCTGACTCCATCCTCCTGACAGTCTCCCTTTACATATTGATCATCATGAATAAGGTCACCTCTCAGTGTCCTCTTGTCCAGCTCCAGAGCCCCAGCTCCCTCAGCCTTTCCTCACACGGGAGATGCTCCACTCCCTGCAGCATCTTGGTGGCTGCGCTGGACTCTCTCCAGCAGTTCCCTGTCCTGCTGGAACTGAGGGGCCACAACTGGACACAAGATTCCAGGTGTGGTCTCCCCAGGGCAGAGCAGAGGGGCAGGAGAACCTCTCTGACCTACTGACCACCCCCTTCTAACCCACCCCAGGTACCATTGGCTTCCTGGCCACAAGGGCCCAGTGCTGGCTCATGGTCACCCTGCTGTCCCCAGGACCCCCAGGTCCCTTTCCCCTACGCTGCTCTCTAATAAGTCATTCCCCAACTTATACTGGAACCTGGGGTTGTTCCTGCCCAGATGCAAGACTTCCATGTGGAATTTTGTATCATCCAATTATACATCATGTTTAACAAGAAAGAAAACAATTCTAAAGAATATCCACTAAGAAGAAATGTGTATAATTTTAAATATATTCCAATAACTCGTTTGCTTCAATAGAATTAACTATGTTTTTTTAATCTGGGCTTCAAAAAGGAGCTTTTTACAAGTAACTTTTTTATTTTAATCCATCTCTGAAATGGAAGTGACTGCCCTGTCAGTATATTTGAATGAAATGGAGTTTTTAAAAAAACAAAATTAAAAAAAACCCACCACTAAGAAGAACTTTATGTCAAGAAAGTCAATTTACAAAGTGACACGTAGGTTAAGAAGAAAAGAGATGAAAGATATTTTTTTGTTTCAGACAATTTCAGACTTCTGAATATTTATACAAGCTTCGTTAGTCATTAATAACTGATATATGCGTAAAATAATTGAACTCTTTCAGTCAACAAATAAGAATCTCATGCTGTTTAATTACAGGTATATTTTCCACCCTGTCAGCTACTGGTAAATTGGCCTTGTACATGAAGACAGAAGCGATAAAACTCCATCAATCCTGACAATTCTTACTGGTGGGTAGAGTGAAAATAGGAAGATAACACCACCTGTGTATGACTTTCCAGTCATCTCCCCGATGATGTAAATGTATATTATTGAAGTGACTGACATACAAGTATCATTAATGTCAATTATTTCTGTTCTCCTTGGGAATAAATTACTATTTGAACTTCTCTCTTCCTAAATATAATAGCAAGATGGGAACTGAAGGACTACAAACCGAGCACCACGTAGAAGGTCACCAAGGACACTGGGGGGTTCAGCTGGAGAACAGGAGCTGAGGGGAGACCTTCTGATCTCTGAACTGCCTGAAAGGAGCTTGGAGCCAGGGGGGTCGGGCTCTGCTCCCCAGGAACAAGCGCCAGGAGCAGAGGAAACGGCCTCAAGTTGCGCCAGGGGAGGTTGAGGTTGGATCTGGGGAACAATTTCTCCCCCAAAGGGCTGTGGGGCATTGGAACAGGCTGCCCAGGGCAGTGCTGGAGTCACCGGCCCTGGAGGGCTGGACAGACGGACATGAGGTTCTCAGGGACATGGGGCAGGGACAGGAGTGGGTTGTGGTTGGACTCAGTGATCTTGAGGGGCTCTCCCAACCAAAATGATTCTATGATTCTACAAAGGCTGGCATGTTCCACATAACATCTCAGTATTCCTATTTAAAAAAAGAAGACATCGCTACAGACACAAGTGGAAATGAATCTCTGAAGGAAGGTCTGTCATAAAATACAACAGGACACCTCCTTAGTGGGGTGCGTGGGGTGTCCCCCTGCCAAGATGTGGGTTTGCAAGAGAGGGGAGACTACGAGCCAGGTCACCTTGGCTGCACAGACATGGTACATTGGCTGCCTCTGTGTTAAAGGACAAACGGTCCTTTCTTGATAAACATACATGATTTATTTTCTGGAGCAGTGAGAAGGTATGTATTGCATATGCAAGTTTCATGTGCTGCTGTCGTTTCAGAAATAAACCTAAAAATTATAGCGTGTTTACAACAGTGCTGACAGGACTACCAGGAGACAGAGATAAAACTCACCCCGGCAGCCCTCAATATATTATTAAGACATCGGCTCCGCATAGTCTGTCCTAGAGCAACTCTAACCACTTGCATCTTTGGTCCTTAAATAATTTAAAAAATCAATTAATATAATAGCACCCAATCCCTGTGGATTTTTACTGAATTGTCAATGATATTCTCAATTACGAAGTTGTATGCTGGCTTTTTGGTCTTCCTCCCCAATGCGTAACACTCAAATTTAAAGCAGAACAGAAACCCCATGGGAAATGTCACCAAATTCTTGGCTGTGCCTTAAAGATGAAGCAGCAACTGAAAACAGCTCATTGGAATGACAGAAGCATGAACTCCAGCATTACTCAACCAAATTAAATATCTATTATCAAATATCTAATAGTTAGGTATCTATTTATCGCATGCCTACATTTAGGATGGTGCCGGAGTACATAGGGCTGCACACGCCTGGAGAGCAGCACAGCCCTCACATCCCAAAAGGAATTACTACTACTACTACTACTACTACTACTACTACTAATTATTATTATTATCATTATTATTATTATTATTATTAAGAATAATATTTCAAACTAAATTCCTTAAAAATGGAATGCTGAAGAACCACCTTGACTTTCAGGGAATAGATTCAGGCAATTTAAAAATTGCTCCCATGCTGGAAAATGAAAGTCCCAAGCCTTTCTGAATACCTCCTATAGCATCTGCTCCATATTAAATAATTTGATAATTCAACACTGCTTTCTTCATCAGTGAAAATTATAACACAGAAATACAAAGTTGCTCGGAATTTATAGAAATTCCACGTATTTGGGAAGCATCAAGTTAGCAGGTGACTTACGACAGCCCGGACCCCGTACTGCTTCTCCACTTTGTCTCTGAGCTGCCTGAAACAAGCCTCCATGCGCTCGTGGAACGGCCGCAGAGCGTCCGTCACCTTCTCCCCGTGGAGCCGGATCCCTTCGGCCAGGAACGGGATCTGGAAGACAGAGGAATGCTGCTGCAGCCCATCCAGTCCTGCCTAGTGAGGGGACAGGGCAGGACTCCCATGGATACTGCAGGAGGAGCGGAAGATCTCATGGAATAATGAAGAAGAAGAGGAGGAGGAGAGGAGGAGAAGACAAGAGGAGAAGACAAGAGGAGAGAAGAGGAGAGGAGAGGAGAGAAGAGGAGAGAAGAGGAGAGAAGAGGAGAGAAGAGGAGAGAAGAGGAGAGAAGAGGAGAGAAGAGGAGAGAAGAGGAGAGAAGAGGAGAGAAGAGGAGAGAAGAGAGAAGAAGAAGAAGAAGAAGAAGAAGAAGAAGAAGAAGAAGAAGAAGAAGAAGAAGAAGAAGAAGAAGAGAAGGGAAAGGAAAAGGAAGGAAAAGGAAAATAAAAGGGAAAAGAGGGAAAGAGGGAAAGAGGGAAAGGGGGAAAGGGGGAAAGGGGGAAGGGAAGGGCAGGGCGAAGAAAAGGGGGAAAGGGGGAGAGGGGGAGGAGGGAAGGGAAGGGAAGGGAAGGGAAGGGAAGGGAAGGGAAGGGAAGGGAAGGGAAGGGAAGGGAAGGGAAGGGAAGGGAAGGGAAGGGAAGGAAGGGAAGGGAAGGGAAGGGAAGGGAAGGAAGGGAAGGGAAGGGAAGGGAAGGGAAGGGAAGGGAAGGGAAGGGAAGGGAAGGGAAGGAAGGGAAGGGAAGGGAAGGGAAGGGAAGGAAGGGAAGGGAAGGGAAGGAAAGGAAAGGAAAGGAAAGGAAAGGAAAGGAAAGGAAAGGAAAGGAAAGGAAAGGAAAGGAAAGGAAAGGAAAGGAAAGGAAAGGAAAGGAAAGGAAAGGAAAGGAAAGGAAAGGAAGGAAAGGAAAGGAAGGAAAGGAAAGGAAAGGAAAGGAAAGGAAAGGAAAGGAAAGGAAAGGAAAGGAAAGGAAAGGAAAGGAAAGGAAAAGGAAACTTTGTCATCAGCATCACCATCAGCCATTGTATATGAAGCACAGCACAGTAAAAAAGGACCTAAAAATCTGTTATACATTATTTCCTTTCTTCTCTATTAAGCAAAGTCCTTTAAAATCAATCCACCTATAGTTCTGCCCAGTAATTGCACAGTGGAGGTACGGCTGAATTTATCAGAAAGCACAAATATTCTGTGATGTTAAATTCACAGCCCACCCCACACGCTGTATTTTAAAATGGCAAACTGATGAATGACGACTCTCACATCGGGTTATTAATATCAACCCTTCTCCCATTCCATGAGAATAAAACCTTGAAGGAGGAAATACTTTAACGTTTTCATTAATAAATGCTATTTCTAAACTGCAAATGAGCAGCATACATATCTATTGCAGAACGATATCTATTAATAAAACATATAGTTTTACACACTATACATTTCTCCTTGGAAAAAATATTTTCTTTGGGCACAAAACAGAAGAGAGAAAAAATAAATTAATTCTCTTCTCCAACTGAAAACAATCATTTATCTTCAAAATATCCATGCCAACACAGGGTTATATAATTAGTTCATAGTGTGGAGGTGTAGCTGACCTTTTAAAATGGTTTAAGAGAGACATTTTCATCCCCACAGCTATCCAGATATACCATTAGAGTTTTCTACCTCCAGCTTAGGTAAAATATTTCCTGTTCCAGGTCGGTTTCAGCCCACACAGTGCTAATTCTAACTTAGATATTCTCCGCAGCAATCAAGCTAAGAGGCCTCTTCTTAATAATTCATAATTAAATCATAATACTGATTAAAACCAGATTTTTCTAATAAGACTGAGCAGCAATCAGAACGAGTAGCTGTATTATTAGGGAGAATATTAAATACATAGATGAATTACAGATGAAGAAGCTCAAGGAATCTTATCAAGATGTTTCTCTGTGACTTGGCAATATTTAAATGACAGTTCCTTCTGAAAGAGCAGAAAGAAAAGTAAGAATAATGACAGAATTCTTTGCTGCAGCCACTTATATTTGTAGCCATATGGATTCGCACTCTACAAGAATTAAACACTGAAATCAGGATTTTTCCCTTCTCTGAATAATTAAATGAATGTCCAAATTTTCAGAAGTATGGAGACACACTGTGACCCTCCTATTTTTTAGGGATAAACAGTCACTTGGCTCATTTATTTAACACAACCTGCTGACTTTTTGAATGAATTGTTTTTAAAGAAGTCAAATAACCAAGAAGAAGTACATGTGGGGTCTGAAGCTTCAGAAAACGCACTAATGAGCCTGTCCTAGGGAGCGGCCATCTCCAAGTTAGGAAATCAAGTCCTATGAAGTAAATGACATTTTTTGCAGGGAAATGTCCCAGTCAGGAAGAAAACAAAAAATAAATCTGGGTGCTTCCTTCTGTGCCCCAAAGTGAAGGTGCTAAGGAGGGTGTCACTGGTGGTGTATTCCAGAGTTGTACAACACACTTCTGGCACTCGGAGAAGAGAAGCAATAGAAGTGTTGATGGGCAGGTCTGCTGGGATGGGGTGGGAGAACGTGAACACCTGGGGGCCTCCTGGGACACGAACTGTTGAGTTAAGAGATCAAGGAACAGGAGGAACCAACTCCAAGGGAATGAAAGAAGATCAGAAATCATAGAAGAAGAAAATTCCCATTGTTTTGCTACAGAACTTTGGCAAGATTTCTGAGTCAGGATACTTAGGTCTCCTTGTCTAAGGAAGACTAAAGACCAGGCTCTGAGCACCCTGAGCTGGTGAGGATGTTCCTGCTCATGGCAGGGGTGGCACTGGACGAGCTTGAAGGTCCCAACCCAAACCATTCTAT
The DNA here is from genome assembly GCF_964273445.1 of Streptopelia decaocto. NCBI lineage: Eukaryota > Metazoa > Chordata > Aves > Columbiformes > Columbidae > Streptopelia > Streptopelia decaocto. The sequence goes on along the minus strand of NC_138659.1, from coordinate 70,064,516 downwards.
GATTCTATTAAGATGACTTAATCTTTTAAATCTTTATCAACTACAGAAAGAAAGTACCTTCAGACTGTTCTACCATTTCTGCTTCTCCTTCTACAAACTCACAAATTCTTCCTACATCTCCTCTCCAGACATGGACATGGGGAAATCTGGTGATGAGTGACACTGAATTTTAAACCTATTTGTGTCTTTGTAGGACGCAGAGACAGAATTTTGCCATGTTCATGGTACTGCCAGCTCCTTTGGCTCTCAAGCAACAGGTGGCTTTGCTTATGGCTTGATTTCTGAAGATACATTTGGAGAGGTGAAGGAAAAAAGTAAAGGTAACGTAATCAGCTGAACTAGAAACAAATGAGCTCAATGACAAAGGAAACCAGCTCAATACGCACTTATTCCATAAATCTAATCTTTGTTGATTTTAAAATTTTATAGTTCCACTGAAACCTAAAGTTAGTCCCCAATTTTAAGATCTTGATCTGCTTGGCTGAAAATAATGAAAAAGCTACATACATTTAAATTAGTAAAATTAATACAAAATCTTAAAAGAAAATCTTTCATAATAATGGTATAATAAAATATGATTGTAAAAACTTAGTTCTGCATGCTAGAGCTCCTTCAGCTATGCAGAAGTAGCACACGAGTTTTATGTAACGCACTAGTTTTGGTATGCTGTAAATACATTTGCTAAATGCCAAGTGATTAATGTCATCAATCATTCACTTTATTACCATAATTTCAATCAATCATTTCATTATCTTCATGTTTAAAAAAAAAAAATCAGCTTCGAATGATGTAGTTGCATGGAAACATTTTTTTCTAAGTTGAAAAAACACTAAGATTGGCAAAAATTGACATGGCTTTACTGATATTGAACTCAAAAAATAATAGGAAAAAAAGCAGTATACTTAAAGTTCACTGGAATTATAAAGGGATAATATCCTGAAGAGCACGAATTCCCCAGCACAATGGAGAAAAAGGTAAGGGGATAGAAAACAAATAATAATAAATTTAACTAGTCAGCTGATAATACGATTGTCAGGCTACTATTTCATATATCCAGATTGATTTATACAGCACAAAGCAAATCTCTGTGTGATTACAGAACTCCAAGCCCCACATCATTGACAAATGAAACCTCACTGTTGGTTTCCATCACTGTCGAGCTGTGATGAATTCCGATGGCTGCCTCAGCCTCCGGAGCTCCAGCACCGACTCCCTCCCGACACCGGCGCTCGGCTCCCCCCGTCATTCCAGAGGAGGTTGAAGGCTTAGGATACGCTAAATGTTCGTGAAACCTTGTCCTGGTTTTGTTAAAAACAAGCTTCTCTTTTAGTGAATTTGCCTGTTAGCTAAAGCTTCATATGAGCTGCATTTTCCTGGAGAACCAGACACATGTTTTGGTAAACACAGCAATGGAATGAGAAGTTATTGATAAGGACAGATTCACCTCTCGCGAGAGGGGCAACGAGAAACAGGTGACCAAGAAACTGACCAACTGTGTATAACATCCCATTCACGTGAATACTTCATATAAAAGTGGGAGATCACGAGGATCTCGTCCCTTCTTTTCCCTTCTGCTCATGGCCGACATTAGGAGAGGACCTTGCGAGTCGTCCCTGCGAACTGAGGCCAGTGACAGACTGAATCCAGCTCCGCTTGGCTGCAGAGTCCAGTCCAGGACTTCGGGTGCCGGCTCTGCAGTTGCTGAGACTTTCAAGATTGGTTTTGTATATTTTGTATTATTTTCTCTATTCTTATTAGTAGCATTAGTAAAACATTGTTAATGTTTCCAACTGTTCTCTCTGTCCTTCTTTCCCTCCCGATTGCCTGTCCTGAGTGGGAAGGGGGGAGAGGGAGGGGCAAAAGGGGGAAGGGGCCGGGAGGAGGTGAACAATACATCTGCCAGGGTTTTATTGTCACCCCACAATCTAAACCCTCAACAAACCCCTAAGGTAATTTAAAAGCACTGATTTCCACTCTGAAACAGCTGGACCTTCCAGTGAAAAAAAAATCATATATAAAAAACAGGTTTTGATCACTCTTTTCTATTTTTCTGGTTCCTATTGTTTTGGAACTACAATACTGATGGGAAATTATGTATTTAAAACCACTGAATAATTGAAATCCAGTGTAATTAGCTGCCATACCCATTTTCCAATGGTAATATTATTTTAATACACAAAACGTCACCAAAGTGAATCTTTGCTGAGGAAAAAAGTGTGTTTGTAATTCATTTGAAGTATCATTATCAGAGGCAAAGACACAGAGCTTATATGAAGTACAGTCTTCTGGGATCAAATTATTTTCCTCTCTATAAACTTAAAGCTCCTAAAATCTAATCTTCTGTAAAGGCTCACAACAAAATAAATGCATAATTTTTTTTGCAGACCAAAAGAGTTTTATTCAGTGATAGTTTTATGGTCTTCAGAGGGTTTTTGTTTTTTTTTGAATTCTGTGGCTTGGGTTCTACTACCTCTAAGATTGAATCCTATGGAAATGTAAATTATTCCCCTTATTATAGAGACAAAATGGAATATAAAAAGACTATGCACTTTTTTATTCTGGAAGAAAAACATTTCTAGTCATAAAGGTATTTTTTTACTTACCATAAAATTATCTTGGGACTACTGGAAAACGTCCAGTATGTGAGTGTGGAATAAAACCTGAATCGTTTCTTGTTAGCCCTGGAAATTATCATTTGGTAGATGGAAACTCAGATTTTCATGCAAGCGGGTTCCTGCTTTGTCTCAGGCACAGGGACAGAAATCTGGGTCCCGTTCCCGGTTCGGGAAACGTTCCCCATGGGATCTTACATTTAAATAATTTCTGTTCTCATATGTCATCATAAAAACACCAGCTAATTTCACATGCTTTATGAAACAATAATGCTTTTACACCAGGTCATACAGGAAATGAAGCAAAGGGTTCACTATGACAAATTTAATCAATATTTTGCATGCAAGTTAATTTTTGCAACTCTCACGTTTAATATTCTGTACTAAAGATACTACAACCATACGCAGAGAGTTTAATAAATGGAAAATATGTTATTTGAAGAAAGAAATGAATATGTGAAGAAATACTGTCTTGGTGTGTGCACATAGGAAGAGGGATTGAGGCTCAAGCATTTTCATCTCACTGTCTGAGAAATTAACCTTAGAAAATTAAAATGCAAAACCAAATTGCCAATAACACTAACCAAGATTATTATGAACTATCTTCTCACTTGATAGAGATATTTTCACTGTATTAGGGTTACAAAAAAAAAAAGAAAGAAAAAGAGGTTGATCGTGTTTGTTCCTTGCGGATTTATCAAATGACAAATGATGTCAGATCTGAAAAGATGAACTTTAGCTCAAGTTCCAAGGCAGTTTTAAATGGCAAAGAAGCACACAAAGGGTGAACAATGTCTGAATTTTCTCAGAAGTGCCACTAAACTGTCTTTGAACAGCAGTTGGCCCTGACCAACCTGACTTAAAATTTTTTACCTGCCAAGCGATCAGATCCTTCAATTTTTCAATCTTGTCATGATCTTCTGGATGCTCGTGCATGTATTTTTCAGTAAAAAAAGCCTAGTTGAGAGAGAGAGAAATGGGCAGTTATTTCAGAAGATGAATCAATATCTACTACCATGGAAGAATTAACAGCAGGAAAGATAAATGAATCCAACCAGAATTTCTGCAAAATAGCAGTAATCGCTATAAAGTGAAAATCTGGGAAAGACATACAGAATTTAATAACGTTTTAAGATTAAGACATTAATCTTTTGGGATCAGTAAAGCAGGCAGATGGTGGTCAAGACCAAATCTCATGGGCAACCCTGCAGAGGACTTGGCACATCTCAGAAATGGCTTTCGAGACGTTCCCAGGACGCTGAGTTGGACTCAATGATCCTTGTGGGTCCCTTCCAACTCAGGACATTCTGTGATTCTGTAAGAAGTTTAAGTAGATGAAACGGCTGAGAGTTACAGAAGGACATAAATGGATGGATACAGCAACATGCCCATCAGATGTACCTTCTCCATTACATTACAAAATACATGTTGCTTGGTTATGCTAGCTTAATAAAATTAATATTCACAACATAAATAATAGATACGATGCTTACTGTTTCCCCACCGACAATATCTGATATCATCTAACTTCAAAAGTTAATGCTGTAAACACATAGCTAAGATTATTTAGAGACAAATTTGCAGCCAAGTGGTATCTCAGAGGTCTCTACCATTTGATTAATCCTCTAAAAACTCATGCATTTGAGAGCAAAGGAGAGAATTGCACTTGGTTACTTTGGTCACTGAAGTGCATCCAGAAATTCAGCTCCGGTGTCCAAGTGCACAGGAACACACTGGAAATGTCACCGGTCTCGGTGTCTAAATCTCATAAGCAACTGTCCACCATGTCCCTGGGTAAGTCCTCTGGCTGCTAAATGTATCAACCCTTACTTCCAATGTAGAAATGCAAAAATGGATCCATAAATATCAGAAAGACATTAAAAATGGTAAGTTTTAAGCAACGTTCTACAAAGAGGGGACACTCTCACGGTGATTATACACAAATACACACACGCAGCATTCCAGGCCAGTCCCAAAAAGGTGAAGAACCGCAGGACGGAGAATTTTGATGTTACCTTCTCATAGTTTGTGAACCCCCCCATGACCGCAGGGTCCACGATGCCGTTCAGGAGCATCGAGAGAGGGTTAATGGGTAGATTTGGATCATTTAAATGCTGTTGAACCATATTATTGATCTTGTCATTCGTTAGCTGCATGGTTTCTATTGCATTTTCCAGTGGGCTAATTTCAACCTAAAATAAAAACAGAAGGAGGTTTTTTAATCGGGGAGCAGAGTTTTTAACCTGCCGCAGAACTGGTTGTTCACCAAAGCCCCACAATTAGAAACACTCCAGGAATTTCAGAACAACCCATATTATAAACAATAATTAACAGAAAGGGTGGTTTCAGGCATTTGGTATCTATACGCTGCGGTAACTGATACAATAATCAATATCTGTACAGAAAGTTAAATGCGTTTTGCTGGATTCCATCTCAGCACAACATGCAGAAGGGTCTGACATGAACCACGTGAGGTTTCCCGAGGATTACGGAGAACATCGGAGATTACGAGCCGCTGAGTTTTAGCAGCACAAAGAAGATCCAGCTTAATGTAACAGTAAGAAAGAAATGATAACTTAACGTGGATTTCCTGATGGAAAATGTAATCCTAAGCAGCTCAAAAAATCAAGAAGATATTTTTGTGGTGATTATTTCGGTGTATTTCCAAGGAAATAAAGTTGAATATGTCGAAGAGATGACGTCTAAGCAAAGTGCTGTGCTTTTTCCCACTAGGTCACGTTTTCTTCAGCTGAATTTCGAAGAACTTTTCTCTCTCACGTAGCCTGGACTTCAATGAAAACATCTCAGATTCTTCATGGGACGAATTAACTCCTATCCTGTGTAAAACTTGTTTTATTTCAATTGACTCATCTGCAACTATTATTTATGACCAGACGCTGCGTCCTTCAGAAAGACAGTTGCTCATATTGAAAAAAACAGTATTAAAATATTGAAAATATTGCTAAAATACGCACATTTAGTGAATGGGCTAAAAACGATGAACTTTCAGCAAGCCCGAATGCCGACAGTCCTCGCTGGAAGACATAACCTGCTTACACTGAAAGAACCATGTGGTAGGAATAGAAAAGGAAGGTTAATTGAGGCCTGTGAGGAAAATTCAGGCGTATATTTGATTACACCCTCATTTCCATAAATGCTCCATAAACAAAGCGGCTCTTCTACCTGGCTATCAGTTGCTTACCATGTTTCTGAGAACCACTTATAATCAAATCCCTTCAGTTGTTGCTCTTACACCTGCCACCTGATTACATCAAGGATGCTTTAATTAGCATTTTAAAAAGTCTGCCTGGTGGATTATTCTGGAAGGCAGGTAACGAACCTGGCTCTTCTGCTGTGGAGCAGACTGGGCTCAGACGGACAGACGACAACTGTCCTTCGGAGCTGAATTCGCTATGAAGGAAACTTGGACGGGCAAAGGAAGCTGATATCCAACATCTCCTTCGGCAAGAACTGTTGTGAACGTCAAACGCTAAATTTAGGAATCTGTCATTTGTATTAATGGGCTTATACACTGCAATAATTTGTTGATGAACAATTGCTTTTAAAGCTCTTGACTGTCTACAGAAATTAGCACTCATTGAGCTGACAGACGTCTTTTTGACTTTTCTGTATCAGCAATCATGCCTTTCTTTCTCATCCTCCCTCCTTTACTACTCTTATAATCCTCCCTCTGATTTTTTTAAAAAGCAGATGGAGAATTGCAGGTCCAATCCTACTACTACAAAGTCTGGTTTGCATCTTATTGATAGCTATTTATTAAAAATATCTATACTGGGAAATTACAAGACTTGTTCCAAGTAGCTTGCTGACTCTGGACGCTACACAATCTATTCAATGCAAACAGAAACGATGTATTCTTGATATGTTTGCAACACTAAAATTTAAACATCAAACCAAAACAGAGGTTAGTATTTGTACTTCATAAAACCAAGTGCAATTCCAGATCCAGTTCTAATTCGCTGGCTGGCCTCAGCAATTTTTTCCCTCGCAATTACTTGTGTCCAGCTAAAACAAATCAGGTACTGAATAATGAATGCGTGCACCTAATTCCTTGCAGATAATGAGCAGATTGAAAAGGTTTAGGTAAAAGTGCTCAGAAGGAATTTAAAAAGCAAATAGATTTAAGGACATTATGCATGTTGCTATGGGTTATGTAATATAACACACCACTTTTATTAAATTACTCAGTTCTCCCTCAGCGCTGATTTGATATGATCTCACCTCTTCCTTTAAAGATATTCTAGTTCCATCAATAAAACATGAAATGTGCAAAGCTACTTTAACTCATTGTGTTTAGTAAAACATCAATAATACCTGTATCCGTAATGAAAATTTAGCATTACAGGGCTGCAAACCTAGTGACGGTGCTTCCAGCATCTCAGCTGACGGGAATCTTGTAGCAAGTCAATACCAATTTTGCAGTAACTACGTCAGAGTTGGGTCCAAAGTTACCCATTGCCGTCTTCTCACATATTATTAAGTTCCATTCTGGTATCATTTTTCAGCGATGCAACTAATATAATCGTTACTTACACAAAGCTTATAGGAAGCGCTCTCCCAGGATTTACGCACGTTTCAATGACAAGCGGAGCGTTCAAGGTGTGTGTGTACAAATTGCCGGCATAAAGCTGCCTGTCAGGCTGGGCTCTTAACTCGTAAGGAAAAGAGACTTTCATCAGATTTGCCAGCCTTCATAAACAACGCTCTTTGCCATCATGAAGAGAAATACAATCTTCTCTATCAGGATTATATTGAAAATACGAGATTCATTAAAAATTCAATGTGTTTTATTCAGCTGCCTGTTACTGTCAAACATCACATTCACATTCTGTTACTATAGATACCATAGTAATTTTCTGCATTACTTCTGTTCATCGAAATACAACTGTCCAACACAACCTCAATGGAGCAATGAAAAAGGTTTTAATTAATCATATGCAAATTGTTCTTTTCCTTTAAAAATAAGCCTCACAAGAGAGATTTAAAAACTGCAGTAACAATGTTTTTATTGCTACTTACAAATTACAGCTGCGTAAGAATAATTTAATCTTAAAGGCGTTTAATGGATACGTCTTATCTAAACAGTCTAAATGGTAGAACAGAGAAATGCGTAATTCGGAGTTACTCTGCGAGGTTGCTAGGGTGTATTTTAGATAACTATGGAGGAGAAACAAAAACAACCTTAAATCGCAAATGATAAGCGCAGACACATACAATGCATTCCATATAGGGTATATTTTGAATAAATTACAACCACAATAGCCCAATTCCCTTTTCCAACATTCAGACCAGTCTCATTCTGATGTATCAGGTTCCCCTACACCACCTCATGTTCCTCACCTGCTGACAGCCAGAAATACTTTATAAAAGTCCTTCAAATACTTGATCGGACCTTGCCTGAAAGGCCTGGAGGAGCCAGCTCATATTTTCCTTCTCTCAGGAGTGGAAAAGCATCACTTGAGTCACCCTCAGTCAATAACCAGCATCCTCAGCAAGTCCTCCTTGTCTTAGGACACCAGATATAACCACATTGATTGCTTGTTCCCAGAACGCAGGCACAGTCACACAAATATAAATGCTCCCCGGCTGTATAAAAGCCCCATTCTTCTCTGCAATCTCAATAAAGGCAAATTGATCTTACCATGAAAACTGATTTGACTTCAAACCACCTCAGAATTCCCGGTAACTTGTACGCTGTCACATAGATGGTTCTCTCAATCCACATATTCTGCAAATACAACGTAAACATCGCGTTATCAGTTTGAGAGCTTTTATCTTAACCAAAGCCCTAAAGCATGATCTTCAGGAAAAGGAACCAGAGTACGACAGACATTATGAAGCCAGGGGGGAATTTCAAATGGAATTTGCTTGGGGAAATGCTGGAGCGGCACCGATTTAAATATGTGATTCAATAGAGAACAACTGTCCTCTTACCAAAGGAGAACACGATGTAAAAGATCCACCAGTTTTACTAGACTGGCATTTTCCCCTCGTAGCTTCTGGAGCTTTCAAGGACCATCCTCCACAAACCCCCAACATCTTGATTTAGGGAAAGCTTCCTCCCCAGGAGCTGGCCCTGCTGTCCCATCCTGACCTCAATTTGTGATCCTGTGATTTAATCTGAGCTTTAAATGGCTTCGCTGTAACATCTCCTCACTGGTTGGAACTGAAGGAGTCGTGATTTAACATCTCCTCCTTCAACCCGTGCATTTGGTTCAGAACCCATCTCTTGACCTGATTTTGTTAGTACTGGCATATGTTGGTAGTTCATCTTCTTTATTAGGAGGCCTTTTTAAAACAGAATTTATTCCATCCTCCATTGACAGAAGCACTTCCAAAGTGCTTTATATATACCTATTTTTTTTATTTATACCCAAAACATACTGTAAACTGTAGTGCTCTGGTCTAGCATCGTTTTAGGAGAAGCGAGTTTCCTACCTCCTCTGCTAAACCCACAAAGATCCACAAATTAGCAATTTTTGGTACAACAGCCACCGTGAGAAGCCAAAGACACTAAAGGAGTCTCTAAATGAACAACGGCTCTTAGCTGTAGTAAATCAAATAACTCCGCATTTATTGGCACATTGATTAGATTAGAGCTTGCTACTACACAGAAAACAGTTATTTGCTCAAGAAATGATGCATTAATTTATTACTTTAATTACTACTACGACTTTACGACTACCTGCACTCACTAGAACTCCTGCGAATAAAATAACGTCTATGAAAAAAAGGCAATCAACTTGACATAACCTGATGTAAACGTTTTGATGAATACAAGCTGTGCTCAAAGGGGGTTTTATCGACCATTAGATAAAACATATGGTTTAGTAACAAAAAAAAAGAAAAAAGAAAAGAAAATAAAAAGGTATTACTGCAAAAAAAATAAGGTAGATATCTGACTATAATCTTCATGGCAAGACAAGGTTTGGCAAAAGACATCTCCATCTTTTCAGGTACAGTCATTTTAAACTTCTTCCTCAAAACAGCTGTTTTTAACACAATAAATACAGCTTTGCTTCTAAATGGAGGGGAATAAACAAGCAAACCCTGGAAGTAGTTTATTTTTTGTTTGTTTTTCCTTTATTTTTTGTTTTACCGCAAATTCATTGTCCGGGTTTTTCTCTCCTTTTCTGACCGGGCGCGAATACTCAAACCGCTGGACTTCATTCACCCTATAGAAACTGAACAAAGGGAAAAGCACCATCAAAATCAAATACCATTTTTTAAGGGATTGCTGCTAAGCTCTAGTATTAGAAAAATGTTTAAGCGTAAAGATAATACCCTCATCGAATCCCTGTTTTCCAGCGAGCTGGAGAGAATCTCTATTAATATTAAAAATACTCATGAAATGTCCTCACGGTTACGACCCTCCTTGGCTGCATATGGATTTTTTGTACAAAAACAAGAAGTATTTTAGGTGTTATAAAGGTGTTATAAAACTGCAAAACCAACCCAAACTCACCTCACGATTTGTTCTGACACCGGCTTGTGGAATTTAGACGGTAAATCCAGTTTGGGCTTTACGGTAAAGCACTGGATATCTGAATTCGGGGGTTAAGAACTGAAAAGGGAATTTCAATCACACAGAGCTCAACCGGAATGCAAAGAAAGGACAGAACAACAAAATTAACGTGTTACACCCAGAAAGGCACAAATGCAACAGTCTCAGCCCAAGGATACACTGGCCGGAGGAGTTTTTAATGTCATCGCCCGGTGGAGATGTTGTCTTCATCTTTTCCGCGTTTGGAAACTGAGTCAACAACCTCGCCTCGAAGTCTTCGCGGCGTTCGTACTCCTTTCCCCGGTAAATGAAGACTTTGTTCTGGAAACAAGGCGAGAGGTGAGATCCCAACACCAGTATCCCCAGTAAGGAACTGGGATCGCAGAAGCGTTGACTCCAATGCTGTTAAGTGAGACGTTTCACATTCCTCACAATAGTTTACAAATATTTTATGCCAATTCAATAAAGCCCAAATGGATTTCCTTACCTCCAACGCAGGACTGAGATCATTAAACAAGCGCTTACCTTTAGGTTTATGTATAAACCACACTAAACACCCAAAATACACAGTTTCAAGGATCTATAAAATAGCTGCCCACTGAAAATATATTAAGATAAATTATGTCCTCTACCAAATCTAACATCTCCCTCTGGAATTCCTCTCATCCATCTTCCACATCTAATGGTGGAATGGAGGTAAATAAACAGAATTAGGCTTTTCACAAGCAAACATTTATTAAAAAGCCTGATGTGAGCAAGCAAAGAAAAGTCTAAACAGAAAATGATGCCAATTTTTGCAAGAAGATCCAAAGACTTTTAGAAAGACTGGTACACCCCAGACTTCTTATTACCCTATTAGATTTTTGTTGATGTACGGTTGTCTGCACACAGTATAATTTTTGGATTATTAAGTATATTTTATGTTGGTTTCTTCTTTAAACAATAAAGAAAATTAAGATATTTTTATACAGTCCATTTATGTCCGGAACGAGTGCATTAAATTCTAAAGAAAAACGTAAAAGACGACTTGCATATTTTTAATTGATCAAACATATTAAAGTAAGTTTTCATACGAACATAACACTTGCATCTGAATATGCTTAACCTAATTACTCGTCTCAAAATGAACTCGGAAATATTATACAGTACTTATTAGAAAAAGGGTGTAATGACTAGGGGTAGAAAACTGGAATAATTTACATTGGCCCAACTGGGCTGAGTTCTGCAATGGTGCCTTTGAAATGCACAGTAGATGAAAGAATATTCTCTATTTGGGCGGAAAAAAGAAGGGCAGACGCCTAAGGAGTGTATATGTACCTGTAATTCATGGCTATGTACCTGAAATTTGCAGGAAGATTTACAACAGAAGACAGAGCTGCTATTGAGGATCTTCTCTATCTACTTCAGGCACTAAATAGCCAAATTTTCAAGTTTTTTTTGCTCACTTTTTACAAACTGACCAATCCACGAGTCTTTTCTAAAGTACGGTGTATTCCCACCCTTACAAACAAATCATTCAGCTGTGAAGCGAAAATGCCATTCAACATTAATACCACAAATGAACAGCATCCTGCATCACGTCCCTTTGCTACACAGTCTAACACGGCGCTCGCTGCATTTTTCGCATGGAAATACAAGACATGGCAGAGGGAGAGGCTGAGACAAACTGTCCATGGCCGTGCCCACCGACATCCCACAATTTCACGACTAAAACATGTCACGACTAAACAATCTTGTCCCTAAAGCCACAATCCCCTCTGCAAAATTGTCAGTGACTTCACCACCCATTCACCATTCTGCACATTCCTGATAATGCAAGTCTTCCCTATAGGGATATAATAAATGATTAATTCAACCATTTTCTAGAGAAACGAGTTGGTCAATCTTAACAGTAAAACACTCTTAGAGGATATGAAACACTTTTTTCCCC